>NC_069105.1:6497970-7097970 GCF_947172395.1 Bicyclus anynana
AATACAAACTACTTACTGTGAAGTTGTCAGTGGATAATCTCAAGTATTTAATGTCACGACCTTCAACACTCCTTCCAGCGGAGACCACCCGAGCTACTCTCGGGAACCTGTTGGCTACATCCACGAGGTATCGATCCACCTGGAAGCAATATAGACACTCCATAGTCTCCACGTGTTCCGAATTTAATTTTATTTGTTGCATTCATACACTTACTTAGAAACTTCTAGCTGACGCCACGCGGGTGATACCGCGCTTAGATAGGCTATCTAAAACTGAACGAACCAGTTTCTGAGATTAGCGCGTTCAAGCAAACAATTTCTTCAGCTTTATAATATTAAGCATATGTTACATTATTTTTCATAATAATAGGTACCTATGAAATTGCCGTTCTGCAATATTGGCCATTTCAAATCAAAATATTTTTTGTTTGGCTCAGAATTCAAATTTCAAATTAATTTTATTTTAAAAACATGGAATTCTTTTTCCAAAAGTAATCATTTTGTTTCTTGATTAGTGTTAAATTTTCATCGCATTTCAGTCTTTATCGTCATCATGGATACGTTAAAAATTCGGGTAATTTTGGAATATGAGTACCGTCCTGGCAGCAGCGCGGCATAAGCGGCACGCAACGACGTTTACGGAGCCCTACGAACTCAATAATCGCCACCGCGAAGTACACACAAATGAAGGAATTTTGAACCGCATTGTAACCTGCGATGAAAAATGGATTCTGTTTGATAGCCGCAACCGCTCAGCTAAAACTTGCTGAGCGCTTACGGCTTAGTAGGATCTTGGTTCAGCACCTAAGCAATGCCCTAAACAAAATTTTACCTCTAGAAAAGTGATGGTCACTGTTCGATGGTTTAGCGCCGGTGTGATTCATCACAGCGTCTTAACAAACGGGATGAACATTACTGCAGATGTGTACTGATGGAGAAGCTGGCACATCTCCAACCAGCATTGGTCAATCGCTCCTCTGCGCTGCTCCTGCACGACCTCATACTACATGGCTGATGGTCTCCAAGATGCAAGAACTGGGGTTGGAAGCTCTCCGGCATCCGCCTTACTCACGGACCTAGCGCCAACAGACTACTACTTTTTCCATAATTTGGATAACTTCTTGGCGAGAATAAAATTCAATATCCGAGAGGCAGTACAAAATGCCTTTAAGGAATTTGTTGCCTCCCGTCCAGCTGCATTCTTTAAGAAGGGCATCAATAAACTGCCACTGCGACGGCAAAGATGCATTGATTGCATGGGTGATTACTTCGATTAACACAAATAAAAAATACGTGAAAAAAAAACGTTTAAATTTTTTCATACAAAACGACAATTTCAAAAACCTTAATAGTCTGCATGTGTCATGAGGGCATAGCTAATATACTCAATGAATAAAACTAAAAAATAAAGTTTTATTCAAATAAATAAAAATGGTAGGTCTCCTACAAGAGAAGAACTATTTAATTAATAATAATGACCAACTTACCACCGCAAAACGATGAATGACGTCAAAGGACAAACCGAATCTCTCAGATCTGCTAGCATTGCTCTTCTTATGAGCTTCTTCCATCAGCTGATCTTCCAAGTCCAGTTTTCTATAAATGTGACGATATTTTAGTATGGGAATTTTAAGAAAATTGGTGCATTGAAGAGGGATTGTTAACTTCGCACTGAAGTTAAATCGGCACAGAAGTTGTAATATTCTTTTATTGTAGAAGATTTGTTGACAAACAACATCAAACTTCTTCGAAGGCTCAAAGTCACTCAAAGCGGGCAATGGAGCGAGCTTGTGAGCAAAATGAAGAGTTTCGCAGAAAACCAAAGTCAGTGACTTTGTTTTTTTTCCTGAATAGGCCAGCTTATCCCTGAGTCTATTGACTATTACTTACTCTTTGATATTCATAGTGTCAATTCTGCATGTCGCATTTATAGCTAAGACGAATTTTTCGAATTCAGCCTTTTTGTTAGGAGCCACTAGGATGAGACCCTCATTCAGTGGGTTGGGGTACGACCATATGTCCAAATACAGACGTTCCACCAACCCAATCAAAAGTTGGGCCTGTTCCATGGTGTGGACGCGGACCCCATATAAAGAATGTCTGAAAATTAGAAAAAAAAATTCGTTACTTATTAAACTTCACTTTCACTTTCCTTGAAATTTCACGTTGATGCCTTATTATAATTCTCTTTTTTTTGCTGTTTTGGTTTTAGTATTTTAACTTACTTCTCTATCGAAAGCCTGACATAGTAGTTTTATAAAAGCTCCTTTTTTACCGACTTAATATAAGTAAGTATGGAAGGTAGTAAAATAAAGTTTAGACCGTTACATGTTAAGCGGGTATAATTTTTTTACTCGTTCGTACCGCAATGTGGAGTCGTTGGTTTTTAAAAATATTGTAGATATTTTTCAATTTATTGTTTGTGAAATATTATATTCAAACTACGTTTTAAAGTGCAAATTTTGTTAGAGCCTTGAAGTGTCCCCTCTCTGCCAGCTAAACTTTTGTTTATGCACATATGAAATAATACAGAAGCGTAACATATGAAATAATCACAATTAAGAACTACCATTATTTTTATTTTAAGTCGGCATTCGTGACGTACAACTGTAAAACGCAACGTAAATCGCGTGCCCCGATACTCACTTGGTTTTTGTTTTTTTTTTGTTTGTAAAGTTAAAAATACTCACCCAAAGTATTCTTCATGTTTGGCTTGAGTCAAACAAATCGCCGCGGCAAAGAATAAAATATATTTCAACATGTTGGTCACTTTACAATGACCAACGATGTATTAAACAAGTCACAATAAAATCTAGACTTTTATTGATAAAACAAAACCCTTCAATCTTTTAGATGATCAATGTCAA
This sequence comes from Bicyclus anynana, assembly GCF_947172395.1. NCBI lineage: Eukaryota > Metazoa > Arthropoda > Insecta > Lepidoptera > Nymphalidae > Bicyclus > Bicyclus anynana. The sequence continues at coordinate 6,500,838 of NC_069105.1, forward strand.
TGTTTGTGTTTAAGACGACATAATTAGCAGCTTAATATAATTGATAATGATAAAAATTAATCTTGCGAAATATTTGACGTTTTGCACGTGAAACCAATTGACTTAAAACCTGTAATAGCCGGACATATTTCATTTTATGAAGGCTGAAACTTGTCAACATATGTTCTTACCATATACAACGTAACACCATCGTTTTGTGGTAGAAGAAACACCTCGAGCAGGTCCCAGGACTTGTGACCTTGGGTGTAGGCTTAAAGGATCCCCCTAGAATGCATTATGATCAACTACTTAAAGATTAGACTTACCACTAAAGGGCCTCCAGCGAAGGATTATCTAGCGTATGGACACATAATGCGTGTGTGAAGTCTGCCAATCCGCATTGGGCCAGCGTGGTGGACTATTGGCCTAACCCCTCTCATTCTGAGAGGAGACTCGAGCTCAGCAGTGAGCCGAATATGGGTTGATGACGACCTTTTAAAGCCACCACGGTCCTAACTCCATAATACGATGTAGGAGCAATTGTTGACAAACTTTCAGCCTTCATTTATAAAATGAGGTATATCTGGCTATTGCAGGTTTTCGTTCTATAACTTGTGAACGTGAAAAAATGTAAAATCCATTGTAATCGATCTTTGAAAGCAATTGTACTGACATGAACACAATAACATTAATAGAGTTTTTTTTTTGTTTAAAAAAAATCAGTCGTGTCGTCTGGACATAGGTTTGATTTGGTGATTTTTGTTTCGGTTGCCAGTCTCACTTGGGCTGGTATACCCCCGTGCCTCGAAGTCACTTAAAGCCGTCGGTCCTTCGCCTAAGCATTCACCGATCGTGTTGGTTTGCCGTCTCATTGCACTATGAGAGTGAGGGAATACAGAGTGCACCTGTGCTTGCGCACAAATTTTTGAATATTGGATAGAAGCAGGCGTTACTTTGCGGAAGTTCATCAAAGTCGAAACGACTTTTCGCGGATGATAGCAAAATAATTAAATCATTATATAATCACACATTTTTGCACTATAATATCTCCTATGTACATGGTTAGTCTCACCATAAGGTTGGCCGCTGTGGCCAAAAAAACAATTCGGTCAAGAGCATATACTCGTATTATTGGCCTAGTATAACTTTTTTAAATGCCAAGCCAGCGCTGGAAACCAAACCTGGTGAGCATAGAACGGTCACCTATTTTTAAAGCCAGGACCTCTACCTGCATGCCCGCATCTCCTCCACTACCATTGCACGTAGATGCGTAGATGCAATGTAACTCTAAGAATGACTCTCGTCTCGTCTAAACAACGAACTCTCTGGCGCAATTGGTAACCCCGCTTCCATATTTTGACTGCATCGTCACTTAACAGTAGTACTAATGAATAAATGAATATTTTGTTATCTGTGGGTTCGCACTTCGCAATCAAAGGATATCTTGTCATTGAATAAATAAATGCAACAAGAAACGTCCAGCGATGGCTTGTCTATAAAACTGGCACCGATACTGACTTCATATAAACTCGTGTAAATCGGAAGGAGAATCTAGACCAGGCGATGTAAGGTGCATAATATGCATTCTGTTTACAGTTTTAAACTCAGTATAGCATGTAGATTACGGTCTGGATGATGCCAGGAGATTAGTTGGTCCGTTCTTTTTTTAAAACCCATAACAACGCGTTTCATTTCTCCTGTGTTGACTTTTAGTTTTACTAAGCATTAGTGCTGTCATCTTACCTATTACATCCAAAAGAAAACCACACTCGGGAATTAAAGTACTTAAAATAATAGAACAAACCATGTCTTCATACTGTTTTAACTTTGTTTATAGGATATTCATGGCGAGTGGGACAAACTGATGAACGATGATAAATGTTAGGGCGGTTTTCTGGAATATTGTGTCACATGCACAAAGTTTAAGTAGTATGGTCATTTATAAATATTTTGTTCTGGGCCCAAGGGCTAGAAGAACTATAAATAAAAGTAAACAAAACTACAAGTAAAAATAAATAGTTATATTTTATCATAGTAGAAACCGTAGCCATAATATCTTCATAGATTTGATCATCTGCGAGCAATGAAGCGGGCAGCCACCTTGATACCTTCCCAGGTTTCGAAACCAGCTTGACGAATGAACGCAGGGTCGACCAAGAAACCATTAATATTGTTTAGGTTTCTATGAGCTGGCAACTCATATGTATACGAAAGGCCAGTACCAATAGCTACTTGAGCGTAATCACCACAGACGCCCGAAGCTGTGTACAGAATGGTAGCGCTGTTGCCAACTCTATAGTTTCTATTCTGTGGCCATTTGACTGCGTCGATTCTTCGCGCCATGTCGTTGCCAACTCTGTTTAACATCGGTTGGTTTGGTGGCAACTGCCTGTTGGCGAAGCCGTAGAGGATTAAGCTTCCGAAGCTGTGAACATCCAGGAACATAGCTATTCTGGTTCTGAATTCAGATAGAATGTTCCTCGTGACGACAGATTCTGGTTCGGAGAATGCTCTTGGGCCGTGGAAGGTGTCACTGCATGGGTTGTTGCTGGAAGCAGTTCCCCAATTGTGGTTGAAGTTCCTGTTGAGGTCCACGCCAATGCAATTGGAGGGGGTGAAGCCAGTTCGTCGATTCTTCCTCCACATTCGGGTCTGAAAAAAAATATTTTTTTTTTATAAAAAAACTATCGTCGTCGTCGTTATCAACCCATATACGGCTCACTGCTGAGCTCGAGTCTCCTCTCAGAATGAGAGGGGTTAGGTCAATAGTCCACCACGCTGGCCCAATGCGGATTGGCAGACTTCACACACGCAGAGAATTAAGAAACTCTCCGGTGTGCAGGTTTCCTCACGATGATTTCCTTCACCGTTTGAGACACCTGATATTTAATTTCTTAAAATGCACACAACTTAAAAGTTGGAGGTGCATGACCCCCGGACCGGATTTGAACCCACACCCTCCGGAATCGAAGGCAGAGGTCATATCCACTGGGCTATCACAGCTCTTAAAAAAAAAAAAAATATCACTAAATTTCTATTTAAGTAATATTTAAAATTGCCGCACTGGTTTTATCAGCCGCACTTTGGGGATATAGCCCCCGAATCCCCAGTCTCCAGTTATGTTAGGATAGAGTAGGAAAGGCACAGGACGTGTTTCCGTCTAGTTCTATCATCAAATACTTACATATCCAAAAATGACGACAATCTAAGATTATGCTATGCGCCTGTTGATCTTATGGCAAGTTTAGGTAAATATTTAAGTTTGCTATCAACTAATAGTAGAGAAGCCGAAGAGGTAGGTATATCTTGCACGTCGTTGAATTCCTCCACAAAGTATGAGCCCTTAATATCGGTGGGTACGTTTAGGGCGATAAAAAATAAACCTAACTTCAGAAATACTCAACCAGCACGTCAGATAAGCAGAAGAATGTAATTGTTTGAGCGTAACGTAAAGTAAAGGGAGGGATTCAAAGTTACAAAATAAAACCCTTGTATTTCTGTTAATCAAAAGTAATGGAAGTAGTCTGTAGTCTATAGTTTTTTTTCCACCGCTGACAACGAAAAGTATATTACCATTTATTCTTCCTATCATCTAATCTGACCCATGACGCTTTAGTGACTGCAAATTTAGCCTCCCCGGCTTCCCAAATATAACTAAACGATTGTAAAGACATCGACGGTAATGGAATTTTAAACTCTGGTTACTTACACGCGTATGGGAAAATTCGTATCCATCAGGGTTAGCGATGGGTAGAACGATCCAGTCGATGTCTCTGATCAGGTCCTGGTTGCTGTTGCTGTTGATCACCAACTCCTGGATGGCCCACAGAGCCACTGGCAGGGTGACCCACTCACGGGCATGCAGCATGCATTGGATCACAATGATCGGCTTGGTTCTCGTCTGCAAGAAGAAGTTTGATGTAATTTAATATTTTACTTGACGCCGTGTGCCTAAGTGGGTTTTGACCATAACTTTTTGCACCCAAAGCCGTGGCTTCAATTCCCAGCTTTTCAGCATAGTTATATTTCAGATTCGAATCCAGGACTATACTTATACTTATGATCTGAATCAACATAGGGTAACCAGGGCCATGTGACACGTCGAACAAATAGCTAACGCTTCGAAAACTAAAAAATAGTTTGGGAATAACAATTCTGATCGATATGTCATTCCCATAAATTTTCATTTAAAATTTTCGAAGCGTTTTCTATTGTAGAAAGAGAATCGATGTGCCACATGGCTATAGACCAAGGTCACTTTGTTCAGCTTCACTGAAATCAATTTGATTAGATGTCTCGTAATTTGACTTAACTTGAAGGCTCTCCGGTTAAGGGGCCGAAATCAACACCGAAAGGTCATGGGTTCGATCCCCACCCGCAGAATTATTGTCGTACCTACTCCTAACACTCATAAAAGGGGAATTGGAATATTGGTCATATTTTATAAGATAGGGCAAATATTCCTTATAAATCCAAAAAATATTGTAAGTATGATATTCAGGATACTCACAGCAAAGTTGTTTGAGGATATTCTCAAATACCTAATATTCCGGCCTTCCACACTCCTTCCTGCGTTGACAACTGTTGCGAGCCTAGGGAACCTGCTGGCTACGTCTCCGAGGAATCTGTCTACCTGGAAGAGAATTAAATTAAAATTATTTTATTTTCTAAAACAGTTACCAACTAAAAGCCTCTTGTAATGGCTTTGATTTTCGTCACTGTATACTTAAAATTCAATCAGCTTATGCTCCTACCATAGGTAAGTACGGTAGCCAATTTTGGAATTTAGACCATGACAGCTATACAATTTAGCAGGTTTTAAGGGTCCAAACCCTCAAAAATCCAAGTAGAGAGCATATTTTTTACTAGCGGACGCCCGCGATTTAGTCCGCGTGAAATTCAGTTTTTTACGAATGCCGCGGGAACCACGGATTTTTCCAGTATTAAAAGTAGCCTACGTGTTAATCCAGAGTAAAATCTATTTCCATTTTAAATTACAGCCAAATCGCTTCAGTAGCCGCAGCGTAAAGGAAGAACAAACATACTTACACACTTACACACACAAACTTTCGCCTTTATAATATTAGTGTGATATATCTGGATCTAATTAATCGATTTTGAAAATTGTTTCACCAATAAAAAGCTACGTTATTTATGAGCATATTACACACTAGTAGATGCCGCGCGATTTCACCCGCTTGGTTCCCGTTCGCGTATGATTACAGGGATAAAATATATACCCTGGCCTAGTTGGCCTATAGCTAACCTCGATAAATGGGCTATCTAACACTGAAAGATTTTTTCAAATCAGCCCAGTAGTTCTTGAGATCAGCGCGTTCAATCAAACAAACTAACAAACTCTTCAACTTTATAATATTAAGTATAAGAAAGCTAAATCATTTAGATACGGGAGTAAAATATAGCTATACTCTATTCTCTTATTCTCACGGGAAAGGGAACCAAGCAGGTGAAACCACGGGGCATCTACTAACTTATTCTATGTGGAATAACTAAAAATAATAATTTTACCACAGCCCACCGGTGGATTTCGTCAAACGATATGCCAAATCTCTCTGATCTACTGCTGTTGCTTTTTCTCGCAGCTTCAGCCAGTAGAAAGTCTTCCAAGTCCAACTTTCTGTAAAGCAAAATAATAAAATATGTCGGTACTTATAAAAATGTGAAGGCGCGGTTCTTTTCATAAAACAAGTCTCCCAGACGCGGCGCTATTAATGGCGCATATTGTCATTTGGTAATGGCAGTCTTATTGTCATTTGTGTAAGGCGCTGTCAAATCCAATTCAGATTTTAGCCGCAGGACATTTTTCATGAAAAGTACTCTACTTTGTAGGTCCAGTCCAAACAATAGGCTACTTAACACTTTTTTAAAACAGTTTTAAATTGTTCATTATCGTTTACTAACATAATTAGTTTCTATTGTATTCTTTCTCAATAAAAAAAAACTTACTCTTTAATATTGTCCGTGTCTATTCTATAAGTGACGCCGATGGAAGTGATTTCATCTTCGAACACTGGCTTCAGTTCCGGAGCCACCAGGATGAGACCCTCAGTCTCAAGGCTGGCGTAAGACCACACGTCCAATGTGTAACGTTCCACTATGTCCATCAACTGGTCATTTTGGTCCCGATCGTATACGGTCACTCCGTATAACGTATAACTGAAAAATTAATTCATCATTATAATTATTATTTTTTTATTATTTACAAGTTAGCCCTTGACTACAATCTCACCTGATGGTCAGTGATGATACAATCTAAGACGAAAGCGGGCTAACTTGTTAGAAGGAGTATGATAATCCACACCCCTTTCGACATCACGACATCGTAACGGAACGCAAAATCGCTTGGCGGTACGTCTTTGCCGGTAGGTTTAGAAAATCTTAATCGGCCCAGCCAGGGATCAAACCCAGGATCTCCGTTTTCTAAATCCACCACGCATACCACTGCGCCACGGACGTCGTTTGTGGTTTGTTAGTATTGTGTAAATATTTATAAGCACTTAAGAAAACACTGTCTTCTTAAAAACCCTGACAGCCACTAAAATTTTATTTATATATACTTATTGCTGTATTGATGACCACTATCAATCCATATTCAGCTCACTGCTGAGCTCGAGTCTCCTCTCAGAATGAGAGGGGTTAGACCCTTAGTCCACCACGTTGGTCCAACGCAGAGAATTCTCTGGTATGCAGGTTTCCACACGATGTTTTTCCTTCACCGTTTGAGACACGTGATAATTAATTTCTTAAAATGCACGTAAAACTGTAAAGTGTATCCCCCAGACCGGATTAGAACCTATCATATCGAGAAGAGGTCATATCTAAATGTCTCTTTTTTAATATTAGTTAAATAAATAAAAAAATAACATTTCTCATAATCTCACCCTATGTATTCTTCATGTTTGGCGTGAACCACAAAAACGGTCGCAAATAAAAAGAATAGAACTTTGAACATTTTGGCCGAACTCTGGTAAGGCCAAAACAGTTTAACCGAATACAAATTAATGTAATCCATTTTATTAAATCTTAATCAATGCTAAGGATTGTTAATCGATTTAAGAGTCATTGTCATCCATTATTTTTGGACGTTAAGAAGATAATAATAGTGCTTGTTTTATCAAAAATGTCATGCATCAAAAGGGCTTTTTTGAACAATTACATGTAAATAAGAGTACAAGTATAATACCGTACCGGATATTGTTTTTAGGGTTCCGTAGTCAATAATACTTTATATATCTTTATACTTGAAACCATCAACAATACGATTTAAAGTGAACCATGTCCATCTTGTCCGACCGCCGAGAAAGCCGTAAAATAAAATTTAAATAAAAAACTTTTAGGTTAGATCTCCTATTGTAAAGTGGAGGTGAATCACACTAATATTATAAAGGCGAAAGTTTGTGTGTAAGTATGTTTGTTCTTCTTTTACGCTGCGGCTACTGAAGCGATTTGGCTGAAATTAGGAATGCAAATAGATTTTACTCTGGATTAACACATAGGCTAATATTCATCCCGGAAAAATTCATGGTTCCCGCGGGATTTGTGAAAAACTGAATTCTACGCGGATGACGTCGCGGGCGTCCGTTTCATAAAAAATAGACATGTTTATAGTTAGTTATTCTTAAAAGATATGATATGTCTTAAGACAGCACATGTCTCGTACTTTTTTTTAAAATCTTTTTTAAGGTAAAATAATTCCATTCTACATAACTATTTGTTGCGTAACTTTAAGCGATTACCTTTCTTTTTTTTATTTTTATATATATAGCTTAAGCACGATAATTAAAATTGAATTGAATTTATGTATGCCTAGTAATAAGTATGGTAATAAAGATTATTTATTTATTTAAAGGAAATGTGCCACACTTTTCAATGATGCTCCGCTCCTTTTGGTCGTGGCGTGATCTTATATATCTTATGACACTCACAAATAACGTGATTTTTTATTAGTAAACGAATTTTTAAAATCGGTTTATTAGATCCAGAGATTTCCTTCAACCTCACAACGTCCCAACATACAAACTTCACCTCTTTATTAATATTAGTATAGACAATAGGAACATTAAGGAATAATATTTATAGGAAGTTATACAACATTAGTAGATTTGAGGGTCATTTGATAATAAATTTACCGAAAATATTTATATTATGGTCAAGGTGAAATTGTAATTGATTCAACAAAAACTGTAAAGCCGATGTAATACCACTTGATCAAACTTATCAGAGAATAAGAATCGATAAATAACCAATGTTATTTTCAATTATAAGAATAAATATTGATGGGAGAATTTAGCCGAAGAAAATGTTTTCGGCTTTATAATATGACAGCCGTGATAGCCCAGTGGATATCACCATTGCCTCCAATTCTGGAGGGTGTGGGTTCGAATCCGGTCCAGGGTATGTATGTATGGAGTGCATTTTAAGAAATTAAATATCACGTGTCTCAAACGGTGAAGGAAAAACATCGTGAGGAAACCTGCACATCAGATAATTTTCTCAATTATCTGCGTGTGTGAAGTCAGCCAATCCGCATTGGGCCAGCGTGGTGGACTATTGGCCTAACCCCTCTCATTCTGAGAGGAGACTCGAGCTCAGTAGTGAGCCGAATATGGGTTGATAATGATGATGATGATTATGGGTTAGTTCTATATTAAAAAGGGTGTCCATGGGTGCACTGGTGGGATCTAACGGTCCTATCGTTCGGACGGATCCTTCGGCTCTTTAATGGATCCTCACAGGCGTCATCGGGGGGTTTGGGCGAGCGCAGAAGCATCGCCTGATAAGGCCAGAAGGCAGAAGTAGAGTAGATGGGCGGGACGGCTTTCTAAGGGCGTCTCGACCTCTGAGACTCGGACCTCGGTTTAGAGGGCCGTTCAGGAAGAGTATTTTGGCGTGAGTCTGGGTTCCCCCGAGATCGTGATTTAAAAAGCCTACGTCTGGGTGACGTCAGATATTGGGGACCGTGTCTTCGCTGGCGAAAGGTGTTTTGCAGAAAGTCCTTAACCCTCATAATATAGTTAAAGGTCACAATCGGTTTGTTGATAAACATTGTACACCTAGTTTGGCTCTAAGATAGTTATTCATGTCTGTAGAAGACGACTGTGGCCATAAATGCAACAATTATCAAGGAATAATTTGTATGGTGATAAAAATTATCTGTCCAATACTGTAAATCAGGGTTTCTCAAACTTTCGGCTCCACCGAACCCCTGTTAAAATTTCCAAGTGACAGCAAACCCCTTACTAACTAATGAATCTCCCCCCCCTCCCCTCAAAGAAAAAAAATAATTTGACTATTGAAGAAAATAAGGTTTTTATTCGAATAAAAGGTAGCACATAAAGTGCCAAAAGAAATGTCTTTGTAATATTAATGTTATGGGTGTGCTTGTTTCTTGTCGCAAATGGATTCAATGTTAGGAGTAATTTTGGACAATTTTAACATTAATTCTGACTTGGTATCAGTTATCAAGCCACCATTACGTAAATCTTGTCACGAACCCCCTGTCGTCGAATTGCGAACCCCTAGGGGTTCGCGTACCCCACTTTGAGAAACCTTGTTGTAAATCAAACAATATAATGTAAGGAAAAAGACTATAACAACTAAAACAGCTGACGGTCATAAATATGATAGCGCATGGATTATAATTAGATAAGATTCGGTAGTGGGTGATATAATATTCGTATTGAAATTAGTATTGGAAGTGTTCGCCAAAATGAGAGTTTGGCTAATTATTGCGAGTTTTGTTGTCGCTGCTTCAGCTAGACATGAGGAGTATGAGGGGTGAGTATCAGTTTCTTTTGTAGTTCTTAGGGTTCCGTAAACGAAGGGTAAAACCCTATTACTAACAGTGGAATTCATAGACGTTGCAGGAGCACCCCCAGGGGACCATTTTCCCGCTGAGTGTCGAATTCTCAGACGCGTAGAGTTTAAATCCCCCTGGGAGCGCCCCCACAACGTCTACGAATTCCACTGTAAGATCCCCTGGCCGTCCGTCCGTCCGTCTATCACCAGGCTGTATCTCAAAACCGTGACAATTAGACACAGATAATGTATTTTTGTTGCCACTGTAACAACAAACACTGAAAGACGGAATAAAATAAAAGAAATATTTTATTATAATTAAATATTTAGATTTCTTTGCAGTATTTATAGGCACGGAACACTTCGTGCGCGAGTCCGACTCGCACTTGGCCAGTTTTAAGTCAAATAAAAAAAAACGTTTATTTATAGTTTAGAAATTTAATTTTTATCAGGTTAAAAGTATGTCACCTATGCTGCTACGAGGCTTTGCAAGGACCTTAAATTACCTTAAATAACCCTTCAATATTATGACAAATCATAGCCTTCATATAATTTGTTACTGGCTTCGTGGTAACCCTTCGAAAAACACAGTTCAAGAAGAATTAAAAAGGCAAATTAAAAAAAAAGTATTCCAATCGAATGTCACCTGTTGATTCTTAATTTTCCAGATGGTCCTCATATTACGTGGTTCCATACGACTTCGGTCAGCTAGAAGCTATCAACGAAATAGTTCAGAAGTACAACCTCGATGTCTATGGTCACCCCGCTATCAAGAGAGAGGGGCTGGTGCTGGTGGATCCAGCCAACAAAAAGAACTTCACCAATGCTTTAGATGAATTGAACATCAAGTATAGGATACACACTAAGGATATGAAAGCGTGAGTAGAGAGTTCTTCTTTGAAAAATTTGCTATTGACTGCTTTTTTTGTCGCTGGAAAATTTGTTTACGCATCCCGGACGTTTACAACTCCACAGTCGGAGCTGTGCAGTCTACGGCCGGGTATGTATACTCGCTGAAAACCAGAATACCCACTAAAACCCAGGGGGGCCATCTGCGTCCAATTGGGATGTAAAAGGATCGCGAGATGCAGGCACTTTCACATCCCGACGCGCTCGTCGTTTACTCACTTGTGTCTACAAGGGTGGGAGAAGATGCGCATAACGACGCCTTCTACCACCCGTTCTTCTTTTGCGTAGCGGGTCAGCATCAGGCGCCCGCTCTCTCTGTTGTTCCGCTGCCTCCTTTAAGCCGATGATGGTCTCACAAAAGGATTGTCATTGACTGCTATCGCATCTGATGTTAAGTGACGATGCTGTCTAAGATTGAAGCGGGGTTTCTTGGAAGAAGTATATGTGTATTCTGCCCATACCTCTGACAGTTTCTATGCGACAACGTACCGGAACGCTAAATTGCTTGGCGGTATGTCTTTGTCTTGGGTGGGGTGCCAGGACCGAAACAGACCACGCCTAGGCCAATTTAGAAATTATAAAATTCTAAATTGAGCCAAGCTGGGAATGGAACCCCGGTTTTATGTTAAACACCACAGCATTAACAACGGTATTAGATAGTTCCACTGTTTCTACAAATACAGTATAATTGTATTTGTAACAGTGTAAACGACACTGGTGGATTAATAAATTTTATATAACTTAAGAAGGTACTTATTTAATGTTATGCACAAACAGATAGCGCCAAACAATATCTGTAGTGGCGCCATGGTCCAGTTCAAGACGATTTATGCGAATATTATATTATGCGATTTATATTCTCGCTTTGCTTTGTCGACGTATTGACAGCGCTCATTTTCAAAGACAGCTGACAACCAACGCTAATCAGTAAAATATGCTTTATAAAGGTAGATCAGTATGAAAGTAATGAATATCCTATCAGCTGATTTTATTATTTCGTCTAAGGACCGAATGGCATAATCTAGTAAAAAATACAAGATTTTAGAATATTTTAAATTTCTGTATAGTTCTGAAAGTTTTCTATAAGTGGGCCCTTCAGACTTCTCTTTTTAGATACTGTGTGTATTACTAGAAGAATAGTTTTTTTACTACATTTTTAAACAACTTGCAGGCACCTTGAACTAGAAGATAAGATGTTTAAGGACAAAGTGTCGCCGCTCCCGACCAGAATAGGCGGCAGACTACCCTACGATCAGTATCAATCGGTGCAAGCGGTAATGACTCTTCGCTACGTATTACTAATCCACAACTTTGCATGTGGGCGTTTTGAGCTATCTATGGGTGCAATGTAACATTGATTTTGCTCGTTTATGGGGTTGGTATTTTGAAGCGTATCTCTGAACCTAAAGGTACTGTTACACACGCTAAAAACGTGATATTAAGTATACTCTATACGAGCATGTTTATCATCAGTTTACATTTGCTAGCAATAAGCATGCTATTTTTAACTTTGCTCCTGAATAAGCATACTCAAAGCAAACATTCCAATTACACGTGCTAATTTGTATCTATCGCTCTCTGTCTATAATATCGTGTTAGACAAGGAGATATGAAGGTGAAGAGAATAGCATTGGTGATCGACTAGCATTATTTCTTGAATACCCAAGCCTTTTCTTTAATCACAAAATAGTTATTGTACCTATCTATTTCTATTGACTTTACATAAACATTTAGCAATGTAAACAAATAAATATTATTATAATTTGATTGATTTGGAAATTCAGTTAATTGTGGTCAATTATAGCCTGTCAACATGTGAAGATATTACAATTTGAAATGTACAATAACAGCAAATGTGTTTTTTTGCAGCAGAAAAAACCAAAAGCATAGTAGTTAAAGCCTGCTTGTAATGAATTTATTAATATTGAATATTCATCTATTTCAGATCCATCAATACATGGATCAATATTTATCTATTTCAGATCCATCAATACATGGACGACATAGCGGCAGCACATCCAAATATCGCAAGAGTCGTAACTCCCACGGTGTCCTTCAACGGCCAGCCCATGAAATACATGAGAATCTCCACCACCAACTTCCAAGACACCCGCAAGCCCATCATCTTCTTGGATGGTGGTATGCACGGTCGGGAGTGGTTGTCCATACCACCGGTTACCTATGCCATTAACCAGCTGGTTGAAAACGTGACTGATCCAGACCTTTTGAACAGATTTGATTGGATTTTGCTACCCATTGTCAACCCTGATGGGTACAGGTTCTCGCGTGATTCTGTAAGTATTAGAAGATTTTCTTTTTTTTATTTCTCGTTTTCTTTTCCTTTCTTTACCGTTCCTAATGATAAGATATTTTTTAGAATCGTTTTAGTAGATTTAGATAATACACCCTATAATCCCACAAACTTTACTTCTTTATAATATTAGTACATATATGTATATTCTTGACGACTTCATGTGTTGTATCTTGGGTTCGATTCTCAATTCAGGTCAATTAAATGCGATTCTGTCTTAAGAGATACATTTCATTTTATATTCGTTGGTATCTTAACTTTACAAATATCACAAAAAGTATGTCAAAATATTTTGGTACCAAGAAGAAATTGTGATCTAAAAATTTTTCTCTTTTCCTCTAAAGTTCAAACTTTAAAATTAATACTTTACGCTACTAACCAAAAAAACATATTATATGTACATATTATTATTATTACTAGCTGACACAGCGCGATTTCATCCGCGTGGTTCCCTTTCGCGTAAGAATACGGGGATATTATATAGCCTATTACCTTAACTCTCTCTAACTCAATAAATGGGCTATCTAACACTGAAATAATTTTTAAATCAAATCGGACCTGAGTTTAGCACGTTTAAGCAAACAAACAAACTCTTCGGCTTCATAATATTAGTATAACAACATATAAAGTTCAAGTTTGTTACAAAATACCAACCTGCATTTTAATAATCTAAAAAAAGCCTTAATAGCTCAGTGGTAAAGGGGCCGGACTCATCACCCGGTGGTTCGATGCCCGCCCGCTGAACTATTGTCGTACCCACTCCTAACACAGTAATTTCCGTCTAATTGGACGGGAATGGGACAAGGTCACAACTTAAAATAACAAAATATTGCAGTAAGATGTACTAATTCAGTAAGTTAGTAATGATAATGATTTGTTTACAGAGTGTAACCTTCAGAAAAACTCGATCGATCATACCTGGCAACCAATGGAGCATGATGTGTCCTGGAGTAGACCTCGACCGCAACTTTGACTTTGTCTGGAACACAATAGGAACAAGTGACCACCACTGCTCCTATGTCTTCCCAGGAGTAGCACCCTTCTCCGAAGTAGAAGCACGAGTTGTTAGAGACATCTTGCATCAACACAGGAATATCTTAATGTATATCACCTTCAGCAGTTTCGGAAGTTTCATCATGTATCCTTGGGCATTCGACGGATCGTTGTCTGACCATGCTTTTAGACAGCACAGTGTTGGGATCAGCATGGCTGATGCTATCAACAGAGTTAAACACCCCAGTTTCCTTCCGTACAGAGTTGGTAACGCCGGTTTGATCCGTGGATCAGGAATGGCTGGCACGTCGATAGACTACGCCCATAGTGTTGGTGTACCATTAGCGTATACAATTGATCTGCCAGGGGTTTTTGGTGGTTATTGGATGGATCCGATATGGATAGAGCAAGTTGTTATTGAGACATGGGAAGGCGTGAGAGCCGGTGTAAGAAGAGCTCTGGCAACTAATTGAATCATGAGTTTTAAATCTGACCGTATATTACCAGATAATTAAGCAGAGATTATTACCATCGTTTGTATTAGTATATTAACTTGGCTAATTGCATTTTTAAATTCAAACCCCTTAAATTTAATGTCCAGTTTATAAAGGTCCATGATTTGTTACATTTACTAACGAACCAGCTTATGACTAAGGGCCTCGTATGGGTTCGAAACTAGTCGGGCATACTCCGACCTAATATCACGTGAGTTTTAGCCGTGTTTCATAATCAATTAATTTACTAACGAGTTTATTATGAATGATCACAGCCTACTCGTACAATGTTCAATCAGTAAAAATGTAATAATTATCGACAATGACCTCTATTGTATTTGTTGGAGTATATTTTATATGAAAATACAATTATTTATATTTGTCACACTGTTTTATTGCCCAAGTATAATATAATAAGTCTATAATCTAAAATTCTACATATCTCTAACTCAATCATTGAATAACTTCAATAGGTTAAATTTATCTTACAGTGGCAATTTATCTACCAAAATATATACAGTTAATATCAGATAACAAATCTAAAGGTATGTATTCAAAAATAACCCTTTCTACTTTGATAATAAAGAACTTTTCTCGTCTATTATTTAAGAAAAATATTTTGATTTGATAGTTGCGTAGAGTGATATTATAGGAACAGCCATTACAGCAAAATATAATCTTCATCTTGGAATTTTCGAATCGAAATAAGACGTTTTTTTGTAAAGAAATTACTAGATTTCATTTTATATTTTTAAATCTTGCTAACGACAAAATTCTAAATTCAAATTCTAAATTCATTAATTGCAATTAGGTTTAGTTTACAAGAACTTTTGAAATGTCAAGTTATGTCATAATTTAATTTAATTAAATGGTGGTAATAATAGTCGAAAACTTAAAATTAAAGTTACGAGCGTTCCAAACGGGCCTTGGTCTGAGAAGAGCCCACAACAAACTCAAAGGAAGTTTAATGTACACGCTTTAACATACCACAAGGTTTGTAAATATCTAAGTATAAGAATATAGCCCACCGACCCGCATTGGAGCAGTGTGGTGGCTCTAAGCTCTAGATGTTGTCTTGGATTCGGTATTTCGCGGATAATACCAAAACAAATCAATAAGTCATTATTTACTGCTCGTTTTCAAAATATCACCCATTCTCTATCGTGTACTTTGGATAATCTTTAGCAAGAAGCGTTAGATAAAATTTTGATTTAGTTCATTTTCACAGGATGAATGTATTGTTAGTGTTTCTATTTACATTGGTTTGCGCGAAACATGAATTGTATGAAGGGTAAGTAAGTTTCTTATTTAATGACAAGAAAAAAATAATAATCATTGAATCTGGCCGAAATTTTAATCGGCAAAGTATTTGAAATGTGTCAATATGGATATTTTATATCATTAATTTTTTATTCCAATTAAAAAAACAAATGTAGATCCGGCTTAACGAATAAATAAATACCTTAGTAAATTCGTCGTTATCAACCCATATTCGGCTCACTGCTGAGCTCGAGTCCCCTCTCAGAATGAGTGGAGCTAGGCCAATAGTCCACCACGCTGGCCCAATCCGAATTGGCAGACTACACACACGCAGAGAATTTTTTGGTAAAAAAATATAAGAAAAAAGTCTCTTATTAATTACGTACTTGTGCAGGAGTTCTAATTATTTTTTTTATATAATTAATAAAATATTAATTTATTGCAATATAATACATACGCTTTGACGTCTTCGACATGAATCCAATGTTCAATATCCTCTTCAGCCAGGATGGTGAGGAAGCCATGTTGGTGTGGTGGTTTGACCACGACCACACCTGCCGTATGCCACACCTGCCGTTGTAAGTAACATCATATCATACTATCAGATGGGAGGGGATAATTTGTGAGTAAGTTTGTATGATTGTTACTTACTTCGCATTCCAACTACTGAACCGATTTGGCTGAATTTTGAAACAGACTAATGGCGTCGTATTCCTTATTACTGAGGGTCGTGACCCCTAACACAATCTTGCTTCTTGACGATATTGTGCCATATGGCTCGGGTCTCGTATGCCTTTGGTGTGCGGATTTGGCCTTACCAAAGCTACGTCTTCGATGTCTCTTTCCTTCCACGAGATTGTTGAGATTGTCAGAATGTCACGAGAATAAGTCACATGGATATGTCCCTTTGCCCATGGACCTCGGCTATTTTTATTGAGCATCTAAAGTTCACAGAGCTTAGACTCACCGAACTGTTCCTATTCTTGGCTTTGTATCGACGACCACATTGATCTAGCTAAGTGTGCTCCCCGAGGCACGGGGTTTTTTGAAAGTCAACATATAAACTCTGGACTCTGACTCTTTCTTTCTTTCTTTCTTTATACGTGATATTTTCAGCTACTAATAATCAGTTTTGCATGTTTCAGGAACGTCTATGGCGAAAAACTCGTTCCACCGATCAACATGTATTAGGCACAATTTGCCCCGGCGTTGATGGGAATAGAAACTACAACTTCTCCTGGAACTCTGCTGGGTCTAGCAAAAACCCTTGCAGTGACCAGTTCGCAGGCAGCAAACCTTTCTCTGAAATCGAGACCAGAGTTGTGGATGGTATACTGAAGGGGCATATCCATAAAATTGCTTTATATATCTCGATGCACAGTTTTGGCAGCATGATTTTATATCCTTGGGGACATGATGGTACTATATCTAAGCAAGAGTCAGTCCTTCATGATGTTGGCATCAAAATGGCTGATGAAATATTCGAATCATCAACTTTGCAGTTCCCAAAATACAAGGTTGGGAATTCTGCTATCCTTCTCGATTATGCTGCGTCCGGAGCATCAGATGATTATACTCATTCTTTAGGTGTGCCTTTAACCTATACTTTTGAACTGCCAGGTTTTGATTTGGATGGGAGTGGGTTTATTTTAAACCCGAAGTATATTAAGCAGGTTTCGGTTGACACTTGGGCAGGAGTTGTCACAGGTGCGAGAGAGGCGGGCAAAATATTCACAATAACTTGAATAGGTTAGAAAATAAAACTAAATTAATTTAAAGCTTTAATTTGGTTGAAGATATCAACTAAATTAAAGCTTTAAAACTGGTTTCTGAACCATTTTTGTATATATGTTATTATAATAATTATTGTACTTTATTTTTTATATTAATTATACTTCTTTTTCTTTTTCTTCTTATTTTGTTTTCTTCCTTTATCTTGCGTACTATGCTAACTCTCACTACGAAAAACCGAATGAGAGTGGCGTCGGCAAACTGATTCTTGGTAGTTGCGTCAGCAAATCTGATTGCTGCTGATACTTGATGCGATGCGTCCGATACATACGATGCTACAAAAATGTGGATGTGTGTGGTGTCTACCTTTACAAAGCAATACGTCTGTCTGTACCATTACAATATCATTATCGTTACAATAAGGTACAAACCAAACAGATTTCTCGGAATATATAGACTGATTTAATATTAAGCGATTTCTCTAAAATTACGTCTGTAAAAACTGTACTGTTATACAGCCATGGCACAATCTATCAAAAGATCAAAGCTAATTTTGTAATTGGCCTGCGACTTCGTCCGTTAATCCTAGACCGTCTTAATTCAGCCCTATATTAAGTTAAGACAAGCGGTTAATCCGAAATTTTGTGATCAATAAAATTAATCTCCCAGGGATTCCCTGTTATAAAGCAATACTAACTACAACTGTGTTGGAGACCAGAGAGATCAAAATCCTAAGGTACCTAAGTGATTGGGTAAGAACCTTCGTTTGACGTAAGCGGGATCATATTAAACAAGTTTGAACAAGTAGGTATGTAATGAAGTCATGAGTTGTTCGTAACAATAATTACCTAGACATGTTATTTCAACTATGTTCATCTTTGTTCACACTAGCGACTTGTCGCACGACAATATATTGCAATTTATATTTATTTAAGTCTGCTATTGATTGCAATCTCACCTGATGTTAAGTGATATTTTAGTCTAAGAAGGTAATGGCCAAGATAGGAGACGTGTTCTTAAAATATCTCAAATAATAATAATTCATTAATAGCGAAATGGAATGTTGATCGACCCGCCAATAAAGCTAGACCATCATCGCATCAAGCAGGTAACAGAGAATCGTTGGATGCATGTGGCTTAACTCCTTATTTTTTGGAACTCTTAGGTCTATGTCCAGCGTTGGGCGTCCTTCAGCTGATAATGATGATGATGAAAGTTGCTGACTTAATAAATGTGATTTTAACATATTATATTTAAGACGTTTAGAAGATCTAGATGCAAAAAGGCAAAGGTGCCTTTAAGTAATAAAAGTATAAGTTATAAAGGTAAAAGTAGGATTTTGCCTGGTCTTTCAAAGGTAAAAGAACAGCCAAAATCCTACTTATACCTATAACAATAAACAATAGTAGTGGTCAGTTATTTTGCTAGTCACACAACCGAACATTAAAAAAGCTAGGTGGTTTTGCCAGGGCGCACTTTAGACGTTTAAGCCAAGGTTTCGCCATTGACATCACTATCATATTATGTAAGAGTTGGCAGATTCGTACCATATCAACAAGTAATGTATCGTGCTGAGAATGACTAAGTCACAGTAATTAAAAAATGTGATAACGATAATAATAGAAAGGAAATAATAGGATAGGATATTTTCTTTCTTTCTTTTTTTTATCGTAACAAAAAGTCTTTAGTGTGTCACAGACCTTGTAGGTAGTTTCCTAAGTTATGTATAACTTCAATAACACGAGGCTCCAACCGTGAACTTGTGAAGTTTGGGTGGGTACTTGATATGGATATTATATTTTGAATTGAACATCTAGTTATTTATATATTTTAATAGTAGAAGGGAAGTATTATTGGGAAGTTATTTTAACTTACGTGCTCATTGAGGCACATGAATAACTCCAGCAACTTCCAACTCCGAGCTGAGAATTGTGACTGAAAATTTCTTAAAAGAATGAGACGCTTAGTATTTCATAACCCAATCCAGGACCTCGTGACCCCAAACCACATTTTAACAACTGCACCAATTATATTTATACCCATACTAAATAGCACGAATAAATGACGTCATCAATCATAGTGGTCGTTAGATTCTTTTTTTTTTATTTTTTATCTTTTTCTACAAGTTAGCCCTTGACTATAATCTCACCTGATGGTAAGTGATGATGCAATTTAAGATGGAAACGGGCTAATTTGTTTGGAGTAGGATGACTCCACACCCCTTTCGGTTTCTATACGTAGTACCGCTAAATAGCTTGGAGGTACGTATATGTGGGTAGGGTGGTAACAAGCCACGGCCGAAGCCTCCCACTAGCCAAAAAAGATTTCTGTGTCCACACAATTACAAATATCTTTGTTATTTGTGCGTTAATGTTTATACTTAATTTATAGAAAAATGTCACGTTTAAAGTAAAGACTCTAAAAATGAATTAATTGGAGTTTACTCCATATGAATCGATTTTTCATATTTAGCCCCTGGTATGAAAAAATATGGGTTGTGAATTCGATGAGTGAATACGGCAGCGTTACGTTTTTTGTGCGCAACCTATTTTTAGGGTTCCGAACGTACGTAGTACAAAATCGGAACCCTTATTTCATCTAATTACGATAACAGGTTTTTGATATATTTTGAATTTTAGCTATATATAGCTGAAATAGCTGACGCCGCGCGTTTTTACTCGCGTAGTTCCCGTTCCCGTAAGAATACGCAATAGTATTATATAGCCTTCCTCGATAAATGGGCTATCTAACACTGATAGAATTTTTCAAATCGGACCAGGTAGTTCCTGAGATTAGCGCGTTCAATCAAACAAACAAACTCTTCAGCTTTATAATATTAGTATAAATTTATTTTACAAACAGTCATTTTTTGTTTTTTCATGTAATAATTAGTCAATATTGACCTTATATAATCGAATGTCTCATAAAAATCAATACATTCAAACCCAGTCATTATTCATTTCCATACGCATAGCTAAATAACCGAACTAAACTTGCAGAAGTCTACGTATTTAGTTAATAGTTAGTGCAATTTAGTTAAAGTTCGCATCAGTTTAAATTTCTCGAGTATATTTAAGTATGTTAGAGCGTGTATAATGCGCAAAGTTCGTGCTATTAAGTCGGGTCATGACGTTGTAGACTAAGGGCCTGCTGTAGTCAGACATTCCTCATTTCGTTTATTGTTCAAGTAATATCATATTTTGACGGCCTTGACTGACCGTGGCGCAGTACGTATTTTATGCGGTGGTACAAGACGGTGATCCTGGGTTCGATCCCCGGCTGGACCGACTGAGGTTTTTTAATCGATGCACAGAGTGCCTAGTGGGAGTTTTCAATGTTTTCATACTTCGACGATCGCGTAAACGTAACGCGAATTTCTAAGTAATTGAAACAGAGCATCTAGTAGCACTACTGCACAACTGTTTCAATTACTTAGAAATTCGCGTTTACGTTTATGCGGTCGTCATAGTACGAAAATATTGAAAACTAAGTTTAAGTGCTTGTGAAGTAAGCCTAATTGAAATAAATGAATTTTGAGTTTGAGTTTAAGTTTTAAAATGAGGTAGGTATGTCTGGCTACTATAGGCTTTTAGTCCATAGACTTTTACCACCGGACTAATAGTAAACCGCAGTTTTGTCATCTTCATCGTCATCATCATCATCATCATCATCATCATCATCATCATCATCATCATCATCATCACCACCATCATCATTATAATCATAACTATTATCATATATTTTCCATCGACTACCCCACTGAACATTTCTTAGGAGAAGCTCAATGTGTCACAGGTCCCCGGGACTCGAACCCTGGACCTAGTTTTCTGAAACCACTTATCCTGACCACTACAACCAAAGCGGCATTATATTTTCCTTATTCATCATTATCAACCCATATTCGGCTCACTGCTAAGCTCGAGTCTCCTCTCAGAATGAGAGAGGTTAGGCCAATAGTACACCACGCTGGCCCAATGCGAATTGGCAGACTTCACACACGCAGAGAATTAGAAAAATTCTCTGGCATGCAGGTTTCCTCACGATGTTTTCCTTCACCGTTTAAGACATGTGATATTTAATTTCTAACAATGCACACAAAACCAAACCCACACCTTCTGGAATCAAAGGCAGAGGTCATATCCACTGGACTATCACGGCTCCTTTTATTTTCCCTATTACAATTATATCAATAAATATTCGCACAGTTTAATGACTGTGCGAATATTTATTAAGATAAGTTCCCTATTGTTTTAAATTACATTACATTAAAAAAAATACATCTATTATGAATATGAAACCAATCAAATGAAACTTAAACAATTTCTTATTAAATAACGATGTCGGCTCCACACAAAAGCTTTTGGAAACTTTGCAGCGTTCATTCAATACACGAACTCGCAGAGAATATTGGCCCGATTTCAATAAAACTTTTAGTCAACTACAAGTATAAGAAGCTGTGTGCAGCGGCTATTCGGCACAAGTTTTATTGGGAACGATTCAAAAGTTTCATTTTTATTAAACACGGAAATGTTTATTTAATTTGTGCGCTTGTTACTTTTAAAACTACTCGTACTATTGAATTGTAAGTTCTTGAAGTTGAATTTTTATTTTATATTTTTCTTTGATATACCTAACATTTACCTATACGAAATTTCACTGTATAATTGAGTTCTTAGTTTTTAGACTATACTGTGTAGTGGTGATAACTAAAAAATGTGGGTACTTCTTGGACCTAGGTGCGTTAGAAATTTTTAAACTTTTTATCACCGTCACCTTTTTTATAATAGCGCAAAGTCCATTACAAATGTACCATGATGATTCAAAATAAACATACAACAGAAAAAGTTTTAGTAGTATTTTTTTTTAAGCAGTGCATAAGAATTACTACTAAAACTTTTTATTTTTTTGTATTTCCTTTGTTGTTTCCTAACTCGGCTTGATTTCTATTACTATTTTCTATTACTGTTTTACTTTTTTACTTTCTTATGCTTTCATACATATAGATAACGATAGTATCTATTAGTTATTACGGAAGGTGAATCTTTTAAATTATTAATATAATAATTTTCATTAAAATCTTCCAGTCGTTAATTACCTGCGATCCTACGGAAATCGGTCGAGAATTAGTTCACGCTCATCTAGATACGACATCCACGAAAACTGAAATATTCATTTCTTCTTTTTTTTCATAATAAGTAAGTATTTAGGTTGAAGCTCCAAACCTGTTTGAGCTGTTTACGGATGATAAGGCTATTGCAGCATGAGTGCTACAATGGCTATTTAAGTGCAGTGGCATACAATAGTTTTTCTACGACATTGATAAAGGAAATAAAAAACTTAACAGATCCTGGTTAATAATACATAATTGGCGTTAGGCGTGTCTTAGATTTAGTATCGGCGTGTTCGTCTAGATATTGTCTCTTTTAGGGAAGCCTGAATTTTTGTAGTCAATGCCATGGATTTATTTTAAATTAAAAAAAATATTGCACCACGGTTGGCTACACCAGGAATTAATAGCTTTGTGATAAATTTGAGGTTTTACATTGAATATATACGAAATGTGAGTAGAAAAAGAAATATTCCGTTCGTTACTCTAAAACTTAAAAATTGATTGATCAATTTGTATAATTTTTTAATCGAATCAATCAATCAATATATTTGCAGATACAAGTGTACAGGTGGTAGGTTGATTGATTGATTGATTGATTGATTGATTGATTGATTGATTGATCGAAGCTTCTCTATGGATTGTAGCTTTTCAACGTATTATCTTAGAATCTTATGATTGCATTCTAGGAAAATTTAATACAGCAAAGCACATTCAACTTAGCCAGTAAGGTGTGTTTTACTCACGGCAAATTAACCTATCCAGTAAAACTTATATAGATCGTTGATCGGAGAAGGTAGAGAAAATTCATTAAATTTTCTCATTTGAACCGCTGGAGGCACAGATGTGGAGCAACGTTTTTCTTTGAAGATGAAAAGAAAGAGATAACTATGTCTTTTCACTCTAGGTTTCTAGAAAAATACCAGCTTCTTTTAATATGGTATTTCCGTATGACGTCATGTACAGTCAGTGTACTGGATTCATGCAGATGACGTAAAAATATAAGTTCATATTTTTTTTCTATGTAAGCTAATGTTCTAAATGCGAAAGTAAGTCTGTCTGACTGTCTGTCTGTCTGTTACCTTTTCTCAGCTAAACGGCTGAACCGATCAAGATGAATTTTAGTATAATGGTATAATCTTTTTATTTAATACCACTATAGTTACTGGCATTCAATAAAAAGATGATAGTTTCAAAATTTTCTCGTTAGTTCGTACAAAGACGATGAACTTTAAATTTATCAAATGAAATTCTCGACGCACTGAAGAGTTTTTGACGGGAGTCAACACCTTAGGAGTTACAGACGGACAATCTAATAACAAAAATCTAGAGCGAGACAATGTGTCATTGTATTTACTGAATTTAATTGTTGATGTAATTATTATTTCCGATAATGATGTCATCTGAAATTCGTCGTAATATCTATATCAATTTGAATCACTGTCGATTATTATCATTTTTAACGATATCTAATTGATATACCTACCTAATCATTATATATATACAGAATCTAAAAATAATAATAAAACTGCAAGATCAAAAAGGGGGTAAAAAGAGTGACGGAATGGAGGAGGCAAGTGGGCAAAAGAAAGATAGGAAGACCTTGAAATTGATGGTAGAATAAGGAAAAGAGGAGAAAACTACTCTTATACTATAGATCTATGAAATCACTATTACTTTAATAGTAATACAACTAGAAAACTACTCCTGTACTATAGATCTAAGAAAACATTATTATTTTTAAAGCAACACAACTAAACTAAACTTAACTTAACTTTTTTTAACTAACATTTTCTGTAATAAATATTTAATTTTAATTTTATTTGTTATTTTTGAATCTCACTGTAAAACATGTTACATGACCATATCTAAAATATTATTAAAGATATTATCTAGATGCTAAACTGTCTTGACCAATAAAATAGATTAAAATTATCTAGTACATGTTATAGAATTGTAATCCTTGTTGCTATATTAATACAATTCAAGATTGATTGTCAAAAAGCATCAAGATCAGTTTCAGTCAACGATTTTTTACACTACAGATAGGGCATCAAAATTGAAGCGGACAAATGTGCATAATTGTTTTAAATAACACCAAAAGAAACAAATAATACAAATAATACATTAATATTGTTTTTTTTTTTTTAATCTCACCTGATGGTAAGTGATGATGTAATCTAAGATGGAAGTGGGCTAACTTGTTAGAAGGAGGATGAAAATCCACACTCCTTTCGGTTTCTACACGACATCGTACCGGAACGCTAAATCGCTTGGCGGTACGTCTTTGTCGGTAGGGTGGTAACTAGCCACGGCCGAAGCCTCCCACCAGCTAGACCTGGACCAATTAAGAAAACCTCAATCGGCCCAGCCGGGGATCGAACCCAGGACCTCCGTCATTAAATCCACCGCGCATACCACTGCGCTACGGAGGCCGTCAAAATGTGTTTGTCTATAATGTCGAGTTGTGTAAGTGTACAAATTATATATACAGGGTGCTATGGAGTATTTCCCATAAATTCAAGGTGTTGACGAGTTTACTTATAGGAGCCGAACTGTATAACTAATATTTTTTAACTAAAAAATAAAAACTTTATAAGTTTCCATACAAAGTAGTTCAAATATCTCCGACTATCCATGTAACACACGCCTTTATCTATCCATGCATTTTAAAATTTGGCTACGTCATAATTATAGGGATGCGTATAAGGGACATAAAGATCTGTTTACAAAAAAAAAAATATTTACTCCGAAAATATTAATTTTTGAATTATTTTTATTTATTTTCGGTAAAGAATATAACCCCAGAGTTCAGGGAAATACTCCCCAGCACCCTGTATACTTATATATAATGTAAGTAAACACAAAATATGATGAGCCGTGATATGACATCTGCCTCCGATTCTGGAGGGTGTGGGTTCGAATCCGGTCCGGTCAGTTGTGTGCTTTTTAGGAAATTAAATATCACGTGTATCAAACGGTGAAGGAAAAACATGGTGAGGAAACCTGCATTCCGGAGAATTTTCTTAATTCTCTGCGTGTGTGAAGTCTGCCAATCCGCATTGGGCCAGCGAGGTGGACTATTGGCCTAACCCCTCTCATTCTGAGAGGAGACTCGAGCTCAGCAGTGAGCCGAATATGGGTTGATAATGATGAAACACAAAATAGTGCATGTGTGCGCTCACTAGAGTAGCTAAATTCACTTTTGCGGTGATTTTGTAGGAACGGAACATATCTATAATATAAAATATCGTTGGTTTCAGTTATCTTTTTTCCTGCAATTATCGTAAAAGGATTTCCTTTAAAAGTAACAGTTTGGTCAATTTGATTTATTATCAAATGATGAAGCTTCTGTTGGTGTTATTGTTCGCAACGGTGTACGCCAAACACGAGGAGTACTCAGGGTGAGTTAAATTAACTATAATAGTTAACAGATCAGGGTTAGGACTGGAATTAGTCATTATAGGTGATTGTTAGGTGGGAATTGATTGATTTGTTAGGTAGACTAAAGAAGGTTAATGCGTGCCTCTGTCAGGAATCCAAATAATAAATCAAGTAGACGAACTAATTAACGTTTATTGATACACACGAATAATATAAATTTAAAGTATATAAAATGTCTTACTTAAGCGGACTGGTTAATGAATACTAGAACACGAGCGTTGGTGGGGACGAGTTAGGAACGACTGCCTTAACTTAACATCGTAGCGTACGTTCTTACAGAAAATGTTTACGTAGCACTTTGCCTGCTTAGGGTTCACTGCAAACGGTATTTATGATTGAATATAAGGCACGCTACAGTCATCATTCATCGATTGACTGCGTAGTTGGTCCAGTGGTTAACCTATATGGATTCGGATCGCTAGATTCTGGGTTCGAGTCCGAGGTCAGACTTTGAGATACTGAGCTTTTCCTTATTTTAAGAAATTTTCAGTTAAAATCTTGGTGGTTTTACACCCCCGTGACTCGAAGAGCACGTTAAACCATCGTTTCCAAAAAAAATCGGTTCCATTCCAAAATATGTCACAATGATAGCATGTCAACCATGGTTCTCTTATGATTAGTAAAAAACAAAATTTCACGCGAAACGGAATCGCGGGCGTCTGATAGACGATATATTATACAGTGTTTGCCGATTTGGTGGAGGAGATGGGGAAAATTGGTCATATAAAAAAGATATAGCCGATTTTCTTACTTAGGGGACGTCCGCGACATCGTCCACGAGAAATTTAGTTATTCCCGCTGGAACCATGGATTTTTCCGGGATGAAAATGCCTTTGTGTTAAGAGTAAAATCCATTTCCATTCTTCAACCAAATCGCTGCAGTAGCTGCAGCGCAAAAGAGAAATAAACATACACACAAAAATTCGCATTAATAATATTAGTGTGATGAAAAAAGGACAAAGAAAATCATTTTATATCACATTTTACATACTGTTGTCATGTTGTGGACATTTTATTTTATTTTATTTTTTTTAATTTATTTTATTGATAAGATATAACAATTATTTAACATATCGATACTCTCGCCAAACTGTACAGGCAGTTTGTTGGCGAGTTGACGCTCATTATTCTAGTTATTATTTAAAAGTAATTGCTAAATCTAATTTAAATAAGATAATTAAAACTAAGGTTTTAATATTATAAAATGAAATAATATAAAAAAAATTACAAAAGGTGCAAAACAATTTCTATAAAGTAAATCCGTCAGTGATGGGGTCCCCAAGGAAAACTTTCTTTAATTTCTTCTTGAGGACTCCTTCACTGATCTCCCTTTCTTTTTTGAGCCACTCAATTTTATTATATATTTTGGGCACCATGTAGCCGGTAGTTCTTTCACCATAGTAGTTATTGGCTTTTGGCATGATATATTTTTTTTCTGTTATTTCTTAGAGATTTTAAGAACTGTATAGGTTTTTCATACTTATATGTGTAGTAATTTTCTTTAGAGACTAGATATTCAATTTTAACGTCTATAGGTTAAATTTTAATTTACTGTTGTCTTTAAATTTCAGATGGAAGTCTTTCTACATAAAACCATCAAGCCATGACCAGTTGAAAGACCTTGGCAATCTGATCTCAAAGCTTGAGCTGGATTTCTATATCCACCCTTCTTTAGATAGGGAAGGCGTTGTGTTAGTTAAGCCACAGTATCAAGATGACTTCGTCAAATTCGTAAATGAAGAGAATATGAAGTACTGGATTCATGCAGATGACGTAAAAATGTAAGTTCATATATTTACTATTATTTTTATATATAAAATTCTCGTAACATACATACATCGGATATTTGCAAAATAAATAAGGTTGTAAAATTTCAAAATCTTTCATCGTAATTAGATGAAAATTCATACAGATTTAGCTTCCTTACAATAAACGTGGCATGTTTCCATATTTGAATTATAAACATATACGCACAAAAAGAACGATATTCATAATATTGTTTGAACGCCCATACTATCATTATGATCAACGACGTCATTGATTCGTGTCATTTTGTATGGGGCGTTTTTTAGGGATAAGTGGCAGTGCCGCAAATATGACCCTTTAAATCTCTGTGACTCCGAAAGTAATGATCGCAGCTGATACCCTGACACTATTAGCATACTCCTAATTTATGTACAACTAGCTGACGCCGCGCGGTTTTACCCGCGTGGTTTTCTTTCCCGTACGAATACGGGAATAAAATATAGCCTATAGCCTTCCTCGATAAATAGGCTATCTAACATTGAAAGAATTTTTCAAATCAGACCAGTAGTTCCTGAGATTAGCGCGTTCAATCAATCAAACAAACAAACCAAACTCTTCAGCTTTATAATATTAGTATAGCTTTTGTTTTTTATTTCATTTCAGCCAACTAGACAACGATGACCTGATGATGGAAAGCTTCCAGCAAGAAGCACGTTCTAGCAAGTCTTCAAGCTTCAATTACGATAAATATCACACTTTGGATGTTGTGAGTATTTGCAATGATAACTATTTCATTTTATTTCTATTCTGTGTGGAATTGGCAATAAATTATAAAAAAAAGTAATACTTAAAAATACTTATCAAAATTTGCCGCCCTTGGTAGTGTGCCCAGTTCTAATGCACTAAAAACATTAAGTTTCTACTCTTATATTAGTAACATTGAGTGTGATTTCGCAACGTCATATAATCCGTCTATTATGAATATAGTCCAGAAACTTCCAAACTCCATGGTAGCGATCCTAATCAGTGGCGTGCACAAGGATTTCAACTAGGGTATGCACTATACGTACAAAATAGCGAATCACTTCCTCAGTCCAGGTTCGTAATGAGTCTTTAGGGTAGGCAATGTATTTTATCTATGACGTGCACGCCATGACCCTAACCTAACCTATGATTTTTTTGTAGGCTCTTTTTTTAATTCTTTACAAGTTAGCACCTGACTACAATTTCACCTGATGGTAAGTGATGATGCAATCTAAGATGGAACCGGGCTAACTTGTTAGGAGGAGGATGAAAATCCACACCCCTTTCGGTTTCTACACGACATCATACCGGAACGCTAAATCGCTTGGCAGTAAGTCTTTGTCGGTAGGGTGGTAACTAGCCAAGGCCGAAGCCTCCCACCAGCCGAAAGAACCACGTCTTATCGGACCAACTATCACTACCACCAACCACGCGTTAGCTTAAGCGTTTTTTATGTTCTATATTTGAACCCTAGTAACTTTGTACCATTCTTGTTATTTTTATTACAGATCTACGAATATCTTGACTCAGTAGCTCAAAAGCACAGCGATACTGTGAAATTGGTGACACCAGCGACTTCCTACGAAGGTCGTACACTGAAATACTTGAAGATATCAAAAGACAACTTCCAAAGCGGTAAACCGGTGATATTCATCGATGGTGCTACACACGCCAGAGAGTGGATCACTATACCGACAGTCACTTATGCTATACATAAGCTTGTTGAAAACGTAACCGAACCTGATCTACTGGATAAGTTTGATTGGATCCTGTATCCAGTTGTGAACCCTGATGGCTACGAACACACTCACGTAAAGGTGAATAATACAATAGTTTTTTTTATATTTTACATAGCCCTTGAGTACAAACTCACCTGATGATAGTGATAATGAAACCTAAGATAGAAGCGGGCTAACTTATTAGGGGAGGATGAAAATCCACACCCCTTTCGGTTTAATATAATATATATAATGTATACAGTATAGTTTTCCTTGTTTTGTGGATGTACTAGTGAAGAGACTAATATTATAAAACTGAAGAGTTTGTTTGTATGTTCTAATCTCAGGAACTACTGGTCCGATTTCAAAAATTCTTTCAATGTTAGATAGCCCATTTAATGAGGAAGGCTATAGACCCCCGTTTTCTTGCAGGAACGGGAACCACTCAGTTGAAACCGCGCGGCGTCTACTAGTAATACAATATCACCTTAGAGACTAACAATTTAAGAACCAAAAGAAACCTGCTAGCCTGGTTTCTAACTTTGAGTAACCTTAGTGGATAAACATGAAAACTACCAACTAGCACTTGTTAATGATTCTTAATATTTTTTTATGGGTTTAAATCAATCTAAACTGTTCTTGCATCACCTAACAATTAAAAAAAAAATCTTGGCATTTATTATTTCCAAGTATAAGAAGAGTTAAAATAAGAATCTAAATAATACTGAAGTTTTCTTGTAATATATAAGTACCTACTAACATTTTCCATTTCAGGAACGTATGTGGCGCAAAACTCGTTCGACCGACCAACACGTGGCGGGCAAAATTTGTCGCGGAGTTGATATAAATAGAAATTTCGACTTCGAATGGAACACCGTCGGCACGGAGAGTCACCCTTGCTCAGACATCTTCCCAGGAAGAAAGCCGTTCTCCGAAGTGGAAACCAGAGTTGTCCATTCAATATTCAATGAGCACCATCAAAATATGATCTTGTATTTGTCGGTGCACAGTTTTGGGAGCATGTTTTTATATCCTTGGAGCAACAATGGAAGCCTTTCCGATAGGGGACTCCAGCTTCATATGGTTGGAATAAGGATGGCTGATGTTATACATGAGTTATCGCTTAAACACTTCCCTAGATATCGTGTTGGTAATACTGCATTGGTTATCGATTATTTCTCATCAGGGTCCTCTAGTGATTATGCGCATTCTATAGGAGTTCCTCTGAGTTATACAGTAGAGTTACCTGGTAGAGGTTCTAAAGGGTTTGTTCTGCATCCGAGGTATATTAAACCGGTTGTTACTGAAACATGGGCTGGATTCGCCGCCGGCGCGCGAATGGCTGGACAACTTTTTGGTTCCAGATAAAACAAAAATGGAATTCTGTGGCAAAATTGATTTACTTGTGATAAACGAAGTTGTTTTTTGTATTGTGGAATATTGAATAAACACATTTTAAAGATTTTATCACATGATGAACTTCCGCAAAGTAACGCCTGCTTCTATCCAACATTTTAAAGAGTAGTTTTATTATATTTTTTTAAAACAGCAAATTCTGCTTCTTATACACATATTTTACAGTCTTCTGTATTAAATTTTACTTCTTCTAAGCGTCATTCTTTTGAATTTTAATGTTACCTTACCTTACCTTATCAGCCGATAGACGTCCACTGCTGGACATAGGCCTCTTGCATGGACCTCCAAACACAATGGTCTCGAGCCACCAGCATCCAGCGGCGTGCAACCCGCTTGATGTCCACGGTCCACCTAGTGGGGGGTCGACCAACACTGCGCTTTCTGGTGCGGGGCCGCCATTCCAGCACCTTGGGACCCCAACGTCGATCGGATCTTCGAACTATGTGGCCTGCCCATTGCCACTTCAGCTTCGCGACTCGCTGAGCTATGTCAGTGACTTTGGTTCGTTTGCGGATCTCTTCATTTCTAATTCTGATTTAAATGTTATTTAATTTATTTTTTACGTAGTTCATAGTACTTATACTGAGTGTACTAGTCTTAGCTTAATTTAAAATGTGGTCATGTATATAAATAAAAACATTGGAAGGTTTTTTTAAAGGGAATTCCAAAGAATACCTGGAGTTTACATTCACCTCACTGCTATAATATGAGTTGCCGCAATAGCTGGCCGTTAAAAAAGGGCTGCAAAAAATATAATAATATTTTAATTTTTTCCCAAAACCTTTTCAACGCAACCTAAATAATTCATCGATCACTTTTTCATGAGACCAAATAAGTATTGATAAAATCTCATATTTCATCGCCAAATGTATTGAAAAATCGCGCGTCCTAACAAAAATCGTTTTCCAATCTTGCTTATAAGATTGTAGTCCAGTATCATTGGGAAACTAAAGCTAGTAGTAAGCATGGATCTTTTTAAAATGATATATTTTTTTAATTTTATTACCGAAATCACAATTTTCAAAATATCATCACAGGGTTTGAAAAAGTGAACATGTCCAGTCTAGTAACCGAATTTGTCTTTATTTATTTTTATTAAGACTTCGTCCGCGTAGAATACGGTTTTTCACAAATCCTGCGGGAACCATGGATTTTTCCGGGATGAAAAATAGCATATGTATTAATCCAGAGTAAAATCTATTTCCGTTTCAAATTTCAGCCAAATAGCTTCAGTAGTAGCGTTGTTAAAGAGTAAAAAACATCCAAACAAACATCCATACAAACTTACGCGTTTATAATACTAGTAGGAAATAGGATCTTGTTTTGATTGAAAATGAATTAAAAAGTAATAAAACCAACTTATCCTAATAGCTATACAAATTACGCCCACGTAATGGTGGCAAGAATACTGGCTGCAGTTCTTCGTAGACAGGCTGATTTTTGGCGTGGAAAATGAGCCAGCCCTTCTGTCACCAGTCGAAACAAAGACGCGGTAAAATAACTCTAATTATTTTGCACTGCGACTTCATGGCCTAATGGTTTAAATGTTCTATTAAATATATTTTTCATATTTTTTCTTACATGCGATAATTTTTATTATAAACCAATCAATGTTATAAGCACATATATTCTCGCCGATGCTACTCTTGCGCTGTGTAAAATCCTTAATAACTTGTACAAAGATGGCAGAATTTGATATTTTCGCGGTGTATCGATACCTTCATGCTCGACGGCAATTCTTGCGGCGCGCTGATAAGGTGGGGGGAGGGAGGGTTATTATGTGCTTTTACGGCCCACATTTCCCGACTGGTATGTATCAGGCATTCAGGCAGGTATCGTATCGGTGGTAGAAGTTTTTATTGACTCCACGTTACATCTTGAATCATGATATGGAGAGAGAACGATATTGTTGATACTAGTGTTTGTATGCGGCTTTGGCTGCGCTTTGGCGATGATGACAAATATGTGATATCTCCACCATTAAATCTCAGTGATGGTGGTGAGATCTCTAACTATGGACCTGATAAAAACAATTTTTGACACCACACCACTGAACCGATTTGAATGAAATTTGGTATTGAAATAAATTAGCACTGAAAAAATCATAGTTCCCGCGAGATTAGTAATAAACAAAGTTTCACGTAAAAGGAGCGCTTATAATATGACAGGTATCAGTGACAGTGATTGTACCATCATTTTGTGTTAGAGGAAACACCTCGAGCAGGTCCCAGGACTTGTGACTTTGGGTTTAGGTTTTAGAAGTCCCATTAGAATGCATTAAACTCACCTCCCATACCCAACATATTCTCCAAGCCCACATTTAACAATTTATGATCAATAATTACACCACAAAATATTATTAAATAATAAAGTGTTTTTCAGATAGCATGGGTACGGTGATAGTTGCCTTATGACGTTCATAAAATAGTAAAATAGTACTATTATCGTGAATCGCGGCAAACTTTCAAGAGTAAAACGAACTGTCTCCGTACCCATGCTATCTGGAAAACACTACAGCAGCGTGATGGCGTCCACGCTGCCTAACAAAAGAGGGGGGGAGACGAATATCTTAGCATTCCATGGATTCACCGTGCGGGTGTTGGGTCTATCGCGTGGTAGAGAGAACGACTCCGTGCAGAGTCCTGAACTTGTGACTACAGGATGTAGGGTTAAGGAATTCCTTGACGATCGATCAACACTCCCCATTCTCTGCTCGTGTTTTTCTCCCTGCCTAGCCAAATTTAATAAGATCCTATTAGACCAGCTTTGGATACTCGTTCTAATATAGAACTAGCTGCACAACTAGACTCAAATCTAAATAATGTAATATCTAATATAAATAATAAATGTAAATACCACCGGTACTCGACAAACTCGTAACACGTTTGCTAGTAATGTAAACAGCATTTTAAATAATATATTAGATAAATAGATAGATTAGGTTTAGGCAGAGAGGCATCTGTTTTCACGGCGCTTAGTCACAAGCCTACGTTTCGTCGGCGTATACAAGCAATTGTGGCGTTTAACGCTTTGCAATAAGGTGTATAATTGATAAACGCACATTAGTGTCCAGGTAAGCGAATCCGCTTGACAGGCAATTAGGCATGATCGTATGTATTTTACAGTTTAGTTTATCCGAACGAGATACATTTTCAGTCGGCGCATTAGACAGGTAAATAAATCACTTCAGATAGTCTAATCCCACTTCTGATGAGATATCATTTAATAACTTTATACCTGTTTGCCTGGCATAAGGACAAATGCTCTGGAAAATAATGATTAGAAGAGAGGAAAGAGATAGAAAAGAAAAGAAAAGGGGTAAGAGTAAAAAGAGAAAAAGAAAAGACAAACATCAACAGATAGTTAGTACGATTAAAAGGCACGCGATTCTGAGTTTACAAAAAGGAAAAAATTAAAATACCTGTTTTCCGACGGTGGGTAAAATTATTTAAATGTAAATTATATGTTTAAGCTTCACAGCCCCGTTGGATATATTTCAACATTTGAGGAGTTATTAAATAAAATTCGTGGGTGTGACATATCAAGTCATATTTTAACGAATTTAGCATATTTAAAGCTGGTAGTATGGCCTTGAAGTATTGGGCGTATTCATATATTTATGTATTTCTATTTTCGACTCGTGAGGATGTTCCGGTTTTATGGTGAAACGTTCCTGGAAGATTTTCTATCGGATCTGGGTTCGTCTTGCATTTGTCGATTTTTCATGGATCGGATGGAAATGTAAAATAAATCTCAGAATGAAAGGGGTTAGACTAATAGTCTGAGTAAATTACTTTTACGATTTTTTAATATTTTATTACTTTTCGCAAAACATGCCTTATGGTGAGTGATGGTGCAACCTATTGGTAGAAAATTATTTTGTCAATAGACATTCTACGGGGTTGATACCTCGGAAAATTATGAGTGAAAATGTTAACTGAAAATCGCGGAAAATCCATAGCGTTCGATAAATAACACAAGTGCGTCTATTATCGCAGGAATCTTCGAGAAAATTTTCGTAATAACACAAATATGAACCCTAACACAACATCGTAGGGTGTAAATTGGTTTGCTGCAAAAATCAGATGGTTGTCAAGTACGTCATGTCACGTAGTTTCTTCAGAACTCTGAAGTCACCGGAGACGAGGGCTAGGGTGGCAATGGTTTTATTTTTTCTAAATAAAAAAATAAACGTTTATTTTTATATTTACTTGTGTAAAATAATTTATTTTTGTATTTAAAATCAATACATTAATATAAAAGTTATGCAGTGTTTGTCTGTGATTTCTAAACGACATTTATACACGGTGCCGGGAAGTATTTTCCATAACTCAGAGAAAATGTGTTTTAAGATTAATGTTTTCGGAGTGAATAATTGTAACTTAGCGAACATTTAAAATGCAAGGAAAGATGTTACATATAAAGTCGGAACTATTTAAAATACTTTGTATGAAAACATAAAAAGTTTTTATTTTCAGTTAAAAATTATTTATGCCGTTCGGTTCCTATAAGCGGACTCGTCTGGGGAGTAGGTACTTATGCAACACCTTGAAGTTATGTTGTATAAGTACTCCCCAGCACCCTGTATATACGACACTAAAACACAATGAAACTTACTAAAATTTTGTCTGTCTGTTTATCTGTCTGTTTGTCGGGGTTAATCCGCCTGAGATAGCCCCGATTTTAATAAGATTTCATTTCATTGGAAGATTTGACAGGTTATTGAGCAATATAAACATTCTACCTTTTATTCCTCAAAAGTCCATGTTTTCCGTGGGATTTGTGAAACTGAAGCAAACAAACAAATGTCATTTGCTTGTAATTCATAGCTACTTTGGTTATTGCGATTCGTCGAGATATTATATTGGTAATACACACATTGGAAGGACTGAGAGGAGACTCGAGGTCAGCAGTGAGCCGATTATGGGTATATAGTGATGATGATGATGAATATAATCATACAAAAAATGTGATCGTTGTCACCCTACACGGTATATATTTACACTCGACATCGCGTAGATTCCGTAACGACTTGTAAAATTTCCGCCATGTTTTTAAGTGGATTATTTTTATTATACGAGTAGTTTAGGAAATTTCCCTCAGCCCGACCGACTTCGATCGCTTTTCTAAAGTATGTTACTACTTTAGAAAGCAATTTTATATAGTAGGTACTAGCGGACCCTCCCCGGCACTACCCTACTCCTACCCCTACCCCTACACTACCCTGACCCTGACCCTATGATCACCATACCCTAGATGATGCAATCTAAGATGGAAAGCGGGCTAACTTTTTAGAAGGCGGATGAAAGTCCACACACCTTTCGGTTTATATACCGCTTTGATAGCTTTCGGCTTGAGCTGCAATATCGCCTCGGCTGTAATTTTCAACTTACTCATAGGACATCGTGTTGGAATACTAAATCGCTTGGCGGTACGTCTTTGCTGGTAGGATGGTAGCAAAGGCCGAAGTCTCCCACTCGCCAGACCTGGACCAATTAAGAAATCGTCGATCAGCGCGTCGATCGAACCCAGGATCTCCGTCTTGTAAAACCACCGCGCATACCACTGCGCCACGGAGGCTGTTAAAATACCTAATATTTATTTAGAGACATCTTAAAAACAACACGAATTCTTTTGTTTATGATAACATAACAGATTTTCTATGACTAGGTACTTTACGTCTCGTATAAAAATCATGTTCCCGACACTGAGTCCTAACATAAACTGTTTGTGGGTTGTAAGTAAAACTCACTGAAAGAAGTAGGTAACTCACAATTAATATTTTTTGAGTTACTAATAAATATCTACCAATTGCAAGCAATGCAATTTTTTTTTATTATTCTTTACAAGTTAGCCCTTGACTAGAATCTCACCTGATGGTAAGTGATGATGCAGTCTAAGATGGAAGCAGGCTAATTTGTTAGGAGGAGGATAAAAATCCACACCCCTTTTAGGTTTCTACACGGCATCGTACCGGAACGCTAAATCGTTTGGCGGTACGTCTTTGCCGGTAGGGTGGTAACTAGCCACGGCCGAAGCCTCCCACCAGCCAGACCTAGACCAATTAAGAAAACCTCAATTGGTTCAGCCGGGGATCGAACCCAGGACCTCCGTTTTGTAAATCCACCGCGCATACCACTGCGCCACTGAGGTCGTCAAATGCAAATAAACACTAGACGTAACATTATACGCGTACCTATGTATATATTTTGTTGTGTAAAAGAAAATAATGTTAACCAGGTAATTTAAATATGACGAAAGTTTCACTTTCTTTTTCAACAAAGCGTGTGTTATATGTGGGACTACTAGTCAAAAGGATCGAACCCTAAACCTCGGAGATTCGAAAATCAAACCCATGTCTTTTTAGCTATCAAGACCAGAGATTTGTCCTCCAGCCCCTGGATTCTGTAAGGTTACAGCGATGTGACATCGTTCATTTCCATGGCAACTTCGTTTTTCGTGACATTTTAATTTTGGCATCCCATATAATATAAATAAAGATCAAATTGTAATAAAACTTGTTATTGGCGATATTACATCGACGTGTATATAATAACGAAGGCAGACCCCTATACTTAAAAAAATTGCCTTATCTTTTAAATATGACCAATATTTCCATTCCAACTTGGGAAAGACTGTATTAGGAGACTGTAATAGACCAACGGGGCGGGGATCGAACCACCACCACTCGGTGATGAGTGCGGCTGCTTTACCGTTAAGCTATTGAGGCTATATAAAAATAATAAAAAGTTCGCCCTCATACTATTCAAACATACCTCAAAACATCTCTTTGTTATTTAGTGTTAATAATCTTCAGTGTGTTAAAAACTTATATTTCTGTCTTATTCCACTTCGACACCGGCCGTAGGCGCGGTTTTATGACGTCACGGGTTATTTCTCCTGGGAAGTTGATCCCGTACTTCATGCGGAAAATCATAATAATTTGTTTTGGGGATACAAGAGTAAACTGACTGACTCATATTGCCAAGTTATGAAAAATATATTTTTTTACCCGTGTGCAGAGGGTCTATAATAATTTTAATAAAGTTTTTATATTAATTTGTTTCCTCATAACTTCTCATCTACTTATCAGAATATAACAAATGCGATATCTTGTGTAATTTCTATTTATTAACCTCCACCGCAAAAAACCGTGATAGCCCAGTGGATATGACCTCTACCTCCGAATCCAGAGGGTGTGGGTTCAAATCCGATCCGGGGCATGCACCTCCAAATTTTCAGTTGTGTGCATTTTAAGAAATTAAATATCACGTGTCTCAAACGGTGAAGGAAAACATCGTGGGGAAACCTGCGTACCACAGAATTTCCTTAATTCTCTGCGTGTGGCCTGTATGACTATTGGCCTATTCTGAGAGGAGACTCGAGCTCAACAGTGAGCCGAATATGGGTTGATAATGATGAACGCAAAAAGAGGGATGTTATAAGATTCAGTTTAGTAAGTTTTGTATGAAAGGTGATTTACGCGCGAGTGTTCTTAGACATGTTTAATGAAAATCGGTTAGGCCGTTTAAAAGTTTTGGGGGGTTAAAGTGGGGAAGAATAACCGAATGTCAGCAAATATACTCGAGTGGGGTCTCAAATGAAAGGGTACCGAAATATAATATTGATGGCTTCATCAAGAGTGTAATTAATAAATTAATGACCTTTGGGGATTTTTCAAAATTTTCATTTTCATGTTATATAACTATAAACTATGTGACGTCATTAATAACAGCCTGTTTGACGGGATAAGAGGGGATAAATAGCTTAGACACACCATGTTGCTCCACTGCTTAATATGATGAAATAAGACAATATTAACCACTAGCAGACGCGATTTCACCCGCGTGGTTCCCGTTCCCGTAGGAAGACGGGGATAAATAAAATATATATCACTCGAGGATAGTGAATTTTCCCAACAGTACAAGAATTTAATCGGTTCAGTACTTTCAGAGTCTATTCAATGCAAAGAAACAAACAATCAAATCTTTCCTCTTTATAATATTAGGAGTAGTAGTAGTAGTTAGAGACACGTAGATGTCTTTTAAACATTAAATTATTTATTTAAAAGTCAAAATTCGTTAATTTTTAAGTAGGCTTCTCATTCGCACGGGAGTTTTTTAACGGACGTTAAAAAAGCGCTCAAATTCACACAACGGCGTTTTTAAAACACGACGCAATAGACCATGAATTAATTTAAGATCGTTACTAAAACCGCCAATGCTCGCTTTTTAACCCTCGTGCGATTGATTTTTGAAACCTCAAGTTCTTCTGTTTGACGTTATAACTACTCTAGGAGCACAGTCTCGATGAATGTTTCTTTTTATTCTTTACAAGTAAGCCCTTGACTACAATCTCACCTGATGGTAAGTGATGATGCAATCCAAGATGGAAGCGGGCTAACTTATTAGGAGGATGAAAATCCACACTCCTTACGGTTTCTACACGACATCGCACCGGAACGCTAAATCGCTTGGCGGTACGTCTTTATCGGTAGGGTGGTAACTAGCCACGGCTGAAGCCTCCCACCAGCCAGACCTAGACCAATGAAGAAACCTCAATCGACCCAGCCGGGGATCGATCCCAGGACTTCCGTCTTGTTAATCCACCGCGCATACCACTGCGCCACGGAGATCGTCAAGATGTGTGTCTGTATGTATGATATCTCTACAATTCCCTACGCGTATTCGGGTATTCTTCTTATCACCAACTCACAGTGACATGTAAAACTAGATATCATATTAGACACACACAGTAAGCATTAGGTATTCTATGACCGGATATGACCTGTAGAGCGCACTGAGTACTAAGTTACTATACGTTCGACAAACAACAGTGCATTTTGTCATATCGTGCCGGCGTAAATAAATAGTAGATCTTCCGGGAAGTCAATTTGGCTTTAAATGTACAGATGTTTGAAATGAAATTATTGCATTTTCAGTTAAAACATGTCACTTTAGAAGAAAACTCGTGTGTGATCACACAATTGTAGAGGCAGTAAATGAATTCTTTTAATAAGGCAATTCAGTGAGATTGACTGCGAAGATAGTTAACGTAAATTAAGATTAAATTGAGATTGATTGACCAGGAAATTGATCTCTTCTGTACCTCGGCTACCACTGCCCGCAAATCACTGGCCAAACAGTACTTTAACTTGTTTATGTTAAGCTAGCTTGTTTACTTAGCAATTTAGTTTTGTTGTTTTTTTTTTCTCTTTCGCCTTTTCTTTTAATTTATCTGTATTACTATTATCATTATCTCTTTTTTATATTGGATTATGTTTTGTTGAAGTATGTTTTCCTTGCGAGCTTGCTATATAATATGTGAAATTTATTTGCGAAAACTTGTAATTGGCTAATCTGTTTTCTATGTTGTTACTTTTATTATCTTTGTATTTAGCTGTAAGTTTTCCTTTCTAAATAAATAAATAAATAAGTAAAAAGATCATATTAAGAAAATATTCAGAAAGCACAAAAGTTGCGAAATATTTTATTTTTCTGTTTTAAAAACAGATTTAAATTTTTTGTTACTCCTTTATTGATAGGTCAAACATCTACTTTGGCGTTTTGGTCAAGATGTGTTCAGAGCAACGTACATGACAAACAGTCAAAGCACAGAATGTGAACAAAGTGCCAGTTTTATCTCAAATAATATTAACTGTGTCAATGTTCGTTTGTTTGTTATGCGTTCATACCTAAACCATGAAACCGAATTAAAAATTCTTTCCGCGGGGTTCGTTAGTGATTTTCATACTTAAATAATATTAATGTACTTTGTAAAATTGCACCGTGTTTACTCGTATGTTGTGTACTCGCTACGTAATCCGCACTGAATCCGATTGTGACAGTGCAGGCAGATTGTGGAATTATAACCGTCGGCTCTGAGCCTTTCTGTGTGATTGTTCGTTTTTTGTTACGCCTTCGTGAATAGGCGAAGAGACGATCATTTATAGTACAGGGGTTAAGCTAAATTTAATTTTTAATATGGAAGGTTTAATACAGCAAGCAATGTATGATTAATTACAAATATTAAAAACGCTTTTAATATTAATCAACCAATAATAAAATAATAAAAATAGTTGATCATTGAATTTCAGACTTCAATAGTGAAAAACTCACTATTGCGCCATATTGTGCAATATTATGCAACTTTGTGCAATAACTATCAAACATCGAGTATTTTTTGCTGGTAAAATATTACAAAATATTATGAAAAAATATATTTCAAAATTATGTGAAATTGTGATTCTGATGATCGATTTTTTGAGTTTTTCTACCTATATTTTAGAGATCATACTTGGTGAAGGTACTTAACAACATGCAAGGTATCTTCTCGTATGTTTATCTGTCGTAGTCGAGTAAATCTTAAAATACACTCTCGGGCTCTTTTACTATTAAATAATATAAATTAAACTCAATCAATACTTAAATAAAATGGAATTGTCATATATGGGTTCAAAATAAATTTATTAAAGTTATTTACGCGATACTAAAAAATAAACAAAAATTTTTAAAAAAGTTTGTTTGTCTGGAACGGCTAAATCGATTTTAATGGATTATTCACTGAAGGAAAGAGAAGGTTATTGAGCAACATTTAAGATACTTTTTATCCCAGATAAATCCATGATTATCACAGGATTTGTTAAAGAATGAATTTCACACGGACGAAGTCGCGGGCGTCCGCTCCTAAAATTATATTAATGAATTAGTAATATAATAGTTTTTATTAGTATGACCACAGAACAGACATCGCTAAAAGCTAACGCTTTAGTGAGACTCAACAGAGAATAGGGATGATGACAGTTTTTTAAATTGTATATAAATTAAGAGTATGCTAATAGGAAAGCAATTTTGTAAAAGGAACAGGGTATCTGCGATCATTACTTTCGGAGCTACAGGGGTTTAAAGGGTCAGATATGCGGCGCTGCGGATCTCTGAAAAACGCCCCATACAAAATGGTACGAACTTATGACGTCGTAGGCACTTAATGATCGTTAGATTTGTATGGGCGTTTAAACAAATTTCAAAAATTTGTTATATGTGCATTGGTGTATTAATAAAAGGCCCCATTTAATGTAAGGAAGCTAAAACTGTATGAATTTTCATTTAATTAACATAAAAGATTTTTAATAGATTTTGAAATTCTCTTCTTTTATTTATTTTGCAAATATCCAGTCAATCTTTGCTATTTATATATAAATTAGTTTACATTGACCTTATTTACCCGAATTTATTATAAAAATTAATATATTCAAACCTAGTCATCATCCCCATAGAACTTAAAACCTTTCGTCATATGAAATCGTGCCACTGTAAAGGGATTACAGGAAGCCTTTTAAATAAATTTCACAATATTGTGAAATCGATAGCCTATATAAACCTCATCAAGGTCTCTCTATCATACACTCCAGTTCTGTATTTATACCTAACCAGACGTGTGACTCAAGTGAAAGTTTCAAGTATCAAGAACACCTACTCAAAAAATGAGGGATCATTTGCTCTTTGAGAAATTCTTCGACTTCCATAGTCGCGGTCCATTCCCGGATCATTGTGGGCCTCACGGTCCACACGACCACGGCAGACATGGCCACGGTCGACATGGCCATGGCCATTTCCGACATGGCCCACCCTGCCACGGACACGGCCCGCATGGACATTTTGGGTGGCACGGACCTCCAAGGGAGTTTTTCTTCGGCCCGCGTGACTTCGACCCTTGGGACAGGTTCAGACATTTTGACAGGCCAGGACATTTTGACAGGCCAGGAAGGCCGGGTTTTGACAGGCCCGATTTCTTCGGAAGAGGCGGTTTTTGCAACCGACGAAGGGAACGCAGGAATCCAGAAGAGCAGACATTTGTGTTCCGCGGAATTGTGACCGAGCAAGACAAGGACAAGCGACCGAATTCTGTGTAAAATTATAATTATTAATAAAAAATTTTAGTATACCAATAATAATTAATCCAAATTTTAAGATATATTTTAATAACTCTTAAAATGTGAGTGTAGATTATTGTATAGAAGCACAGCTTCAGATTATTGCCGGCTTCTATTACTAGAAGACTAAACAAGACTGTAAACTTCTAACTGAAACACAGTGATGCTGTTTAAAGGCTGAAAGGTTTTCTTAATTTGTCCAGGTCTGGCTGGTGGGAGGCTTCGGCCGTGGCTAGTTACCACCCTACCGGCAAAGACGTACCGCCAAGCGATTTAGCTTTCCGGTACGATGCCGTGTAGAAACCGGGAAGAAAGGGGTGTGGATTTTCATCCTCATCCTAACAAGTTAGCTCGCTTCCATCTTAGACTGCATCATCACTTACCATCAGGTGAGATTGAATAAAAAAAAATGAAACAATCACGACAGTAATACTTCCTCAGGTGAACTTCACACGGATAAACTACTGCTAGTATAATCCAGCAATTGTGTGAAATAGATAGAACAAGATTATATGAGTGTGCATATAAAGATATAACACTTATGTGTGTATCTACGAATTAACACTCAAGTGCATGGGAAGATTAACAACAATTAACGTTATCATAAGTAGCTATGAATATTCGGTGTAACTAATCATGAGCTTGTTTATTTCAACATACAACAACATATTATTGAATTAAATTATTGGTGAAAACAAAATATTATTAAATTTTCTAGTATAAATACTATAATATTATTCTATTGTTATATGCATTTTTTGTATTGTAGACTTAGTAACTATGTTTTAATTATTGTTTGCTATTATTTGTTAAGTTTTAAGAATTATAATTTTAAGAAAGAAATAAAAATAAAAATACGAAAATGAATGGTTGTTTTCTTTAACTTACCTACTTAGGCCATCAATTATCAATTTTTTTTTAAACAAATTCATAAGTAGGTAAGGTATCTGAAAATTAGAAAATGTTTATAATACGAGCATCACAGTGGGCGATGGAACGAGCTATGCTAGGAGTATCCCTGCGTGATCGAATCAGAAATGAGGAGATCCGCAGAAGAACCAAAGTCACCAACATAGCTCAACGTATCGCGAAGCTGAAGTGGCAATGGGCGGGGCACATAATTCGAAGAGCCGATGGCTGTTGGGGTCCCAAATTACAAAAATGGTGGTCCCGCACCACAAAGCGCAGTGTTGGTCGACCCATCACCA
Organism: Bicyclus anynana; assembly: GCF_947172395.1. Taxonomy (NCBI): domain Eukaryota; kingdom Metazoa; phylum Arthropoda; class Insecta; order Lepidoptera; family Nymphalidae; genus Bicyclus; species Bicyclus anynana. Next base: position 6,544,929 of record NC_069105.1, read on the forward strand.
GGTAGACTGACGACATCAAGTGAGTCGCAAGGATTTGCTGGATGCAGGTGGCTCAGTATCGTGATGTTTGGAAGTCCCTACAAAAGGCCTTTGTCCTGCAGTGGACGTCCATCGGCTGATATGATGATGATGGCGAACCATCACGTTTTCAACACCAGGCTTACAATTTTTACCAAGAATTTATCTGAAGAAAAAAAATATGCTCATATATCTTAGGCTATCTACGGGACCGATTATTAAATTTCTTTTTTAATAGTATTTTTACTCTAACTCTGGAAATCAGCCCTAATCCTAATAAACTGAGCATCTATGAACTGAGTACTGAGTATTTTACGTAGCAACTTTTTATAATGAGTTGCTTGCACGCCACACTAACCGCGCCGCGTGTGTTACAGGCAGATAACGCGTGTAAACAGTCTATAACTGATACACACTGTTTGTCCGTTCGTGTAGCCAATACTTAAAACTCAACAGAGCCTCAATGTCAATGGCTCAACGGTAAGAGCGGTTTGACTCATAACGGGTTGGTTCGATCCCCGCCCCGTTAGTCTATTGTCGTACCCACTCCTAATACAGTATTTCCCGACTAGTTGGAGGGGAATGGGTATAATAGTCATATTAAAAAAAAGATTATAGCATTTTTTTGTGTTTGTCTAACTGCTTGGTTCATCCACAGTCTACGAACTAAGACCATATGATTGCTAGGTCTTCTTTATTTTTGTATAAGTAGAAAGTTTAATCTAACACGATCGTATTGTTATTACGCTAACTTCAATGAACTGTTGACCTACTAGAACCGTATATGATTTTAATTTTAATTCAATTTTTTGACCTCCACGCGTTTCCGAGACCAATCAAGTGATTTTTCTTTTTGAAGTTTTTTTCTTTTAGAGGAACCCTAAAAAGGTTTGAAGGATGAGTACAATGGATGTCCGTATGTTTGTCATTCTAATTGCGCGTGAGTCACGTATGTTAGCAGCTCATGCTGTATATAACATTGTTCATTAACATAATAAATTGCTAACAAGACCTGCGAAATTACTTGAATTATTTAACTGAGATATAATATGGCGTGCGCTGGGAGTTATCTTCTTGTTATTAATAACTAATATTAACATTTCTTGGAAATTATAATGCACAAGTGTATGCGTGGGTAAAGGTGCACTTTCAACCCACCTTCACAACTTAATGGGCGTCGAAAGACCTTGTTTCAATTCACTATCCCAGAATCGCTACTGACTCGTCTCAATCACGAAATTTTACAATACTCGACTCGACATTTAAACTCAAATTATCGTACATAGCGCGATTTTCGTGAGTGGGTCTAAAAAGTTCGAAATACAGATTTTTGGATGAAGGTTTTCAACATGGAAAAATTGGGAACCATTTTGGGAAGAGTTACTAGAAGAAAAGTGGCCTCAATAGGGATGATGACAGTTTTATAAATTGTATATAAATTAAGAGTATACTAATAGTAAAGCAATTTTGTAAAAGGAACAGGGTATCTGCAATCATTACTTTCCGAGCTACAGGGAATTAAAGTGTCAGATTTGCGGCACTGCCACGGATCCCTGAAAAACGCCCCATACAAAATGGCTCGAAATAATGACGTCATAGGCAATGTAATGAATGAAGAAAGAAGAAGAAAGAAAAAATTACTAATATCTTTGTTATTTGTGCGTTTATGCTTATAGTTCATATATATTAAAAATGTCACATTTAATTTAAGGAAGCTAAAACTGTATGAATTTTCATCCAATTACGATAAAATATTTTTAGTAGATTTTGAAATTTTATAATCTTATTTATTTTGCAAATATCCAGTCAAACTTTGCTTTTTATGTATAAATTAGTTAACATTGACCGTATTTACCCGAATGTATCATAAAAATCAATATATTCAAACCTAGTCATCATCCCCATTCACTATTCCAGAATCGCTACTGACTGGTCTCAATCACGAAATTTTACAATAGCTACATTTAAACTCAAATTATCGTAAATAGCGCGATTTTCGTGAGTGGGTCTAAAAAGTTCGAAATACAGATTTTTGGATGAAGGTTTTCTACATGGAGAAATTTGGTTACATTTTGGGAAGAGTTACTAGAAGAAAAGTGCACTCAATTATGCTATTTAGCTCACGTCTAGTTTATCCATGCTTTGCCATTGTAGATTGAGCTAATATTACTGGTATTTTATCGTAACTACGTCACTACTACTACGTATCTAATCGTATACATACAAGTCACGTATCTACGTAACAAATCTCGCCGTTAAATATGATGGTAATCGTTTTCCAAAATTTTAATATCATCTCCTTCCAATAATTTCCATTTCAAAATTACCCACTGAAATGACATTCTGTTTAATATTAAATAAAAAATAATACATTACAATTTTAAATGTTGTTCAGTAAATCCTTTTAGCAACGTTGTAAGTAACATTTTGTGGCATTACGCTCAAAATATGAATAAAATTTCTCTTTAAATAAATATTGCAATGCCGTTCCATACTCCCGTAGCTCTAAATTTCATTCCCTTGGGGGTTAGCTTTGAATACGGAGTCTAAATTCCTTCGTTTGGTCTAAGTCTAAAACTTAGGAAATGTTCACACAAGATCTTAAATGATTAAAACTACGTACCTACATATCTATAACTACATATTATAAAAATTAAAAAGGAAATATACTAAATTTATTTATTTTTTATACTAAATTTGTTGGAATTTAGTTTTAAACCAATTGATTGAAATTCTTTTTTTAAAAAGGTCAAGTCTTTAATAATTGTGTCTAAATAACCTCCTAAAGTCCCATCATCTAAATACCGTATGTTTAATTTTGAATTTAGCTTTCAGACCATTACTTTTATATAATATTTAATTTAAGATCTAAATTAAATATTATATAAAAGTAATGGTCTGAAAGTTTTTCGTCCCATGCTCTTACCATAATTATGTACTCGTATGGTGGTCCCGTAATTAGTACAACATACTCTGCAGGGTGATAGCTGACACGAAGGCCACTAAAATAACGCAATATATTTTTTTTACGGTTTTCAAGTTATTTTGTTTTTGTACAAAATACATAAATCCCCAGTGCTATTTAGTCATACCACGTACTGAAAATTTACTTAAGCGTTGATTTATACTTATTTATTTTTGAATATAACTATGTTTCAAGTAACAAAAGTAATGTACCTTACATTACTTTCCAAAAAACAGGACTAATTATTTTATTTAATTTATTTAAGAAAAAAGCCCTCATAGCGTATATTTATTTCATCAAAATAGCTTTACAAAAGGTGTGTGGTTTTGTTTAGAACACGGCCCGGGTACGGATTATTTAAAACTAAAATGACATAAGCGAATTCCAGGTTATTCAATATCACTCACTCAGGTATCAGGTGGTAAAACCTGCCCTTTGACAAATATTTTTCCTTTCTTCAGATCCTAAATCATTTCGCTACAGGCCGTACCTCACACCGCACCGCTGTATCGATTGAATACAGATTAGTTGGCGAATTTACGGACCACTCCGGATCCATTGACGGTGTGAGTGTAACGAGCTGTTAAGCCTTCGCCCCTCCGGCCATTTGCAGCCGCTATTACTGTTAAAGATAAGAGCAAAGCAAAATGGCCCAAGGTATTGATTACCAACAGGTGATTGGGGATTGAGAGCTGCCTCAGTAGTCCAGTGGTTAGCGGCCGACCGTTCTAGGTACGAGTTTTGTTTCGGACTGTAAGATACTGAGTTTTTCTTTCTCCTAAGTGGCTACTAATGTGCCTACCAGCTAATAGAATGTCCAGGGACCCAGATATACCAAAGTATGGAAGAATATGGAGATGATAATATGATGTACAAATATCGAACTAGTTATTTTCTTTAGATATTCGTAAATTGCCGGGAGGTATGGGTAGGCCAGAGCCGGAGATGGGCATTCCTTTTTACTCGTAAGAATATAATATAACTGTGACTATGTATTTGACTAAGAATGGAGACTAACCATTTTTCATTGCTGGGCCCAGATTTAATGAATAAACCATTCATTATCAGCCGATGGACTTCCACTGCTGGACATAGGCCACTTGCATGGATCTCCAAGCACAACGGTTTCGAGCCGCTAGCATCCAACGGCTCCTTGCAATCCACTAGATGTCCTTGGTCCACCTATTGGACCCCAACATTGCGCTTACCGGTGCAGGGTAGCCATTCAAGCAAGTAATTTTCTATAAGACTGTGTCTCCATTTTCAACACCTCGATGAGAAGTAGCTAAAAATCAATTCGGAGTTCGAGTTTACACTCAAACAAAGTGCACCGTTTTTTTATATAAATTACTCGCCACGGCAACAAAAAGACCGTCTAAAAACGCCTTCTTTTCGCAATTTACTAAGCACCTCGGAGAAATTAGCGGGATTAAGCACTTAACCTAATTATTTGAACACATAACAGCGGCGGGAATGAATGGACCGCTTAATTCATTACACTTTTAAAATTATTTACTTGTCCGCTTTCGTCGGCGCGAATTTTCACCTCCGAATAGTGGAGGACTGAATGGATAAACTTTTTTAAATAAAATATTCAACATCTTTTACCCGACTGCCAAGAAAAAAATATAAAGCATAAAATTAACGCTTTTAAGTAATTTTTCAGTGCATGATACGACTGTATAGCACTGAAGGTAGGGATTTTTGTGTTAATCCATGCTGTAATATATCTCAATACCAAATTTCGGCTTATTCGGTGCAGTAATCGAGGCGTGAAAGACTAACATACTTTCATATCATCAAAATCATCAGTTTTCGCAAATCTCGGGAAACCATGGATTTTTTTCGGCATAAAAAGTATCCTATGTGTTAATCCAGAGTAAAATTTATTTCCATTCCAAATTTCAGCCAAATCGCTTTAGTAGTAGCTGCGGTAAAGAGTAACAAACATCCATACAAACTTTCGCCTTTATAATATTAGTATGATAAGATAAATATGAACTAACCCACTAGCAATGCATAAACTTGTTATACTTTGTTATAACATTAAAAAAAATTGTCTATAATAAATGTAAGTAAATGTAAGGAAATAAATCTATTTTTATTTTTATTTATTTTAACATAAATATTTCGTTATTTTGGTAAACCTTGATGTCGGCAACATGTAGAGTATGTCGTGCTATTAAGGGACATTCTGTATAATAATAACATAATCTGGCGATTCAAAAGTGCGTGTAAACTATATGTAATTGAAATAAATAAATTTTGAATTTGACTTAATTTTATCCTGCAGATGGGGTGATAAAATTAAATAAAAGTATGCAGGTAGCCAATGAATCCATAACGTGCCGAGAGATGGCGCTAAATTATTTTATATCGCGCTTCAAGAGTTCTTTCTGAATAGTATATGGTATTGTGCGTAAATAGTACTGTATATTATCAGAGATATTATATATATAATAGCGTAACACTCATTATTATATTTTTGGAACGGGTACCCATTTTGTTTGGTACCTGTCGAGATTTCTCTAACACAACAATAACTGTATATATAAATAATATATACTAATATTATAAAGTAGTGTTGGGTAGGACATGACTTGAAAAAGAGTTTGTAAGTGTTGCCTCTTTTTGTACCGAGGCAGTACAATGTCCCACTTCAAATGAGGCGAGGCGTACTGAAGCTTGGCACTACATTTGAATTTTGAAGTAACGAATACAAATGTCATATTTGAACTTTGTTTGAAGCAACGTGTACAAATGTCATGTTTGTACTAGTACAATTATATAGCTTAGTAATAGTTTGTCTTACATACTGATATTAAATGCCAAACCTATTTTTAACCTATAAAATAGATCGATTCACCTTGGTTATTTTATTTCAGTTTTTAAATTATTAGGTAATTTTTATTTTTATAAAATGTCAGTTGAATAAATCCAAATTCAAAAAATAATATTTCTAAACGCATCGTATACTATTTCCGTCGCGATATGGGATATAGTGCAAAATTATATGACAGGACCACAGAATGACGTCCCATTCGACTTTTGTACTAGTGTCTCGCTTTCTCTCGCGTACGAGTAAAGCAACTACCGCGACAGAAAATGTGAAGTAGTACATTTTTAAATGTTGAGCCGCTCTTACATTGTGACGTCATGTACGGGACAAATGTCCTGCCTCTTGTATGTCCTACTCAACACTATTATAAAGCATTAAAGCTGAACAGTTTGTTTGTTTGATTGAACGCGCTAATCTCAGGAACTACTGGTCCGATTTAAAAAAATCTTTCAGTGTTAGATAGCCCATTTATTGGGAAAGGCTATATTGTCTCCATATTCCTACGGTAACGAGAACCACGCGGGCGTCAGCTAGTCGTATAATATATGGGTTAGAAATTACGATTTTGTACTATATAGCAGAGAAAAGTAAATAAATTTGGTATCAAAACATTCATTATCGACAGGTCACGTGATCGAGTTGACGATCATCAATCTATCATTTCCATACATATTGTTAGTTTTCGAAGCGTTAGCATTTGTAGAAAGAGAATCGACGTGCCACGTCACATGGCTAAAATCCCTGATCATAATTATAAGTATTGTTTAAATTTAATTAATACAAACAATGTCTTACCCCCTCCCCGTGAGAAGACGAGGCGCAGCTTGCGAGGGATGTGCAATCACGACTTAATTTATAGCTCGGTAATTAATTCATATATCAAACCTGCACCCCTGTATTGTGCAGTAAATCTTCGCACAGATGTTTCTGGGAGTATCATTCAAGCTATTTTACTTTATTAATCATTTTTATGACCATTCATTCATCATTTATTCACCCATATTTCACTCACTGTTGGGAACGAGTCTCCTCGCAAAATGAGAGGCGTTAGGCTAATAGTCCACCAGTCCAATACCAATTGGCAGACTTGACACACGCGGAGAAATACTGGTAAGAAAATTCTCACGTATGTAGGTTTCCTAACGATGTTTATCCTCACCGTTTGAGACACGTGATTTTTAATTTCTTTAAATGCGTATAACTGAAAAGGTGAAGGTGTTTAACCCTAACCGGATTCGAATCTTCGACCTCCGGATCGAAGGCAGATGTCTTATACAGTGGGCTATCACAGCTCTCATTATTCATTATCAGCCTATTTTGACGGCCCTCTACAGAGCCAGTCTTCCCCCCTTAGGGAGGGGATATCGAGCATTAACACACGACGCTGCTCTAATGCAGGTTGGCGAGTTTAGGGTGATAATATATATATTTTTAAATTACTTAGATTTCTTTTCATGAAAGAAGTCCCGCGGCTAATAGCTGAACTAAAATTGAGCGCCTTATACTGATGACAAAGACCCCCATTAAGACATTAGCGCCGCGTCTGGGGGACTTCTTTAATGAAAAGGACTATACACGCGTAACCTAACCTAACCTATCTTATTCTGAGAGTAGACCCGCACTCAACAGTGAGCCGAATATGGGTTTATAATGATGATGATAAAGTTTCACGTCCAACAAGAAGTAGAAAATCCATTTGGTTAGTTAGTTGCTGTGGCATTAATTGTGAAAATCAATTTTCCCGACGAAGTCGCGGGCCTATAGTATTAGTATAGATTTCAATGTACTAATTCGCTGATTTATGACGGCGTATTACATAACAATGTAAGCTCGTCAGTTCTGCAATTAATGTTCGCGTCTATGATACGTCACACAAAACGCAACGCTGCGAATGTTGTTATTGCAATCGAATAATTTTGATACTGATCACCGACATTACCAATGATCATTTTCAGCCTATTTTAACGGCTCACTATAGGGTCAGCAGGTAATTCAATATCTTTGACATATGCAAATTTTTTATTAAAAAGAATATTTGCCATATTTTTTTATAATATGACCAATATTCCCATTCCCCTCCAACTAGTCGGAAAAGACTGTGCTAGGAGTGGGTACGACAATAGACCAACGGGGTGAGGATCGAACTACCACCCCTCGGTGATGAGTCCAACCGCTCTTACCGTTGAGCTATTGAGGCTTCAAAAGTTGACAACGAAATTGAGATTACATTATGTAACAAATGTCATCCGTTGCCTACTTGTGGATATCTTTTAGGTAGGTGGAAGACATTTTGTCAACTGATTTGATGTTTATTTTAATAGGTTGTTATTGAAGTCCAAAATAGTGAATAGGCCAGCGTGCCTCATACCAGAGGTGATACGGGGCATATACCCACCACACTGTGGGTTGAAAGGCTTGTGCTAGCCACTCACCATCCGTTAAGTTTACGTGCTTGCATCACTTATGGCAGGACATCCGATATATAACTGTGTGTTGATTTGCATGATGTCATGCACATCGTGACCATCACACAATCAGTTTTATCGGATGTCCTGTACTATAATATTAACTTAGCGTACCATTGATTTTTTAATTATCTAATGATAAATTTATGAAGGAAATGATAGTTATGAAGATGCAACAGCTAACTGTATCCCACGATTTTGTTCCATTCGTTTCTGGATTGCCACGCCACTGTAGAAGCAAATTTAAAGAAGTATTTATATCAATAATTTACAGAAACTTCATCATCGCAATTAGATTGTTATCAAAGTTAGTTGAACTATCAAAACTAGTTAATCGAAGTACACAGCCGCAGTATCATGAAATGTAATATCCCAAACGGTAATCGCTTCATTTGGCCGTGAAGTTATGATTTACGGGATCAAATGACTGCCTGGTTGATGCTAATCTATTCTATCTGCTCAGCGGGCCGTAAGGCTAGATTCACACAGCATTGTCTTGCACGTATTTTAGGGTTCGGCACCCAAACAGTAAAACGGAACTATTACGAAGACTCCGCTGTCCGTCCGTCCGCCTGTCAGGATGTATCTCATGAACCATGTTCATGAACAGTTCCGCTATTACAAAAAATACTAAAACACAATAAAATAATTATATAAGCTCTCATACAACAAACGTGATTGTTGCCGTTTTTATAGATAAGTAACGGACTTTTTGACGGCCTCCGTGGCGCAGTGTTATGCGCAGTGGATTTACTTGACGGAGGTCCTGGGTTCGATCCCCGGCTGGGCCGAATGAGGTTTTCTTAATTGGTCCAGGTCTGGCTGGTGGGAGGCTTCGGCCATGGCTAGTTACCACCCTACCGACAAAGACGTACCGCTAAGCGATTTAGCGTACCGGTGCGGTGTCGTGTAGAAACCGAAAGGAGTGTGGATTTCATCCTACTCCTAACAAGTTAGCCCGCTTCTATTTTAGGTTGCATCATCACGTACCATCAGGTGAGATTGTAGTCAAGGGCTAACTTGGAGAGAATAAAAAAAAAGGACTCAGTCCGCATTTAGACGTCTTTTATCCGATCCTGTCTTAACCGGTTTTAATACATTTCATACGTATTATCTGATAAGCAATATGGTTTTCAGCAGAAAAAGAGCACATCGCAACTACTATCAGCATTTACAGATTCTGTCAATAAGCATTTAAATAACAAAAAACATGTCTTGGTTGTATATATAGACTACAGTAAAGCATTTGATATGCTTCGACACAACGTCCTACTTGAAAAACTACAAGATAATGGAATAAGGGGCCCACTTCTGCAATGGTGTCAAAATTACATGACTGACAGGTTGTATAGAGTGAAAATTGAAGAAACGTTAAGTAAAGATGTGACTGTAACACAGGGAACAGCACAAGGTTCGGTTATTGGCCCTTTGCATTTTTTAACGTATGTAAATGATCTTGCAAATAAAATTAAAACGTGCGAAATGTTTCAATTTGCTGATGATACTTGCTTAGTGTCCGCTCATCACGACATCCACGAAGCTATGTTCCAGCTTCAATCAGATTTTGATTCACTATTAAAATGGTCGCATGACGTTGGCCTAGTTATTAATGTTGATAAAACTAAAATGATGTACATTAGTTCGAGTCATAACAGATACAATGGTATTACAAAGCTTATAGCACATAGCCATCAATGTATGCATAAAAACGAGCAACATTTTACAAAACGGACATCTAATATTTGTAGTTGTGCTTCCGTTGAGACGGTCTCCAGTCAACGATACCTAGGATTAATTATCGATGATCGTCTTCAATGGAAAGAACACATTAATTATGTGTGCGATAAGCTTCGTGCTCTCCTGGCTAAACTATCATTGATCAATAACAAAGTTCCATTTTCCACCTTACTAATGATGTACAAAGCACTAGGTGAATCAATAATATCATATGGATTGAGTAGTTATGGTCTTACGTATAAAAGTAATATTAATCAAATATATCAACTTCAACTACGCCTTTTAAAAACCATTGTACCTAGAAAAATAAAACAACAATATAGAAATGATTATCATGTCTTATTTAATTACTGTAAATTAATGCCAATAGACGTAAAAACAAAATATTCCATAATAACAGAGCAGTACCTTCAAGTAAAACCTAAACTGAAGGAAATTACATACAATAAACAACTAAGAAGTTCAAAAAAATGTAAATTGTATGTACCGAACTTCATAAATGGGTATGGTAAGAGAAGGCTGGAATATATTGTTCCAACAATCTTTAACGATTTTCCGGATGCGGTAAAGAATCTTCTAAAAGATACCAATATACTCACGAACGTACATAAGCGGAAACTAAAGAATTATTTTTTGGGACAGCCTGTGTAGCGTCGCAGCACCGGTTCACTCACACTTTTTTTTTTTAACTACCCTACTACTAATATATATACTATAATGTTTATTCTTGGTATTTATCCTCTTCTGTTTGTTAATCTGTTTATTTATCCTCTTCTGTTTGTTAATAATGTTCTGTTTGTTCCTAAATATTGTATTTATTGTATGCAATGATAACCAGTGCACAGTAAAACTAACTGTGGTTTGTGTTGCACTATGGTTAGGCTTCATTTCAATGTGTTGTTTGTTAAATAATAATAAATAATAATAATAATAATAATAATAACCCCATCGCCACCGGGGCGCTCTTCTTTGACGTAGCTAAAGCGTTTGACCGTGTCTGGCACGAAGGCTTGATATTCAAACTAAACCGTTTCGGCGTACCAAACAAAATGGTACGCTTGCTACACAGCTTTCTGAACAACCGCACCTTCAGGTACCGTATAGACGGCACTCTCTCTTCACCCAGACAGATTCGCGCAGGAGTCCCTCAGGGCTCCGTGCTCTCCCCGTTTTTATACTCGCTCTTCACAAGCGACATTCCCACCGACCACCCGGGCGTACACGTCGCCCAGTTTGCGGACGACACCGCACTGTACGCGACGGCAGTAAACCGGGTCCACATTAGAGCCCGCCTCCAGAAGGCGGTAAACATTATAGGTAAATGGTTCCGCCTTTGGCGTATAGAAGTCAATCCAGAGGAAAGCGCAGCCGTGCTTTTCACTGGCAAAGCGGTCTCCCGTCTCAAGTCCGGACTCAAAGAAGTCTCCCTTTACGGAGCACCCATCCCCTGGCAACGTACTGCCAAGTACCTAGGCGTTACCTTCGATAACCGCATGAGCTTCTCCATGCACGTTAACAAAGCGAGAAAAAAGGCCGCATACGTAATGCACCGCCTTTACGGTATGATAAATAAGAAAAGTAAATTGTCCCTTCGCTCAAAGCTAACGCTTTATAAAACTACGATCCGTCCGATCTTAACCTACGCTAGTGTAGTATTTGCCCACCGTCCCAAAGCGACCCTTAGGCCGCTTCAAACCCTACAGAATCGTTTTCTGCGTCAAATCACGGGCGCGCCGTGGTTTTTACGCAATAATGACCTCCATAGAGATCTAGAATTACCGACAATAGCTAAGTACATGAAACAGCTCTCTCAAAACTATTTTGACAGAGCTGCCATCCATCCCAACCAACTAGTGGTTGAGGCCTGCAATTACACTCCCAACCTAAACGCTAACTGCAAGCAGAGGCGTCCCAAGAACGTCCTTTACGATCCACACGATGACATAACAACCGACAATGCTTCCCAGGTAACACAATTACAAGCTACACAGCGTCTTCGCCGGCGAAGACGAGGTCCCCGATATCTAACGTCACCCGGACGTGGGTTTTCTAACTCACGATCTTGGGGGCGTCCGGACTGATTCACTCAGGTCACGGTTACCTCCTCCAGAATGGCCCCCTAAGCCGAGGTCCGAGTCTCATAGGAGACGCCCTTAGAGAGCCGTTCCGTCCTCTATCTTTCTTTCAGCCTTCGGGTCACAACAGGCGATGCTTCTGCGCTCGCCCAACCCCCCCGGTGACGCCGTAGTGGTTCCGCAGGGAGCTATCGGCACCTACTCAGACAGAAAAAAAAAAAAAATAATTTCTTAGCGAACGTTTACTAACTATAAACTACCTTCCTGTCAAATTTCACCTTTGTACGTGGTATTCGATATTTCGTGATGAGTGATGGGATCGAGTGAGTGATCTTTCACTTTTATATTATAATTAAATAGATAGTGCGGAACACTTCGTGCGCGATTCCGACTCACACCTAGCCGGTAATTTACAGTATAGACATATACTGTAATATATATTCACACTATTTATTCATTATAAATATTATAATGAATAAATAGTGGCAAATACGTTGTTCATAGAATTATTCAAAAAACGTATACTGTAAAATAACGAGCGTAATAATCCGTGTGAATCTGGCCTTACGTGGGGCCACGACTTTGCTACGTAAGTGATAGATATCGCGATAATAACTTAGGCTTATTTTCATTAATTCAATACAAACTCTTTCCAGTGCACGAAGGTTAGATTCATTAAAATGGTGTGAATAAAATCATACAGTGTCTGTGAATTCAGTATAAATAATTAGTACTTAGTTTGTGTTTTCCAAAGTTTTTTGTGTTTTTTCTTTGTGTGTTATAAAACGGACATGGAAGAAATATTGGAGCTTTAAAGAAATTTTCAAAAGTCAAATATCTAATAAAAGTCATATATTAATATAATTAAGAGAAATGTCATGAACACCTGTATCTTACCGTCTCTCACATACGCCTGTCAAACATAGAAATTCGCGAAATGTCAAGAAAAAAATTTTCTATTATATCTGACTATTAAAATAACATGTCTTCCTGCGGTAGATCGTAATTTCATTTGGACATATTTTCGTATAATTTAATTTTAATTATGTAGGTATATTTAAATGTCAATCTTAATTGTATTTATTTTATTAGTAACAATTATAACATTGTAAGTAAATAATATTACTTAAACAGTGCTTTATAAAATTGTAAAATTTGCACACCATGTTAATGGTAATACACTGTGACTAATTATACTTGTAAAACACCATTTGTATACGTGTATTAGGCAAATAAAATTTCATTTCATTTCATTTCATTTCAAAATAAATTCATGCCAACGGAGCATGGAAAGAAGTATGATCAAAAAATTCGTAACTCTACTATAAGACAAAAAACAGGAGTAATAGACGCACTTAACTATTCTATGAGATTGAAATGGCGATGGGGGGGCCATGTAGCAAGAATGAGTGACGATAGATGGGTTTCTCGGCTGACGGCATGGACAGGGCCTGTAGATGCTAGAAAAAGAGAAAGACCTAGAAGTAGATGGGCAGACGACATTGAAAGGACGGCTGGAAAACAATGGAGAAAAAAACCACAGATAGAGACTATTGGTCATCTCTGGAGAAGGCCTTCACCCTCAAATAGAGGGGTTCGCACTATTTTTTAAAAAAACTATATATATTAAAATAACTTACTTGAGAAAAATTCTAATTTTTTTTAGTTTTGTAACAAAGTTAAAATTTTATTAACGTAATTCTAGTATAATTTCACTTTGTATAATTTACTTATGTGCGAAATAAAAGGCTTATTATTTTATTATTTATTATTGTGTTTTCCAAAGATTTTTGTGTTTTCTCAAGTTATTTATTAATAAATATATTGTCCGAGCTAATTTCCGGAACGGATGAACCGATATGGGACTTTCACTGGTATACGGTATACGGTATATGTACATAGAGGTTATAAAGGCTGCTTTTTATCCCGAAAAAATCCATGATTCCTGCGGGACTTGGTATAATTAGAAAACTATTAAGAAGAACTTATAATAGAACTTCGAAAATGCAAGCAACAATGGAAAACTCTTCCTAGACTTAGACATTACCTGTAAAACTTCACCTAACTGCACACAACTTAATCAAAAGCTCTTGCAAATGACATCTACATTTCAAGCCCGTATAGAAAAGACAGTTCAGATCTGTTAAATAACCTTTAGAGCCGGAGACTAATGTCGTCTTATTACGACGGTATTAGGGTTCAAAATGGCTCGAAGCGATGATCTGTTTGCCATGAACGAAGGTTAGATTTGTGGCCTCTTTTGTAGAGTTTTCAAGGGTTATTTTAATCGTATTTATTAACTAACTCTTAGTAGTCTATGTAAATATAAAAACATCACTCATCATGAATTAATATAGAAAATCGCTTGACATAAAAGATTAATTTTGGCAGGGAGGTAGATTATTATTAGTAAACCATACTAATCTACCTCCCTGACCCCTGTCCTGTCACTAAAAGTGGAAGTACACATAGAAGAAATTCAGCACACTTGTTAATATTGGAACCAACTCCCGGTGGCGCAAATTTGAAGCATTTAGATCTCTTCGGTCCTAATGCAAAATCCGATCTTAAAAAATCATCTATTAACTAAAATCACCCATAGCTATCAATATTCTGTGTCTGAAATCGAAGCCCTTTATTAAGAACTAGGTGACGCCCGTCCACCCGTATCACCCGCGTGGTTCCCGTTCCCGTAAGAATACGGGGATAACATATAGCCTTCCTCAATAAAAGGGCTATCTAATACTGAAAGAATTTTTCAAATCGGACCAGTAGTTCCTGAGATTAGCGCGTTCAAGCAAACGACCAAACAAATAAACAAATAGACAAACAAACAAACAATCAAATAGACAAACAAACAAATAAACAAACAAACTCTTCAGCTTTATAATATTAGTTAACGAATTTGCCGTAGTAATTCAAAGCATTTGATACCCGCCCACACTGGGGCCAAACCCCATCGCCTAGCGCAAACGACGTCATCTTGCAACGGAAATTATCAGCTATACG
This sequence comes from Bicyclus anynana, assembly GCF_947172395.1. Lineage (NCBI taxonomy): Eukaryota > Metazoa > Arthropoda > Insecta > Lepidoptera > Nymphalidae > Bicyclus > Bicyclus anynana. Next base: position 6,560,037 of record NC_069105.1, read on the forward strand.
GCGAATGGCGCCGATACTGTTATCAGTGCGCCACACGCTGTAGCGGTTCGATTCTTGAGTCTAGATATCTGCAGCGAGCAACATCTCGCGTGCTGTGCACCTAATGACAGATAGTTTAAGACTTTGTTATCAGGACATCCCTGCTAACATCATAATATTTTATCAACATAGTCCACTAGCTGATTCAAACTTTCAATCACTATTTCACCACAAAATCTTGAATCACATTATATTTTGTATTTTTTTATGATTTATGAATAAATTTTTTTATACTTTAAGTCTAAAAATAAAATACTTTCTATACAATCTTTTAAACCCAATTTCACCACCTTGTATTTTTATTTTAGGGTCAAAAGTACCCTATGTTTTGGTCCAAGGTCCAATTTTTTTTTTTTTATTCAAGATTAATTCTGGTATAATTTACTATTATACCAGAATTAATCTTGATCGGTTCAGCCGTTTAGCCGTGAAAAGAAAACAGACAGACTTACTTTTGCATTTATAATACACTATGCACAAAAATTAAGGGAGCAGAAAAAAAATCCAAATTTTTGGGGGATTTTCAACAGGCTGTAACTTATACAAAAATGGTCATACAGCAAAAAAAAAAACCAAAATTGTAGCTCTAAGTGTGTAGTTTTTGGATCTGAGTTTGAAAATTTTTTTTTGAAAATATTTTTCGAGTAATCATAAGAAAACCACCGAAAAAAAATTTTTGAAATTACTAATACCGCGTATTGCCACCTCTGCTCCTGATAACAGCCCGCATTATAAAAATTATGACATTTTCAGAGCGAAATTCTTGCTCCTTTAATTTTTTCAAAAATTCGATCAAGTGGGAAAAAAAAACGGTTGGCTGGATTGAATTGAAACTTTGTAGGGTTTTTGTGGGTATATTGAACAGTAAAAGGCACACTTAACGTCAGTGGTTTCCGCAATATTTTTGATTGGGCGCTTGATTTTCCAAAAAACGACAAAAAGCCCTTTTTTGGATGCTTTTTCAAATTCATGTAATGATTGAAAAAAAAAATTTTTTACAAAATTCAATTGCTAATCCTTGTAGAAAATTTATTCAAGTTTTTAAAACCAACCTCAAAATTTCTGTGCGATCATTGGTTGCCGAGATATTGGTAATCAAAGACAAAATGATCTTTTTCCATTCAAACATCGATATCTCAGCGAGAAATGCTCGTATCGAGATTAAAAAAAAACAAAATTAAATCTGAATAAACAAGCTATCCGGTCCATATGGAGGTTGAGTCGAAAAATTTTTTTCCACGTCCGTAGATTAAAAAAAAAAACCAAAAAAATTTCAAAAATTTTTTTTCGGTGGTTTTCTTATGATTACTCGAAAAATATTTTCAAAAAAAAATTTTCAAACTCAGATCCAAAAACTACACACTTAGAGCTACAATTTTGGTTTTTTTTTTTGCTGTATGACCATTTTTGTATAAGTTACAGCCTGTTGAAAATCCCCCAAAAATTTGGATTTTTTTTCTGCTCCCTTAATTTTTGTGCATAGTATATTAAGTATAGATTTTAACGGCCTGTAGGCCAGCATTCCCTTCTTATAGGAGAGAGGATATGGAGCTTAGACGACGAATAAAGATTTTTTTCATTTTTTTTTTTCATCGTCGCAGCGATAATATGATAAAAACACGGATTTGGTCAATTCCCTAAGGGATTTAATCAAATCAAGGAGAAAGTTAAAATAACAACATGATTTTATCTTTTTTATAAACAAATCTAGTGAATTGAACAAATCCCTAAACTGGTTCAGTGAAATAACAGAGTATAACCTAAACACGGATTGTTTACGTTCTAACCTAACCTATCTCGATTTTTGACATTTATTTTATATTTTCCTCAGTCGCTATTTTCATGCTTTATGTCTAATTTTTAGATCTACTTAAATATTTTTTCTTGTGAATAATTTTTAATTGCACAAAATGTACGCTGATTTACTCGGTAAATTGTGTTGGAAATCATACTATTATTGTAAGATCTATTTGTAACCCACAATTTGGCAAAAAAAATATTATTATCTCTAGATTTTTACAAAAATTACTTGCGGTAAGTAGTGCAGTATATTTTTCGCTCAAAATGCAAACTTTATTTATTTATTTATTTTTTTATTTTTTTACAAGTCAGCCCTTGACTACAATCTCACCTGATGGTAAGTGATGATGCAGTCTAAGATGGAAACGGGCTAACTTGTTAGGAGGAGGATGAAAATCCACACCCCTTTTGGTTTCTACACGGCATCGTACCGGAACGCTAAATCGCTTGGCGGTACGTCTTTGCCGGTAGGGTGGTAACTAGCCACGGCCGAAGCCTCCCACCAGCCAGACCTGGACAAATTAAGAAAATCTCAATCTGCCCAGCCGGGGATCGAACCCAGGACCTCCGTCTTGTAAATCCACCGCGCATACCACTGCGCCACGGAGGCCGTCAAAACGCAAACGCGCGTAATTGGAAATTATTCGCGATAAAAGCGTAATAACGATGTATAGTTTCAAAAATAATGTTGCTTTTTGGAATTTGAAAGTATACGCGAGCAGTCCCAGCCTTGTATTCTTTCAATAAACGTTATATTTACAGCTAGCGGACGCCCGTGACTTCGTCCGCGTAGAATTCAGTTTTTCTGTTCTCTTGATGGTAAGTGATGATGCAATCTAAGATGGAAACTGGTTAACTTGTTAGGCGCAGTATGAAAATCCACACGGATTTCGGTTTCTACACGACATCGTACCGGAACGCTAAATCACTTGGCGGTACGTCTACCATTCTATCTGCCTAGTTTGTCAATTAGAACTATAAGAAAAATGCTGTAGTTTACAGAAGGAGGTCTCCCTCCTTACAGGAGACTATTTGACGGCCTCCGTGGCGCAATGGTATGCTCGGGAATTACAAGACAAAGGTCTTGCGTTCGATCCCCGGCTGGGCCGATTGAAGATTTCTTAATTCGTCCAGGTCTGGCTGGTGGGAGGCTTCGGCCGTGACTAGTTGCCACCCTACCGGCAAAGATGTACAACCAAGCGATTTAGCGTGGTGTAGAAACCGAAATGGGTGTGGCTTTTCATCCTACACCTAGCAAGTTAGCCCACTTCCATATTATATTGCATCATCACTTGTAAAGAATAAAAAAAAAATCTAGAAATATTGTATGTTTATAAAGACGTTCCCTCAAAATAAAGGTAATCAAAACTCCGAACAATCTCGTATTATAACAATTTAACTTTTACCTGGTTTCCAAATTTTCTTAATAAGCCCACTTTGTACTCATCTCACGCGCCGTCTGTTATTTTAGGTTTCTTAAGGGTCTTGTAACATTAGAGTTGGTTTACTTAGGACAAGAATTTATTAGTAACTGCAAATTCTCTTAGTATCGTCAGTAATTTTATTAGAAATCTAAAATAAAATCTATACTAATATAATAACTGTTGTGTTGGTACTTTTTATTCTTAATGGACTTTTGGCCGAATTCTGAGAGGAGACCCGAGCTCAGCAGTGAACGGAATATGGGTTGATAGTGATGAAAATGTATATAAAAGGCGGTGTAATAGAGATTGAAAGCTTACATCGAGTTCAACGCGGACGAAGTCGCGGGCGTCCGCTAATCTATACTAATATTATAAAGCTGAAGAGTTTTCGTGATAGCCCAGTGGATATGACGATTCTGGAGGGTGTGGGTTCGAATCCGGTCCGAGGCATGCACCTCCAACTTTTCAGTTGTGTGCACTTTAAGAAATTAAATATCACGTGTCTCAAACGGTGGAAGGAAAACATCGTGAGGAAACCTGCATACCAGAGAATTATCTTAATTCTCTGTGTGTAAAGTATGCCAATCCTCATTGGGCCAGCGTGGTGTGCTATTGGCCTAACCCCTCTCATTCTGAGAGGAGACTAGAACAGTGAGCCGAATATGGGTTGATGACGAAGAAAAGTTTGCTTGTTTGTTTGTTTGAAGGCGCTAATCTTAAGAACTACTGGTCCGATTTTAAAAATTCTTTCAGTGTTAGATAGCCCATTTATCGAGGAAGGTTATAGGCTATATTTTATCCCCATGTTCCTACGGGGACGGGATCTACGCGGGTAAAACCACGCGGCGTCTGCTAGTATAAAATAAAATGATATCAATGCATTGTATACAATAACGTTGCTTGTTTGCCGACATATTGTACAGTGATGCCTAGAACGTGATACCTAAGTGATTGGGCGGCTATTCTGTAAATTCTATTTGAAGGAACTCCAGTATCCATAGTAAACACGAACGAACTTATCAGTGGAATTAAATATTTGGGTAATTTTAATATTATCAGACTATTTGTAATGGCCCACTGTACGGCTAAGCATCTCTCCTTATAGGAAAGTGGATATTAAACTTTGACCCACAACGTTCCTCTAATGTGGGTAGTTGGGTAATGTTTTTTTTTTCATTATTTACAAGTTAGCCCTTGACTACAATCTCACCTGTGATGTGTGAGTGATGATGCAATCTAAGATGGAAGCGGGCTAACTTATTAGGAGGAGGATTTTTTTGTATTCGGTAAAACCCATCACTAACGAAAATCACAATGTCAAACATACAGCTTGCCTATTCACTATTTCAGTCTTTGCATCATATCAAATTGAAAAATGTCATGTACTATCCACCAGTAGGCACCCGATCACATCTGTTACATATAATCTCAATGTCGTATATGTCAACTAGCATTCGCCAAAGATAGTGAATTAACCTGCTGGTTAGTAATTTTGATCAGTTACCAATAAATACATAGTGAATACGAAACCACGTGTTTCTTGCAGCAGGACCTTGTAATCATTGGCTAACTATTAGCGAGGCAGTTGCATAAAGCAGTGGAAAGTCCTAATTTTGTGTCCTTGATATTTTGTTTCCCTGCATCTCATACGTATTCAAATTGATAAGTGAACCGAACGGCGTCATTACCCCAAATCAAATTACCCCCCAAAAGCTCATCCTATGAAGACGTCAATTACCCGCCGAGAAAACTCGAAAGTTAGTGGGAAGTTCCTCCTCATTGTGGAGGGATAAACGATCCCATTTCGGGATAGAAATGAGGAGCGATCGGGGAAACGATCAGGAATAAAATAAGTATTTGCGGCCGACGAGGGCCAAGTCGCGCGGACGATTTTTTGTTGCATAACCTTTTGTCTTGACTTTCTAAATATGAAATGATAATGCTTTGTTACTTAACCTTTATGGCTGTGTGCATATTATGTTGTCTAACGGCCAGTTTCTTCGTCGTAAGTAACAGTCAAAGTAACGTCATAAAGCAAAAGTAGACGGCCTTAATCACGAAAAATAAAGTTTTCTTTGCTACTTTTACTGTTACTTTAGCTTTACATGAATAAACTGGCTTAAGTCAGGTGTTGACATAAGTGCTTAGTAGTATTTACTTGAAATTACATTGAGTTGCGCGAAAGAATATTTTATAACTTTCTTTTATTGATTGTCATTAATTAATGTCAATTGAGGACAGTTGCTTTAATTTTCTGAGTTGCCAAATGTAGCAAGCCTATACACGAAATTGAAGTTTTTAGTAATTCTTAAGTTACGTGATTTGGCTTAATGCTCACTTATCAAAGTTGAGATTTTATATGACAAATATCATCCGGTGCCTACTGAAAACCTTTCATGGATATCATAGAGTAGATGACATTGTCCAGTAGACATTATGATTTTTGTTAAAAATGGGTTTTAAAGGAATACGAAAATTGCGGTTTTAATTGATTTGATGTTTATTATTATATTGGGTAGCTAACATATGTTAAAATCAGTGAATTGGCCGGCTGTTGCTAAAAACTTTGATTGTATGTGATGAGGGGTTTTATGCTTACCTTACTGTGTATTATGCGTTGGAGTTTAAGGTTAAAATAATTAGCTTTTGCCGTTTAGCGTTATAAAAAACACCTTCTTTGCTTTCTAGTTTATTGCATTTTATATTTCTGAAAACTCTATCAACATTTATTGCATGACATTAGGGTGACGACAGACTGTAGACAATTTATCACGCGACATGTCGTCACTCCTGTCCCGCGGTGCCCGAGGCCGCTAAGTGGGTAGCCGAGATTTTCTCAAAGATATTCGGAACTGCTATTGAGGCTTTGTTCGGATAGAGTTTGCAATCAGCGCCGACAATGCCGGTTAGACAATGCCGCGCGCTTTAATGCTATTTCCTTTTCATTTTTCTCCAACTATGAGTTTTAGAAAGATTTCTTTCAATTTTGTTGCATATACGGCTAAGTTGGGCGGATGGATGGAGATAAATTTCTTAGACGATACGATAAACGTTAATCAATGAAGAATGGATGTTTATGGTCACTAATCTCTTTATCCAGTTAGAAAGGTGTGTGGATTTTCATCCTCCTCCTAACAAGTTAGCCCGCTTTCATCTTAGATTGATTATCACTTACAATCAATTGTAATAAACTGCTTAATTTTTTTTTCTTTACAAGTTAAGGAATAAAAACAATGAAGCAATTTTATATATTTCCTATAGATAAACTATGGCCAGAGGTTAGCATCAAACACTCCTCTTATACAAGATGGCGGTAGAGTATGGCTATGAAAAAATAATCTCTAGTGCTTACGCCTACGTTTTATGACGTCATAAAAGTTTATCATTTTTGGGATTTAAACCAGAATACTGTTTTATTATGACGGTTATTTGGCTATATTTGGATAGGTACCTATGACTTAACGGTTTTTTGGCTGGTGGGATTCTTTGGCCGTGGCTAGTTGCCACCCTACCGACAAAGACGTACCGTCTAGCGATTTAGCGTTTTGGTACGATGTCGTGTAGAAACCGAAAGGGGTGTGGATTTTCATCCTCCTCCTATCAACTTAGCATTACATTGATTAGATTGCATCGTCACTTGCCATCAGGTGAGATTGTAATCAAGGGCTAACTTGTAAAGAAAAAAATAATAATAATAGACTTAACAGTAATGTGGCCAGATTCAAACTGCGCATTGGACTATTTTTTACAATATCGCCTGATGGTAAGTGATGATGCAATCTAAGGTGGAAGCGGGCTAACTTGTTAGGAGGAGGATGAAAATCCACACCCTCTTCGGTTTCTACACTATGTCGTACCGGAACACTAAATAAGTGGGTGGTACGTCTATGACGGTAACTAGCCACGGCCACTAAACCAACTAAGGAAAGCTGGCCAACTGGGAATCGCACCCAGCGAGCGTACCCACTTCAATCTTTCCGATTAATTGGAGTCGAAAACAATTTCGATCATGCTTATAAAATCAAATGGCTCCTTTTGAAGAAATGAAAAGAAAAAAATCCCGTGGGAATATAGGGATTACTTAGTAATTATGTAACTTTCTAATGGCGCCATAAATATTAAAATTTAAATAACTACTCGTTTGAGTAGTTTTTTAATATTAAAATTCAATCGTAATAAAGAAACAAAAATCAAATATTACCTCTGTTTTTCAAGATAAATTTGCCATATTTTTTAATTCTCTACAAGTTAGCCCTTGACTACAATCTCACCTGATAGTAAGTGATGATGCAATCTAAGATGGAAACGGGCTTGTTAGGAGTTGGATGAAAAACACACCCTTTCGGTTTCTTCACGTCATCGTACCGGAAAGCTAAATCGCTTGGCGGTACGTCTTTGCCGGTATTATAATATTCCTGTGTAGTCTAGTCAACTAGTCGAAAAATACTGTGTTAGGAGTGAGTACGATAATAATCGGGCGGGAATCGAATCATGACCTTTCCGTGATGAGAATGACATGATCGTGATGAGTCCAGCTTTACCGTGGAACTATGAATGCTTCAATATAATATTTGTTTAGTCGTCTTTTGACAAATCTCGCAAAATCTCACAAAATCTTTGATTACAGCTAAAGGTTACAGTTAAATTCACTACACAGCGTGCCCAGAGGCGCGGGAGGGGAAGCAATTACTAAATTGGTTGAGCAAACGATTGAACGGAATCCGGGATATTTATCAAAGCTTTAAAAAGATATGGCGCCGTCTTACTTGATAGCTGGCCAAATGACGTTAAACAATGTTTACACGATATCGGAAAGACCTGATTTTGATTTTTTCTGATAATAATTATGTGTAATGGGGATGATGAATAGGTTCGTCATTCGGGTAAATATGGTCAGTGTTAAGTAATTTATACATAAAAATGATAGATTATCTGGATATTTGCAAAATAAACAAGATTATAAAATTTCAAAATCTATTAAAAATCTTTTATTGTAATTCGATGAAAGCTCATACAGTTTTAGCTTCCTTACATTAAATGTGACATTTTTCAATATTTGAACTATAAACATAAACGCACAAATAACAAAGATATTAGTAATTTTGTTTGAACGCCCATACAAATCTAACGATTACCACGAAAACGCCCATGGGACGCACTGGTCCCGGTAATCGACCCTTGAAAAACTGGTACTTACGTAATTTTGTTGATATAATCATGTTAGATGATCGTAAAACAAAAAACACCCGCCAAACCGGGGCCTTAACGTGCTCTCGTGCATGGATATGTAGCACCAACAACTTCCCAACTCTGCTCCGAACTAAATATTTTTACTGAGAAATTCTTTGTATCGAGGATCTTGTAATCCGAAGTCACATTGGCTAATCACTACATCAAAGTAGTTACCTACTCGCACTAACAACTGCAAATTAATTATACTGTCAGACAATGTAAACGAGTCACGGACCAATATAATGGTAACACATTCCAGTATCGGAGAGCAGTTCAGTAAACGGTAGCTTCTGTGCGTCTTTTAAATTCACTTTGCGTTGAAAACAACCATTTTTTTGTACCTTTTGTAGACTAATCTGAAAATTGGACCGTATTTGCAAATGTATTTAATTTTTATCTCACTTGCTCTAGAAAGTTACCGTTAAACGGCCAAATCTGCAAACAAAAGTCGTTTTTGCTTTTACAAGTAGGCTTAGAGTACTTTTGAAACGTCAGGTCATTTATATTATGTTGATATAATATATACAGGTTGTCCCGTAATTAATGGATAAATCGCAGATGGTAGATACACCACCTAATTGTCTAAAATTAATTTGAATAATTTTCCAAAAAAAGAGTGACCTAGTTATTTTTTTTTTCCGGAAATTCCAAAACTTTTCCATCTTGAATCAGCTTTTTCAATGCTAAAAATGCTTCCAAAAACTACAAAATATACACAGGATTCAAGCGTTTTATATTTTAAAAACCAGCGTTTAAAAAATGTCTATTCAACCGAAATGTGTCACTTGTCCGCAAAAGAAATTCGCTGGACGCAAATTTTCGGTAATTCCGCTTTATCCTACTTAAATATTTCAAAAGAATTTTATACAGATCTTTTTAAAAAAAATTGTAAAACCTCTTTGGGTCATTTTTTGTACTAGGTTTTTCTCATAAAATGTGGCTTACCAAATATCATACTTAGTTCGAGAGATAGCCAACGGAATTTCAAAGGAATTTAAACAATATAAATTAATAATATTAATAATATTTCGTACTGTAACTCCATAATTATTCTTTAATTAAATCTTAGACATATTCTATAGTTTAATCTTTAGGTAATACAAATATTGGGTCTATATGTTTTCTGTGTCTAATCTCAAACGCTAGACTTCAATATCCTATACATATTAATTATGTGCCAGTTGTAAAATGTATGAAAAATATGCTTCGAATTTAGATGTAAAGTTCTATTAGACGTATTCTAATTCTAACTACATATTTTAAATGCGAATGAAAAATTCATTTGCTATGTTTTCACATCTAAACCAATAAACACATTCTTTAGATTCTTTCACTAATGAAAAGCTATTTTATCAGCGAGCAACATTTGATCTCTGTATTCATACAGAAACTGTGTGGGTAAAACCACGGGTTGTCAGCTAGTATTTTCATAAATAATAATATCATCCATCCATTTATTCATGCGTTCATGCTCTTACACTATAATTAGGATATCTTTCGCTATTCAGTCGAAATAAATTGATCACATGTCACCCTTCGGGAGAGTGTTATAAGCCGTCGATTTAGGATTTGGACGTTTGGAAAATAGAAAACGTGGCGACAATATTGGATACGGAATAAAATATGTGGACGGACAAATGCTACGAAGCTTTAACGGATGATTTGATTTCTTTAACTGTAGAGAAATATTTCAAGTTCCTTGACTGACACCTGCAATTTTGTCCGTGTGGAAAAAAATTTTTTAGAAACTTAAAGTAACTAATTATGGAAAGAAAATAAATTTATTCAGATTTAAAAGTTACAGACAGTACCTTACCCTAAAGACAGTATGTCTCTCTGTAACCCTTAAAAAGAAAGCATAATATGCCATGCACTACATATAAGTATAATAAACGGCGCTGATTTTCAGCTGAGACCTGTGTGACGCCACAGCTAAAATAAAAAATATAAACAAATTGAAATGAATTAAACTAAAATCAGCAATGTTTTAAAAAATGATTAAATTATAAGTAATTTAAATAATATATGTAATTTACATATGAATTTAAATAGAGATGTGCTTATATTTATATCATAATATATAAAATGTATATGTACCTATAATAAAAAGAAAATCATATTATAATAATATACACCGGTACTTCCAGAGATTAGCACGTTTAAACTAATACTCATACAAACAAACTATTTAGCTTTTTAATATTAAAAATAAAAAAGGTTTGGCTTGTAGTTGGATGTATAATCGTTTGATAATGATGACAATGTGGAAATAAAGTGCACACTTTCAATAGCTGAGTCATGCACTAACGCGCTTTTAAGTTGTATAGCGATAAAGAAGTGTTACAGTGGCACCATTTTTTATTTATAAACATACAAATAAACTGGCAATATTTTATTTTACTGGAAATTCTTAACAGCGGATTAACTCGATGTTTTACGAAGTATGGTAGAACCGGTCTGAGCAAACAGGACACAGATATACAGATAACCTTATTGAATAAAATTGTTTGTATTTACCATCAATTACATGTTACTATATTAAATTTTTTATTTATTTCCAAAGTACCTTATCTCAAGGACTCGCTTCGGTAGATATCTTTATAGATTTTTGACTTTTTTGTCTGGTCTAACAGGTCCCTGGGCCGTGATAACCGAGTGGACATGACCTCTGCATGCACCTCCACCTTTTCAGTTGTTCGCATTTGATGAAATTAAAAATATCAGTGTCTCAAACGGTGAAGGAAAACATCGTGAAAAAACCTGCATAACAGAGATTTTTTTAATTCCTGCGTGTGTGAAGTCTGCCAATCCGCATTGGACCAGCGTGGTGAACTATTGGCCTAATCCCTCTTACTCTAGAAGAAGACTCTAGCTCTGTAGTTATCCGAATATGGGTTGATACCGAACAGGTTCTTAGTCCATTAAATTAAAACAAAATAAACGTCTTTATAAATACTATACTATAATAATACAGTCACATTTGCAAATGGGGATTGATCGAAACAATTTTTATGGATAAAAGAACAATAAAAGCGATCAAAGGCTTTACCGGCTGGGATATGCTAACACGACGGATGTCCGCTGAGGGATTTGGGCATGCCTTGACGTTGTATAAGTAGGTAGTGTTTTATCTAGGTCATTCAATTGCCTTTGAAAAACAAAATCGTACGTATACTACTTCTCTGGCTTAATAACGTAGTCATGACGAGATGCCGTGGTTTAATTTTTTTTTATACTCCAAGAGTTAGTCCTTGACTACTTGTACATATGGTTTCTGTGCCTTGACTACAATCTCACCTGGTGTTAAGTGAGAATGCAATCTAAGATGGAAGAAGGCTAACTTGTTAGGAGTAGGATGAAATCCAAACTTTGCCTAAAAGCTACTTCTTCTATCTACACGATAGAAGAAGTAGCTTTTAGGCAAAGTTAAAAGCAATCATGCTGAGGAGAGAAGAAAGAGAAACTAGCCACGGCCTATGCCTACCAGCAGACCAGACCTTTTTTTCCCCCTTTATTTTATTGAGATACCAAAATTTCGATTAAAGATGACAAATGTTATCAGGTGCCTACTGACAACCCTTCGTGGATATCAAACAAAACAACAAATTTTTCAATTGATTTGATGTTTATTTTAATGGCATGGCAATGGCAAAGACCAAATTAGTGAATAGCTCAGCAGGTAGTGAACGCTACAATGACAATTATCACACTCAGACCGCCAAACCGAAAAATATCTGCATGGTGGGTACAAACTCCAAATGTCCTCTAAGAGAGAAGGCCTAGCTCTGTAGTGGGGAATTCAAATAAACTAATTAATAAAAAAAATCAATAAAAAGCTGTAGCGTAGTAAAAACTTAACAGATAAACTTACAAGGTACTAAAATAATACATTTTTTGCTTCACAGGAAATAAAATCCGAGAAAAACGGAATGCGGATGTAATCGCAGTATTACTGTAGTAATAATAATTAGCTCAGCCGACCCCATTCTCCCCAGAGCTTAGCGTAGCTTAGCTTTGAAAAACCCGTCTATTTGTTGGTGTCTAGTAGTTGCGGCTAGTCGGTAGCGTTGTTTTAGTTTGCGCTTGCATAGCTAGATGGCGCTAGGTGACTACTTTGAATGTCTCTAGTTGCTCTGTGACAATATTAATCTACTCGTATTCTATTGTTTTAAATTATATAAATGTCTGCCTGTTACCTTTTCACGGCTAAACGGCTGAACCGATCAAAGTGAATTTTGGTATAATGGTAAATGGGACCTTGGAGAAAAATCATAGGGTGCTGTTTGACCCTAAAATAGAAATAGAAGGGAGTGAAATAGGGGTTTTTAGAAATTAAATTACCCGTGTCTCAAACGGTGAAATAAAAACATCGCGAGGTAACCTGCTAGAGACTTTTCTTAATTCTCTGCGTGTATGAAGTCTGCCAATCCGCATTGGGCCAGTGTGGTGGACTAAAGGCCTAATCCCTCTCATTCTGACAAAAGACTCGAGTTCAGCAGTGAGCCGAATCATCATCATCATATCAGCCGCTGGACGTCCACTGCAGGACATAGGCCTTTTGTAGGGACTTCCAAACATCACGATACTGAGCCGCCTGCATCCAGCAAATCCATGCGACTCGCTTGATGTCGTCAGTCCACCTGGTGGGGGGTCGGCCAACACTGCGCTTACTAGTGCGGGGTCGCCATTCCAGCACTTTGGGACCCAAACATCCATCGGCTCTTCGAACTATGTGCCCCGCCCATTGCCACTTCAGCTTCGCAACTCGTTGAGCTATGTCGGTGACTTTGGTTCTTCTCCGGATCTCCTCATTTCTGATTCGATCACGCAGAGATACTCCTAACATAGCTCGTTCCATCGCCCGCTGTGTGACTCTGAGCCTTCTTATGAGGCCCATAGTTAGCGACCAAGTCTCGGAACCATAGGTCATCACTGACAACACGCACTGTTCGAAGACTTTTGTCTTCAGGCACTGAGGAATTGCGGACGAAAAGATGTCGCGAAGTTTCCCGAATGGAGCTCAGCCGAGTTGGATTCGACGGTTCACCTCTTTCTCGAAATTGGACCTACCTAACTGGATCATATGTCCAAGGTACATATGTATTCGTCTACAGCGTTCGAGTGCAGCGTTCTCAACTATAACTGGGTGGAGCGATACATGAGCATTACACATTATTTTTGTTTTGGCCATGTTCATTTTCAGACCCACATGTTGAGAAACATTCGAGGTCATTGAGCATGGTACTAAGGTCATCCAGAATCTCTGCCATGATGACTACATCATCCGCGAACCGCAGTTGAGTGATGTACTCGCCATTGATGTTGATGCCAAGTCCGCCCCAGTCCAGAAGCTTAAAGACGTCTTCCAATGCGGCGGTAAATAGCTTCGGAGAGATCACATCTCCCTGACGCACTCCTCGCTGCAACTGGATTGGCCTCGTAGTCTGATCCTGAATACAGACTGACATAGTGGCGTTTTCGTTCAAGCACTTCAACGCTTAGATAGACGCAGCAAGTGATAGTGCGTCCGACAGGCGTGTCGGATGCTAATGAGTGCAGTAATTAATGATGCGTTAAAGTGCAATAATGTCGGACGCTGCGTCGTTACATTAATCACGGCCCGGCTGCGATGGACGCTTCTGTCTGTGTGTTGAGTGTTGCCCTACATAGGTGGCTTTTTGTTGAATTATTATTTTATTGATAACTAGCGGACTCCCGCGACTCCGTCCGCGTGGAATTCAGTTTTTCACAAATCCCACGGGAACCATGGATTTTTTCGGGATAAAAAGTAGCCTATGTGTTAATCTATGCTATAATATATCTTATTACCAAATTTTGTAACGTGTATCTAAATTCCGACCGGTTTGACCAATATATGTTGCATTACATTCAGAACATTGCAATTTATATACTCCCGATTTATGTTGCTTTTCTAGTTTATCTTTACCATTGCAAATATTTTTAAGAGAGTTATTTGTTCTGAAAGCCACATTTATATCATGCTTTCTAAGTGTTTTTGCAATACGTTCCGACACTGGACCAAAGTATGTTATTAAATTTAAATTAGAAATAGAACAGAATAATTCTTTAAATTTCAACACCTCAATGTTCGCATGCGCCGACGGAGCGCAATCCCAGCACCTGCGAGGGATCGCGCCATACCATCGACGACCACCGGACGCACGAGGCCTGCCACGAGACCTGATCTCATGAACCCCCCAGACACGACCGCTCCCTCGCTGCTGGCTGACGGGCGCACTCCAGCACACATCTGGTGGGCTCCACCTCGCCGAGCAGTGAGAGAAGCCCCACACAGAAGACCATCACGCCGCAGCTCCGCAGATCGCCGGCGACCTGCGCAGGCTCGATCGCAGCGCGGCGTAACACACCGGATAGGACACATCCATTCTGGCACCATGGACCGCGACAGTGGTCCCACCCAGTGACCCGCCTGTAGTCGCAGGCGGCGTTTGCAACCACCGTAAGAGGCCATCGCCGAGCCGGTAACCCCGAGACCCGTGAGGGTCTGCGTGGATGATCTCTCGTCGTCGAAAACGACACTTTGCAATTGCACGTTGTAGAGTCAACATCTCATGAGGATGCTCCGGTTTCGGGGTGAAACGTACGTAGAGAGTATTTTGTCGGACCTGGGTGACGTTGTCGCATGGGTTCGCCGAATTTTCGCGGTTGATAGCAAAATAAATAAATCATTATATAAGCACCATGACTTTAAAAGAGGTTGAAATATCTTTTTTTAATATTCTACACACTGGCTGTATAAATCATTCTTAATTCAAAAATATAAACAAAGAAAATTTTACCATCAAATATTTTTCATTTCATATTTTTAGTCCACCCGTGCGTTTGTCAAAATGTGAATTTTTACGACAATTTTATTGTTTTTTTGATTTTTTTTGTTCAAAATTTGTTTAATGTTTTTTATTTAATGTGTATTGACTGGGCCGCATATTCTGCAGTATGGTAAGAACATTTTATTACTATGTAGACGGTTTTACAGTTTTATGTCGCTGCGTGGTTATGTATATCCGTATGTCACCTTGATCAGGGTAACAGCTGAAAATCAGCGCTGTGTGCTCCAGCATTTGCTTGATTCATACAGCACCACCATACCGCCCTACCGGCAAAGACATACCGCCAAGCGATTTAGCGTTCCGGTACGATGTCGTGTAGAAACCGATAGGGGTGTCGATTTTCATTCTCCTAATAAGTTAGCCCGCTGTCATCTTAGATTGCATCATCACTTACCATCAGGTGAATTTGTAGGGCTAACTTTAAAGAAAAAAAATAATAATAATGTGATATTTCAGTCGATTTGATGTAATAATATTTAATTTCTTAAAATACACACAACTGAAAAGTTGGAGGTGCGTGTCCCGGACCAGATTCGAACCCACACCCCCCGGAATCGGAGGCAGAGGTCATATCCACTGGGCTATCATGGCTTAAGCGTAGGCTTACTTAAAATAAGCCTAATAGTGACCTAATACTACCTGAATAAGGCCTGTCCCCAAAAAAAATGTCATCATCATCAATTTCAGACAGAGTGGCGCCGTAACGCGTTACGTTTACGGTTACGCTCCCATAAGATATCTCTTCACAATAAATAAATGTACTAGGAGAGCGGCGAAGGCGAGGAGGTTCTCAAAGGGAGGAAGCTCAACAGTGAGGAGTTGGCTGACTTAATCCGGAAGCGAAGCCAAACTGACGCAATCCGCGTGGCCAAGTTGAACTCCTACGCTATCCTGCAACAGAAGTAAGGTCTCCCACACTAGTCTTGGATTAGCTTATAGGCTTAGAGCATTCCGGCTAGTCTAGGGTGACCAGAGACGACCGAGAAAAAAAAATCGAACACACGAAAGTTAAAGACCAAGTTCAAAATATAGGGTATATTTCGAATTTGTCTTTTAACTTTCCAATAAAACAAGAATTATTAAAATCAGACCAGACATTCGGTAAAAAGTTATGCGTGATTTTACGTTACAATTAATGGGTTACAATCAATAATCCTCCGTTTTCCTACATTGGAGTTTTTTTTCCGAAGTATATGGGACAAACTTCGAAATAAATCGCTTTTGATATTTTTGTGCAATTAAAGTGAACTACGGAACCCTACCCTGCTCGTTGACCGACACACCCTTGGCCGGTTTTTTATTTATTGATTGAGATGACTCATCAGCAATGAGGCCACCAATTATACATTATTTTCTATGTTAATTTATTTTTGTTTTGATTTATCATTTATTTTTGGTGTACCATCACACTAATATTATAAATATAAAGGCTAAAGTTTGTGTGTAAGTGTTTGTTCCTCCTTTGCATAGCAGCTACTGAAGCGATTTTGCTGTAATTTAGAAATACAATAGAATAACTCTGGATTAACACATATGCTACTTTTCATCCCGGAAAAATTCATGGTTCCCGCGGGATTTGTGAAAAAACTGAATTCCACGCGGACGAAGTTGCGGGCGTCCGCTAGTATATATTTTATTTGTTCATGAATTTTGACTTTGACTTTAATGTTGGCAGACGGCAGAGGGCAGCAAACGCGAGACGCCATGCGGAACAGAAAAAGCGGTCTCCGGTACGCAAGAATGACAACGAGCAGAAAGATAAGCTTGCACAACCGTAAGTCATTTTTAGGGTACCGCAGTCAAATGAGCCGTTGGACATTGTCACGTTATTTTTATTTGCTTAACAAATAAAAATACGGCATAATTTCAAAAGAAAAGATTTATTAAAAAAATAACTGATGAGAGGGTCGGGGTGTGTGTGGCACACTCTCCTTCTTTCTTCCAATCCGCATGGTTCGCGCCTGCAGGGCTTTATTATTCCAAAGGGGATCCCCACGTCGATCCAGTGTCAAGAAAGTTCCCAGTATGGGAACTTTTAAAGAACACAATTAAATTCGGAACTGTGAAAACCAAGAATAAAATAGGTAAAGATTATTATTTCTTAAAATACGGTAGCTCTTTCCAAGGCCGTTCAAAAAGTGCTCGTTCATTTTCAAACGTCATTGCCAAAGTCGGAGTTCGCGATTGTCAATGTCCACGCGACATTGACATTTGACACGTTAAAAGCGTTCCGTAACACATAAAGGTGTGACCTAATTTAATAACAAAATTAAATATAGATTAATAATTTTTAGATTTACTTTTTAACTATTCTATATAAATTTTGAAATAAGTTTTATTTTTAATTTATGTTCGACACGTTACAACGTTGGGGTCTCGAAGTGCTGATATAACAAGGCAGCAGGGTTATTAAATATCTCTGTATACCGTTAATAATGAGTCACCATATCGTGTTCGTTTGTGCAATCTATTTTTTTTTAAATAAATTGGCATAGTTTTCGTATCATTTAAGTGACGTGGGGTCTGATATAGTAGATGTTGGATGATTGAAAAAACAAAAACTCTATGCCACTTAATGTAATCTCGTTGTAATAAAACGTTAGTAAAAGGAAGCTACGATGGAGGATAAATCACTGCATCGTAGTTTGTTTGAATAAGAAAGAAAGAAAGAAAGAAAAACATTTATTTCAAAAATTGTGCTACACTTAACCACTTAATACAATAATTGTAGTGCCTAATACTCAAACCGCTTAGTCTGAGCATCAGAACACCACTATGTCATTTGGCACAACCTTGAAAAAGGTTCCAGCTCAGCATTGTGCTGCATGTACCAAGGAAATATTGGACATACAGCGCTGATTTTCAGCTGACAACCTTGAACCAGGTGAATAGTACAAACTATTCTGTACTGTACAGTACACGTATTGTAAAGTGCAGGGATATATGATATCCCTACCTAATCGTATTGGTACGATACCTAAATCTTGTATTTTGGAGCTTAACGCACGGTGTTCCGAAACGTCATAATGCGTCCGACTAAAACATTAAATAACTGTTTGCATTTCTTAGGAACCAGCGCGGCGCGGACGGACGTATGAACAGTGAGCCCGTAGACCGATGCGGAATGCGACGACGTCGCCGCTGCTCCCGTAGGGTAAGTGATGTTTTTCCTTCACAGTTTGAGACACGTGATATTTTATTTCTTAAAAAGCTCAACTGAAAAGCTGGAGGTGCATGTCCCGGACCGGATTCAAACCCACACCCTCCGGAATCGGAGGCAGAGGTCATATCTACTGGGCTATCACGTCTCATAAGGTAAGGTCTCTCGTGTTAAGGTATATGAAACGGGAAATACGCGGATGAAACCGCGAAGTGTCCGCTAGTTAAGTCGTGCACACCTTCATTTTGGTGTTCTAAAAGTTGTTTTAAGTCTGTTAATGTGTTTAAACAAAAAAAGTTAAAAATAACCAAATTATACTCTTAAGTATTTTTCTTAACAGCTTATTAGAGCCGTTATTATAGCTCAGTGTATACGACCTCTGCCTTCAATTCGGAGGTAAGCGTGGTTACTATTAGCCTAACCCTTCATCTGAGAGGAGACTCGTGCTCAACTGCGAGTATGGTTGCTAATGATAATGATAATGATGAACAGTTTATTAATGAATTATAATGAACGTAGCGTCGACGGCGGAGTCGCCGCCGTTGCTGTTGTCGTCGTCGCCGCCGTCGCAGCCGCAGCCGTTGCCGACGTCGCCGCCGTTTCCGTCGTCGCCGACGTTTGCGTCGACGCCGCAGTTGTCGGCGCCGCCGACGCCATTAATGCATTGTAAAGCCATACTTGCAAATAAAAAAAGACTCGCGTAGCTTATTTCGGAGATGTCATTGTATCCGTATATACGAGTACATTACAACGCAGAATTCAGGACACTGAACATTGTCTACGCGGGAACTAAAGGTTAGGTTTTGTTAACCTCTGAAGCCATCACAAATAGGAAAGGGTGTGAGTTGTGTATGACATTGGATTGATACAATAAACTTCTTCTAGAAACATAGAAAATTAGTAGTAGGGTACCGTAACAAAAGCTGTGAATTCTTCAAAATTGTGTAAGAAAGTTGTAGTTTGTTTAATTTTGAAGTGTTTTGTATGTGATGTTTAATGTATTTTTGTTAAATAAAATTATTTAGTCTTTTTGCTTCTTGCTTCTTTTTATTTACATTTGTTAGGTTAGGTTACAGCTATTAAAAAATGAGGTAGGTGTCGTTATTATAGTTGGCAAATTCGTTGATGACACTCCCATGATATGCGGGCGACGAGAGGAAAGACTGTGCGGGGAAGTGAGGTGCATCAGTCGTGGGTTTTTCATTCATCGCTTCACACATCCGGCCCGCGCGGACCATCGGGAGTGTTACGAACGAACTTTCAAAGCTATACAAGCTCTTGTAATTTTTATCATTAGGAGACGCAATTTTATTAAGAGACTACAAACACTTGAACAAAAATTACATGTGAAATGACCCAGAACGTGAGTAATGCTTAGAAGGCTGTTACTATATCAGAAAATAACTCTGAGCACTATGCTGTCATTTCTGAGCGGTACAGGTGAGATGAGTAAATCAAATATAACATTGATCACTACATATTTTTAATTCGGCAGTATTATATGTCTCGCGGGGAATAAACCGCTCCTTCTTGCTTCTTGAAGCGGCGTTTGTGGCTGTCGTATGTGGCCCGTGTGCGGCGACACTAACTGGCCGTACTTACCTTCGGTAGACCCTCAACCGAAGCAATCCCTATTAAGCGCTATGCGCTCTTCAATCTGTAGCGTATGTGTTAAACCTGTTTAATCATTGCCTTTAAACCCTGCAACACAGCAATGCTGTGAAAGAATGGCCATTGTACTTCCCCGGAGGAGCTGCCAAAACTCTCATCTTACTTATAGGTTCCCACCCATATACCTTTGTTCTGATAAAACCACCTGAGAAACTTCGTTATTATAATGAAAGGAAATAAAGTCCGTCGTTATCGGGACATTAAGGCGTCCACTCGCAACAATATTAATATTTATACCTCTTTACAATCAGGGCTTTCTGTAAACTCTATGGGCTGTTTAGAGCGGCCGATAAGCTTTACGATGGGCTGAGGTTAAACTTCGGTAAGGGTGCCTACACACTAGCGACACAGTGAACATTGCATGGAGTGACTAAAAATGCAGATTTGCGTTTTTTATTCAAAGCTAAAATTCTTTAGAAGAAGATGAAACTAAATACTTTTTATTTAGCTAAAATTCTTTAAGTAATATAGCATACACATAGCGACTCAGGACGTCTATTAATACATAAGTAAGTTATTTTTTAACTAAAACAAAAAATATATATTAACTATGAAATCAATTAGATTAAAAAAAAGAACAGTAGTAGTGTAGCGTTCTGGAACTATCAGTAGTCACGTGAGTTAGTATTTCGAACCGGCCATAGCCGGGGCTCGAATTGTTTAAATAAACCTTCAATCCCTTCGATCGGAATAAAACAGCTTCCAGTGGCCCATAGCTGCTGTACGCGGGAGTTATTGGAGAATGTAATTTATAATCCCTAGGCGATGTCTGGTGATGACATTTTAGTGGAAAAGTCCTAGTTCAATTCTCTCCGATGTCTGATTTAGATTCATTTAAAAAAAAAACACAGCGCTGGTTGTAAGTTCAATATAGTGGTAGGATTTTTACACTACTGCTTTGAGAGAAAACAAATAAAAAAATCGGTTTAGTGCTATAAGCGAGGAAGTAAACAAACTCACATCCACATTTTGATATTAGTTAGGATATAGGTGGTATTGATAAATAAAAGTACGAAATTACATTAGTCTCGATCGCAAGTGTGTGAACTGCCTTAACTCAGCCAAGAAAATGCTTTGGATGATTCATTACTTTTTAACCGACTTCAAAAAGGAGGAGGTTCTCAATTCGGTCGGTATTTTTTTTTTTTTTTTTTTATGCATGTACACCGATTACTCAAAGACGCCTGGACCGATTTCAAAAATTCTTTTTTTGTTTGAAACGGTATAGTCCCCATTTGGTCCCATTGCCATCATGACAAGATCTGATGATGGAATCCTGGAGAAATTGAGGGGAACTTTCAAAAATTATATGGGTGTCTAGTGTGTTCGTGAACTTTTCCATTTAGTGCCTTTAAGAAATACAAAATTATGAAGGTTTAAAATCGATCTGATGATGGAGTCATAAAACAGACGAGGGAACTCCTTGGCGATTTACAGCAGTTACCTTGTGTTTGGGCTTGATTAATTTGTCTTAATGAGAACTTTCCACATAGATAGGTTGTGACTGTCATTTAGGGGTTTGGTGATGAAGACCAAGGACAATTAAGGGAACTCCTTAACAGTTAACAGTAACTACCTTGTGTTTGGCCTTGATTAATTCGTATTGCTGAGAACTTTCTACCTAGATGAGTTGTGTCTGTTATTAGGGGTCTGATGATGAAGACCAAGGTCGATGAAGGGAACCCCTTGACGGTTTACGGTAGCTACCTTGTGCTTGGGCTTGATTAATTTGTATTGCTAAGAATTTTGTACCAAGATGGGTTGTGACTGTCATTAGGGGTCTGATGTATTCGTTTGAGATGAAATTTTACCCTAAAAATTGAAAAATAATAAAAAATTTAATAAAAAAAATACAACCGACTTCAAAACCTAAAAACGTACCCACTAAACTAAAAAGCGAAAAATAACATTATAATATGTTCTACCTGCTGATCAGTATGAAGTCGGTGCTTAGCCGGTGTTGTGTTAATTTAAGCCATTTCTGACAGGACCACATGAAACAACATTGTCTGCAAAATCTAAATCTATAAGATATGCTCACATGGCTTGAATTAATACATCACCGGCTTAGCACCGCCTTCATACTGATCAGCAGGTACAACATATTATAATGTTATTTTTCGCTTTTTAGTTTAGTGGGTACGTTTTTAGGTTTTGAAGTCGGTTGTATTTTTTTTATTAAATTTTTTATTATTAGTGTTCATTCACAATGATGAGCTGTAATCAGGTTTGTTTGTGCTGTTATTACGGTTTCCTCGCCAGTGCTGACTACTACACTTAATTAGGAAAGCATTTCACTTAGGATTTCAGTACATTGTAACAATATAGGCTGGACTAATAAACTGCATTGAGGTTTTCGTACTGTATCATAACGAATGTAAAGCTTTGATTAGACTACTTAAAGAAAAATCTGCGATAGGTATATAGATAGGTGGCAAAATATTGTCAGCCCACGCTCCTACCATAGGTAAGTCATCTTCATAATCATCATTTGGCTGGTGGGAGGCTTCGGCCAGCTACCCTACAGGCAAATGCGTATTGTCAAGCGATTTTGTGTTCCGGTACGATGTCGTGTAGAAACCGAAAGGGGTGTGGATTTTCATCCTCCTCCTAACAAGTTAGCCCGCTTTCATCTTAGATTGCATCATCACTTACCATCAGGTAAAATTAAAGATTATCAAGGGCTAACTTGTAAAGAATAATAAAAAAATATCATCATCATATGATCATCATCATTAACAGCCGATGGACATCCACTGCTGGACATAGGCCTCTTGTATGGACTTCCAAACAACACGGTCTCGAGCCGCCAGCATCCAGCGGCTCCCTGCAACCCGATTGATGTCCTCGGTTCACCTAGTGGGAGGTCGCCATTCCAGCATCTTGGGACCCCACCGTCCATGAAACTATGAGGCCTGCCCATTACCACTTCAGCTTCGCGACTTGCTGAGCTATATCCGTGACATTGATCCTTCTGCGGATTACCTTATTTAAGTACAGTAGCCAAGGTAAGGTCGGTCTCGGGACACTTACGTATATATCCCAAACAAAGAACAAAATTCTTCGAATAATGTTAACAAAAACTAAATAAGCCATAATGTGTTTTATGAAAAAAAAATTTTTTTTTTAATATTTATACTTATACTAAAACTGGTCGAATTCCATTAAACCATGTCAAGTTTCGTGTTACAAATGGTATAAGTAAAATCTCAAATTGCGAATAAATGTATAATTTATTCGCAATTTGAGATTTTACTTATACCATTTGTAACACGAAACTTGACATGGTTTAAGACGATAATACGGAAAAGGTTATAGGATACTTTTTATTGCGAAAATAAAATAAAAAGGGGGTTATAAGTTTGTATGGAAACTTTTAACCCCCTTCTTATTAAAAAAAAGTAGTAGGGGTTAAAAGTTTGTATGGAAAGTAGAAGTAGGGGTTAAAAGTTTGTATGGAAAGTCCTTAATTTTTAGAGTTACAGTTTTAAAAATTTGTTCATAAATCATAAAAAAAATACGAAATATAATGGAAATATAATGGAAAAAATTTTAAAAATTCAAACTCCAAAGTGGTGAAATAGGGCTTGAAAGTTTACATTGATTTCCACGCGGACAAAGTCGCGGGTGTCACTAGTACGAATAATATAACCGTAAGATGAAAGTATACCCGGGTACTGTAAAGATGTCTTCTTGCAATCCCTCGGCGGATATCCGGGCCGAGTATTATTTGCATATCTCAGCGTCCCCGGGCGGGCCCTTTGATGTCTTTTATTCCACGACGATTGTTCTATAGATCAAAATGTTTTATAATATTTTTCTGTATATCATTTTGCTTTCGTAACAAACTTTTTGAGTCTCAACGGCTCAACGATTAGGGGGTTATTCTATTACAATGCAATATCCTTGGCTTAAACCTTGATATATGTTAGTAAAGTAGTAATCTGGGTGGGGAGGGGTAATTTATATTAATTTTGTTTAAAAAGTATATTCGGTACATCTTTTAAATGTGAATAATATTGTATTACAATGTCCTGGGCTTAAACCTGGATATATGTTAGTAAAGTAGTAATCTAGGTGAAGGAAGGGTCATCATCATCATTGTCAACCCATATTCGGCTCACTGCTGAGCTCGAGTCTCCTCTCAGAATGAGAGGGGTTAGGCCAATAGTCCACCACGCTGGCCCAATGCGGATTGGCAGACTTCACAAGCGCAGAGAATTAAGATATTTTTCTGGTATGCAGGTTTCCTCACGATGTTTTCCTTCACCGATTGAGACACGTGATATTTAATTTCTTAAAATGCACACAACTGAAAAGTTGGAGGTGCATGCCCCGGACCGGATTCGAACCCACACCCTCCGGAATCGGAGGCAGAGGTCATATCCACTGGGCTTTCACAGCTCTTTTCTTTATCTTTTAATTATAAATAGGTAATCATCGTCATCATCATATCAGCCGATGGACGTCCACTGCAGGACATAGGCCTTTTGTAGGGACTTCCAAACATCGCAATCCTGAGCCGCCTGCATCCAGCGAATTCCCAGTCCACCTGGTGGGGGGTCGGCCTACACTGCGCTTACTAGTGCGGGGGGGGGGGGGGAGTCGTCATTCCAACACATGTGAAAAATATTGTATTTTGTAATGTACTTGGCTTAAACCTGGATATATGTTAGTAAGGTAGTAATTTAGGTGGGGAGGGGTATTCTATATTAATTTTGTTTAAAAAGTATATTTGGTATATCTTTTAAATGTGATTAAGATAAAATTGAAAATTTGAAAAATCCCCGAATGTCATGAAATGATTAATTACACTCGCGATCAAGTCTCTTTCAGTGCGATTTCATTTGAGACCCCACCATTATATTTGCAGACATTCGCTTATTCTTCCCCACTTTGACCCCCCACAAAATATCTAAATTGTCACCTTTATTACAATAACAAACCTAAATTTAAATCGCTTCATCCGTTCGGGAGCTATGGTGCCACACAGACAGACAGACACGTCAAACTTATAACACCAATCTTTTTGCGTCGGCGGTTATATATATTCTCCATCACTTCCAACTTAATTTTATGGCCTCCGTGGCGCAGTGGTGTGCGCGGTAGATTTACAAGACGGAGGTCCTGCGTTCGATCCTCGGCTGGGCCGATTGAGGTTTTCTTAATTGGTCCAGGTCTGGCTGGTGGGAGGCTTCGACCGTGGCTAGTTACCACTTTACCGGCAAAGACGTACCGCCAAGCGATTTAGCGTTCCGGTACTATGCCGTGTAGAAACCGAAAGGGGTGTGGATTTTCTTCCTACTCCTAACAAGTTAGCCCGCTACCTAGATTACATCATCACTTACCATCAGGTGAGATTGTGGTTAAGGGTTAATTAACTTAAAAACTAGTCGTAAAGAGTAAGAATGGGAATGACAATAGTCCCGGGCGGGGTTCTAACCTATGATCTCTCGGCTAAGTCCATCCCCCTTAACTATGGAGTTGAATAATAAATGAAATACAATATTGAATTCAAAATGGTTCATATTGGTTGGTTTACTTCAATCTAGTTCTTTCGTTTCAAGCAACCGGTGGTCAGGGCTTCAGTGTGAGGCACCTCCTCACATTAGCGCCATCTCAAGAATAACTTGCTTTTGTATTTGATTTGATCTAACAGTTCAGCGAAAGCTTCTTTACACTAATATTATAAAGGCGAAAGTTTGTGTGTAAGTGTGAAAGTGTGTAAGTATGTTTGTTCCTCTTTTACGCTGCGGCTACTGAAGCGATTTGTCTGATATTTGGAATGGAAATAGATTTTACTCTGGATTAACACATAGGCTACTTCTTATTCCGGAAAAATCCATGGTTCCCACGGGATTTGTGAAAAACTGGCGTAGCGGACGAAGTCGCGGGCGTCCGCTAGTTAGAAATAAATGTTATCTGTAAACCGTTGACAGAAATTATTGAATGAAACAAGCATCGGTAAACCTTCACCAAGCGAGTTCTCTTTTGAAGATGCTATAATTAAACTATTTACATAAAAAAATAATTTATCCTTTGAGTTAAGTTTTTGCTTAACGAATTCTGCGTCGGCCGTAGCCAGGTGACCCTATTTCCCGGGAAACGTTTAAGCGTAAACAAAATAGCCGCATTTCCCCGCAAATGGGAGGACGCTTCGAAACGGTGGGTGTCCGAATTGTAGTCTGCTATGTAACAGATTGCGAGTTGAGTACTTTCGGGAGCTGCGAAGATTTCGTTATAGAACGAATGAATTTGAAAAAGCAACGATACTTGAACGATGCCGCGTAGAAACCGTCAGAAGTGCAGTGTGCCAAGTGGCAGTTTACAATGTTTTCATACTGTGACTATCGCGTAACCGTAAACGCGATTTATAAGGATGTAACGAAGTGTACGGAACTCTAAGCAGCTCGAGCAAGGATTCTAACACGCTCGAATTCTTGGAACATTCGAGAAGCCAGCTGCCGGCGCAGACTACGTCGGGCGAATAACTCATCGCAGACTATATAAACCGAACCCGGAGAGAGAACGGCGTCACTCGGCCCTGGGCAAAAGGCAACACGGACGGGAAGCGGCTCTCCTTCTGCTCGTGTCTAGAGTCGGATGACCACGGCACGTCCGAAGCCCCCTTCGCCGCGGAAGGGGCTGCGCCGTACATCCGCACTCGAATAGAACAGTAGTAACATGTAATCGTGTTCATTAGAAGCTAGGTAGGTTATTGTATATAGATAGGTTATTATATACAAGTGTATTTATTAAGAACTAGTGGACCCGGTCAAGCTTCGCTTTGACTTATGTGCACTTCTTCCCTATCCCTACTCTACACTACTCTACCCCTTGACTCTTAAACGTTTGTATGGGAAATAGAAAAGGGTTGTTTTTATGGGTTTCCCGGCAATTATTTTAATTTTTCTCACCTTTTAAACCTTCCCTATACCTCCACGAACATTTGAAAACCAAGATAAGATGAATCCGTTCAGCCGTTCTCGAGTTTTAGCGAGACTAACGAACAGCAATTCATTTTTATATATATAGATTAAAGCTAGAATATCGCACGTCACCGATGTTTGATTCAAATCCTCAGGATATGATCCCCGTACCCGGTTCTGGCCCGCCGCCTGAACTGGGTAGACGTAACGCGAAGGCAGGTTCGACTGGACCCAAAAGGGTAGGTCGGACTTGCCACGTTACAAGGAATTGAAACAGTTGTGCAGTAGTGCCACTAGATGGCTCTGTTTCAATTGCATAGAAATTCGCGTTTACGGTTACGCGATTGTCACAGTATGTATCGTCTTTGAAAACTTCCACTAGGCACTCATGTAGAACAAACTTGAAGCTCCTCCAAATTAGCCCGCTTCCATCTTACATACATCACTGTCTGACATCAGGAGATCGCAGTCTAGGGCTAACTTGTAATTAATTAAAAAAAAGATTGGAGGATCTGGACCCTTGACACCTGCTACTTCTAAAGTCATCACAATCCAAACTATAACTGGCTACCATATTTACCCATGGTAGGAGCTCAGACTGACGATCTTTCAGCCTTTATAAAAAAAAAAAAAACTAGCGGACCTTGAACTAGCGGAAGAAGCTTCGCTTAGACGTGCACTTCTTCCCTACCCCTACTCTACCCCTACCCTTCCCTCACCCTACCCCTACCCTACCCTACCCTATCCCACCCTACCTACAATCTACCTCTGAATTAATTTGTTACAAAAAGTATGAAAAATAAAGAACCGCATGACCGATTTTGTGCAAACTTCACATAAACCATCTACTAAATAGTCCAAACAAAGCCTTAACATTAAGTTTGATAGGTGCGCACGTTCTTAAGTTATAAAATTATAACGAAACGTGGCATTAATGTTTAGTTAAGTAATTTCTGTCTGGCTCTAGCAAGCTCTCAGTCCATTATTATTAGGAAATTTTCGATATAGAACCTTTACTACAGAACTGCCTGGCATCATTGATATGTGTATTCTTGCATAGCCGATATCCCTTGGACTCTCACAAAGCATTTCGGTTCTAAGTTCGTGATTCGAATTTCAGTCATTGAGTGCTATTCCGAAGTTATAGCTCCGTTTTGCCTACAACCTGCGTATCTATAAGTCAAGACTGAATAGGTAAACAATTACGTCGTATAAGATTATATATGTATAGTCTTTGTCACCCGGGCCATTATTACGAATCTTTTGACAACTAATTCATTAAAATCGGTTCAGTAGCTTAGACGCTACTGTGAAACATACAAACGCATAGACTGCCAAAATCTTTACCCTTCCTTTTGGCCGTAGTTGGTTAAAAAGAGACCTCCTTTTTTGGAATTGGTTTAGAATTAACCACTTTCTCCTCGGTAATGAGAGATCTTTCGACGGAAGGATTTCGCTGAGACAATTTGGAAAACGACGACCATTTTATTTTAGCCGTCTTGCACGTAATTGAATTTACGCGGCAACGGGGAGCGCTGTCTATTCCCGCTTAAACGGCACGTTAGCAACTGAATATGAAATCTTTGTTCAGAATAAGAAATATCTTTATTCAAATATCGAATTGTTATGGAAATTTTGCTAATTTTTTTTAAATCGACAAATAAAAAGCAGGCCACGCACAGTGTAAAGGATTTTAAGGATTTACGTTTGTCTGACGTGTCGTGTCGTGACGCGTCAGAACAGAATCGGTATCATACAATTTGTATGCGACATATCAGAAGCCATAAATCGCAACACATAAGTGTAAACGTTACCATACAAAATGTATGATACCGATTCTGTTAGGAATAAAAAAAAAAAATTGTCAAAAAATATTGATCGCTATTGAGATGTATCCCTGAGAATATTTTGAAAAACAATAGGTATATTTGTTTGAGCTTACCTGGGACTCGAATGCTGGACGTTGTGATCAGTCTAGCAATTAGTGGAATCTATGTACACAAAAGAATTCTAACAAAATTTTTATTCGGATGAATAATGGAGGAAATGAAAAATGTCCAATTACTGACATTCGGTCATCCATTTTCTTTTTG
Organism: Bicyclus anynana; assembly: GCF_947172395.1. Classification (NCBI taxonomy): domain Eukaryota; kingdom Metazoa; phylum Arthropoda; class Insecta; order Lepidoptera; family Nymphalidae; genus Bicyclus; species Bicyclus anynana. The sequence goes on from NC_069105.1 coordinate 6,589,257, forward strand.
TGAAAATTCTCTGTTTCCAAAATATGATGAAACGTTGACGGCGTTTTAAGATAAAACGTCTGCTTTTAGAAATTACTTTTCTTTTCTTTGGTTTCGATTATTGTCATTTGTTTTCAATTTGGCCAGGGGGTCAGACCTAATATTTATGTTTTCTTTCTTAGACTCAGGTATTGTTTTTTTTTTCATTATTTTGGTCTACAGTATCTTTGTTGCCTTCTGGTTAGCTCATGTGGCTTCGTTCCTCGAGGTCGTGGGTTTGAGTCCTGTGTTGCATTATGACATACAAGTTAATATCCTATTACAAAACTTTAATTAAATATTACAAACACACAAATTTATTTGTTTAAATCATTAAGCTCTTATAATAAAAGGACGCACAATCAATTTCAATTAAAAACAGACCACTTTTGCTTTGACAGTTTTAGAATTATTGGTAAAGAAAATTATACTTAAAAGCCTTTAAATATAGTCCAATATTCAATAAAATCCTAGAATTGAATTGAGAGTTTGGCACTCATTGAGTGAGGACGTTTTTTTACTATCAGATGTCAATTAACATTAACCGAGACTGGCGGCTTAATGTACTTGCCAAGGTACAGAGATACGCCAATTTCCCAACACCGGGCTGCAAAAGTTTTGCTTGAGTGGGTCGAAATAAACGTGTTTCGCGGCATCTTCTTTGCGATAAGTTAGAATTTGATTCTCACAGTTCAAGGGAATGTGAACTTGCATGAGTATACGTTTTAAATTTTTACTCAGCTCAACATGTTCCCAAATTAAATGATCTTGATAGACAGACAGACAAACAGACAATCAACAAAGTGATCCTATAAAGGTTGGTTTTCTTTTTGAAATACGGATTAAGGAACTCTAAAACTATCTAGACTAATTTACTTAGTCGAGGTTACTACACCATTGATGAGTTTCTCAATGATAAAGATGCTTAGAGGCCATTGGATCAGCTTCCACCTTCACACAGGAAGTAAAACTATAAGAAATTGTAATATTGTCATCAATTGTTAAGTATAATATTGTATGATTTTTTTTTAAAAGAGGGTCTGTTGAGTTTCTTGCCATTTTCTTCTCAGCAGAACCAGCCTTCCGAATCTTTACATATAGTCAACTGACGTCAAAAGTGCTTGTAAACTGAGTCTACTTGAAATAAATGAATTTTGAATTTTGAAAACACCAGAAACATTTTGCACTAATATTAGAGATAGGAATTAGGTGCTACATTTTAGTAAATCAGTCTAGCTCATTTAAAATAATCAACACTCCGCGCAAACGTTCCGCCACACAAATGTCCCGACACCAAAACTGTTGATTACATTCCGACCGCGTTTCTGCAACACTGATTCTAAATATTAAAATAATTTGGCAAATGCCACGAATATGTGTCCGAAGTGCGAAAATGCGTAATTGCTTCACGTACAAATTTATTAAGTTCCTCGATCATGGGGATGTTATAGGGTATTTGATGACTTCAGCTCAGTTTTTGTTAGGCAGCGCGGACACCGTCACGCTGCCAGTCGCGTTGGTGATTTTGTGCAATAATGTTTTTTGTTGTAATTATTGACAATGTTTCATGTTATAATAGCGGACGCCGCTAAATTTCAACAAAAAACTATTTAAATTTAGTGTTTCATAAATCCCTCAGGATCTATGGGTTTTTCCGCGATGAAGTAACCTATGTTTAAAATTAAAATTAATACAGAGTAAAATCCATTACCATTCCAAATTTCAGCTAAATCGGTTTAGTCGTTGCGCAGTTAAAAGAGTAACTAACATCCAAACAAACATCCACACAAACTTTTATAATATTAGTAGGATTATTGATCACAGTCAATCCACCACGTAGGGGGTCGACCAACAATGCATTTTCTTGTGCGGCGCCGAACCAGCACTATAGGCAACGGAAAGGTTACCCTTTCCTAATATTGCATAGATTTGACGCAATAATAATAATAATTAATGCCGGCAAAATGATACAAATCCCTCACACAATATTACCTCGCAACACAGAACGGTTCACGTGTAATTAAACATTCAAACGTTTACGTTATAATTATGAACCCTCCCGGGGAGTTCGCAGAACGTCAGAATATATCACATTAGCTGTAACACAATACCGAACCGGGTAATTATTCAATTAGTCGAGACAGCCAATTTTAGAGCATCTGCTGTGGAGATTTATTTTGATGGGAATTAAATTTATTACGATTTTGGCTGTGAAATGTATGCTGTTATATACCTGGGTCTCTAGCCGTGTGGCATGTCAATGCCCTTTCTATAATCGCAAACGCTTCGAATAATAAAAATGTAATAGAACGATCTTATCATCGACAGGTCACGTGATCAAGTTATTGGTCGGATCTGTCATTACAATACAATTTTGCCCGTTGGACTATTGTCGAAACCACTACTAACAGAGACTAGTTGGAGGGGAGTGGGAGTATTGGTCATATTTAATTTAATTTGTTAAAAGAAAAAAAACTGAAAATAGCTTGTTTTGTCTGTAACCGTCTTCCAAAAGTTTAGAACAACTAAGTACTTATAATGACGTGACTACTCTGTACCTACTCTTAAATCTATGGACGTGAAAGGCTTAAATCTATGGGCGTGATCGTAAAGGTACGCGGCCTGTAAATGCGTAATTATATTTGTCTGACGTGTCGTGTCGTGACGCATCAGAAAAGAATCGGTATCATACATTTTGTATGGTAACGTTTACACTTATGTGACATGTCGTGATGGCTTCTGATATATCGCATACAAAATGTATGATACCGATTCTGTTCTGATGCGTCACGACACGACACGTCAGACAAATATAATTCCGCCTTAAGTACTATGCGTAACACATTTTCGGTTATTTGTTAGTTCCTATTATGCCACGATTAGGTACCTATTTATAGCAAAACTTTGACGCCATTACATTCATGTCAGCCCAGGATCCGTGGAGCCTTTTTACAATTGATTACTATCTAGTGATTTTTCCGTGGATAGCTTCATCTCGATGAGACGCTCAATTTTTTTAGTTAAGAATATTCATAATTAGTTAAGTTTAGTTAAGTTTATTGACAGCTTATTTTACTCTTTTAATAATAATTCACGATAATAGTACGTATTATAAACGTCATACAGGCAACTGTCAACTGCATCATACTACAGCGCTCGAACTGTATTATGAACCAATTTAGTACCTTCATGTACTAAATTGTAACTTTTTTTGAAATGACGTATTCATAGAAAGAGTTCTTACAATTCATTTTATAAAACATATCTCTAGGGAATGCTACAATAGTCACTTCTATTAGCCAATAACTGAAATGAAACTGTTATTTCTGCGCAATTTTAATTAAACAGGTAATCGTCTACTTGGCTTGATTAGGGTAAAGATTACCCTTAAATTACGTTTGCTATAAATTGCTTTCAAGTCTTTTAAGGACGGGTGCGTTTTGGTAACTTCTAGTGCTGTGCAAATACTAGTAAATATATTTACCTATAATAGGCTAGTTGATATTTTAAATGGTCTTAAATACTTCATTATGGTTCTACTAGACTGAAAATTTATTTTTCGTATTTTTCGAGACGTGATTACATAGAAATTTTAGTTTTTAAATATGTCTTTGACAATACGAGCCAAAACGCCTATCGGCCTTGACAGTCTATATTTCAACTGTTTTATGACGTCACTTTAATAAATCCCATACAAATGGAGGGTTTGACAAAAATATTAGTCAACAAGTAGTCCGACGTTTAGTACATTATGTGTTACTGACGTAACAAAATGGACGACAGCGTTTTTGACGTTTGGAAAATTTTTAAAAATACGTGATTATTTAAATTAAGTTTTATACGAAATCCTATACTTTTATTAATTGATATCGATATCTTTCGGATCGGCAAGGTTTTCTTCAAATACCCTCTAATCTAAGACTATTAAAACTAGTAGTGAAGCTATGATTACTAATAGTACTTTATACCAAATCCTGCCAGATATTCTCCAGCTATTAATAGCAGTTTGCATAGTTAATTAATATTAAGATTGAAGCCAAGAGTTACTTGTCATCATCATCATATCAGCCGATGGACGTCCACTGCAGGACATAGGCCTTTTATAGGCATTTCACGATCCTGTGAATTCCAGTGAATCCATGCTACTCGCTTGATGTCGTCTGTCCACCTGGTGGGGGGTCAATATACACAGCGTCTGTGATGGACCTGCCAATGCATAGCTTTAAGCAATGTGTTAAAAAACATTTACTTAGTCGAGGGTACTACAACATTGATGAGTTCTTAATGATAAAGATGCTTGGAGGCCGTTGGATCAGCTTCCACCTTCACACAGGAAGTAAAACTATAAGAAATGTAAACAGTAATTGTTATCAATTGTAAATTATAATACTGTATGACTTTTTCAAAAGAACAACTGTTGAGTTTCTTGCCGGCATCTTCTCAGCAGAACCTGCCTTCCGAACCGGTGGTAGAATCTTTACAAATAGTCAACTGACGTGTCAAAAGTGCTTGTAAACTGAGCCTACTTGAAATAAATGATTTTTGATTTGATTTGATTTGGACTTTCTAGTGCGGGGTCGCCATTCCAGTACCTTATAGTTCTATTTTTTTAAATTCTATTAAATTCCTCTACACTAAACTAAATTACTATGCCAGATATTTGTTTTCTTTATTAAATCCTACTAATATTATAAACGCGAAAGTTTTTATGGATGTTTGTTTGTGTTTTTAACTACTGAACCGATTTGGCTGGAATTTGAAATGGAAATAGTGTACTCTGGATTAACACATAGGCTACTTTTCATCCCGGAAAATGTCATGGTTCCCGAGGGATTTCTGAAAAACTAAATTTCACGCGAACGAAGAAGCTGGCGTACGCTAGTCACTAATTCTCGCCTTATTCTCACCTTATGGTAAGTGACGACTTCTCTGGCGATAGTGCTCTGGATTTCAGTAAAGAGGTCCTGGATTCGATGATAAGCACGAATCACTTTAGGGTTTTCTAAATTGGCTCAAGTCTGGTCTGGTGGCAGGATCAGCCGTGGCTTGTTGCCACCCTATCGGCAAAGACCTACCGCCAAGCGATTTAGCGTTCCGGTAAGATGTCGTGTAGAAACGGTAAAGGGTGTGGATTTCGTCCTCCTCTTAACAAGTAGGCCCGCTTCCATCTTAGATTGCATTATCACTTACCAGTGGGATTGTAGTCAAGGGTTAACTTGTACAAGAATAAAAAAAACAATCCAAGCTTCATAATTGGCTATCGTCCATAAAAGGACGCTCTGAGGGACATTTGAGGGTTACAATTTATTCATTTCGATACATAACCCTACACATTGTGACAAACACAATTTACCATTAAATATATAAACAAAAATAGTGTTGTGCAAACTGGAACGTAATTTGAAAACGTTATAAGGCAAACAGCGTCGTTGTATCGGCCGCTATTTGCTCAGCCACACTTGAGCGTCGCGCTTGTGTGTGTGAACATATCGACTGGGCTGTACAGATTGAAGATGGAAAAACTGTTTTAGTACACCTAGCGGACGCCTGCGACTTCGTCCGCGTCAGTTTTTCACAAATCCCGCGGGTACCACGGATTTTTCCGGGATTAAAAGTAGCCTATATGTTAATCTAGAGTAAAATCTATTTCCATTCCAAATTTTAGCCATATCGCTTCAGTAGCCGCAGCGTAAAAGAGGAACAAACATACTTACACACTTACACACAAACTTTCGCCTTTATTATATTAGTGTGATATTGGTGTGATAGTGTGATTAGTGTGATATTAGTGTGAAGTTTGAAGTGTGATACAAGTAGTTATAGAGCCGATGGATTTTGGGGTCCCAAAGTGCTGGAATGGAGACCTCGCACTAGAAAGCGCAGTGTTGGTCGACTCCCCACTAGGTGGACTGACGACATCAAGCGAGTAGCAGGTATTCGCTGGATGCAGGCGGCTCAGGATCGTGAAGTCCCTACAAACTTTCGCGTTTATGATATTAGTAGGAATAGCAAACGTCCTTGTAAAATATAGAATTTCACAAATGCTACGAGAACCAATTTTTATGGACAAAGTATACAAAAACATACTTAAGCAAACTTTATCCTAATAACCATATATAACTTGCCCACGTGGGATATAACATGAGTACTGGCTTTATTTCCACGTTGGACAACCAGGCTGATCCTTTGCGCAAAAAATGAGCAAGTCTTTCTTTCACCAGTCAGATGCGGTGAAAATAATTCGGAAAACTTTTTCAGAACCATGAATATATCTGTAATAAAAAGTACCCTATATTATAGGACTCAAAAGTGATAACAAATATAAGAAAACTACTTACAAATATGAGAAACTTAATTAGCAAATCAAACTGTAACCAAAATAAGACCCTAGAATGGCAGAGAATGGCCTTGAGTGAAGTCACGTACTTGTGAACGATGTGTGTAGGGTTAAAGGCGCCTTTGACAGATATCTAACATTTTCGACTCAAGTCACTCTCCCCGCCTATCCCAAGTAACCCATGAAGAATTACACAACAAGAGATGTGGACGGCTCAAACGCCACGAGCACACTGAAGCCAACACGAGATCGAGCGACGTCATATACGTCACAGACTACTATATCTACATTATTTATTAAAAACATGTAAATTTAAAAGCGGCCAACGCGGCGATAACACCTGTAATTTAATCCAGGGTATAATCTCCGCTTCAAACTTCAGCCAAATGGGTTACGTATTTGTAACGTGAAAGATTAACAAACGTTAATACAAACTTTAGCCTTTATAAAAATTTTAATAAAAAAAATTCAACCGACTTCCAACTCAAAAATTAACCTAAACTAAAAAGCAAAAAATAACATCTTACCTATGTGCTACCTTCTGATCAGTTTGAAGGCGGTGCCAAGCCAGTGATGTTTTAATTCAAGCCGTTTAAATTACACAATTTCTGTGGTTCTTTCAGAAACAGCTTTAATTAAAACATGACACTGGATTGGCACCGCCTTCAAACTGATCAGAAGGTAGCACATAGGTAAGATGTTATTTTTTGCTTTTTAGTTTAGGTTAATTTTTGAGTTGGAAGTCGGTTGAATTTTTTTTTATTAAAATTTTTATTTTTTAATTTTTAGTGTTAGCACACCTACTGAGTGTGAACTGACTGTCCTCCGTCTTCATCACCAGACCCCCTATGCAGTCACAATCCATATGGGTGGAAAGTTCTCATCAATATAAAATTTATCAAGTCCAAACACAAGGTAGCTACTGTGAACCGTCGAGGAGTTCCCTTAACTCTCCTTCATCTTCATCACCAGACCTCTAATACAGTCATAACCTATCCAGGTGGAAAGTTCTCATCAATACAAATGTATCAAGTCCAAACACAAGGTAGCTACTGTGAACCGTCGAGGAGTTCTCTTCACTGTCCTTCATCTTCATCATCAGACCCTTAATACAGTCACAACCCATCTAGGTGGAAAGGTCTCATCAATACAAATAAATTAAGCCCAAACAAAAGGTACCTGCTGTAAATCGTGGACGAGTTCCATCGTCTGTGTATCGGCTCCATCATCAGACCAACTCCAGACCTTGATAAAATTGTAGTGGTTTAAAATACCTTATGGAAACACTAACAAACGCACTAGCCGTCTCTACGATTTTCAAAAGTTCCCCTCGATTTCTCCAGGATGCCATCATCAGATCCTGACATGAAAAAAATGGGACCACCCTGGAATCAAACCCTTCACAACAAAAAAAGAATTTTCAAAATCGGTCCACAAATGACGGAATTATCGCTGGACATACATAAAAAAAAAAAAAAAAAAAAAAAAAAACATACATACAGCCGAACGTAGAACCTCCTCCTTTTTGGAAGTCGGTTAAAAATATTAATGTGATTAGTAATCTTCCGTGGCTAGGTCGGGTGACTTTTACCCTGCAAATATAAAAAAAAATAATTAATACAAATGGATTTTTTATTTGTGTTTTCAGATATAAGCAAAAAAGCTTTTTAATATAAAGCCTGACTCAGCATTAGAACCCATGATCCCATTGCACAGAGGCTATACCACTGAACCATCGAGACTATCAGTTTAAGTAAGTTCTTAAATCTAACGCCGTTTGCAAGGCTCTAAAACGCGATTCAAAAATTCATATTTGGCACTTACCCAAAAGGATAAGTGGCATAGCCATGACGTATTCATGCGTGGCTGAAAAATGTCGACCGCTTTATGTTCCTGTTTTCGAAAAAGCCATAAATGGCCGCCTGCCAAAGTACCTTGCTGCCAAGTTATAAATTTCAAAAAAATCTTAGAGGAAATGTATTATTATGCTGTCTACAATGTTGCTAGGAGTGCCTGAAACTATAGTACACTACGTATTTGAAAATTGTTAAAAAAAAAAACGTCTAAACGACGTCTGTTACGCAGTTGCTATTGCTGTGGTCCTTAACAAAGAGGTTACGGGTTCGATTCCCAGCCCCGTTTCCATCCACTGTATCGTCACTAACATCAAGGGGTAACTTGTCATTCAGTAAAATAAATAAAAAAATTATATTCGCTTAAATTCATGACAACTTAAATTATAGACATACCAGTACTTACAGAAAATATTTATTTTCCCAAGTTAATTAACAAACTGCAGAATTATAACGTTAATAATTCAACCAGTCGTTTCCTACTTACCGAATTTACCCCATAATTATTATGAAGTCCAACCCCTATTCCAGGAAGTCATGAATTTAGGGTGAGATATTAACGAATCATCCCTCCCTGGGGAGATGTTTCAGTTACGTTTATTTATATTTTGGAAAATGCAAATTTTCGTGCCATCATTTTAAATTCTCAACTTATTAACAGTTTATGATGTCTTAGGTTCAATCTCAATTAATTATCGTCCTGACTGTCTGTCTGTTCGTGATAAACTTAAAACTACTGAACGAATATTCATACGAATTATTATTTCAAAAAAATTGAAATAATAAGACGAAAACGAATTGAAAACGCTGCTTGGAGATAATAATAATACGAAACATATTCTTCTCTTTCACAGATTTACAACGGTCAGCGATATGCTAATATATCCATCTTTTCAGGATAACTTACCTATATACTAAATCCATACCTCATTTTTAACCGACTTCCAAAAAGGAGGAGGTTCTACGTTCGGCTGTATGTATGTTTTTTTTTTATAATAAATAAATAATTTGCTTGCATGAGCTTACTAATATTATAAATTTGAAGAGTTTGTTTGATTGTATGTTTGGTTGAACGCGCTAATCTTAGGGACTACTGATCCGATTTGAAAATTTATTTCAGTGCTAAATAGCCCATTTATCGAGGAAGGCTGTAGGTTATATACTATCCCCGTATTCCTACCGCAACGGGAACCACGCGGGTGAAACCGCGCGGCGTCAGCTAGTTGTAAAATAAATAAAATAAATTTTTCTATTCCAAATTTCAGCCAAATCGCTTCAGTAGCCGCAGCGTAAAAGAGGAACAAACATACTTACACACTTTCACACTTAGACACAAACTTTCGCCTTTATAATATTATTACGATATGTTTATTCTAATAATATTATACGAAACGAAAGAGTGTATAGATTTTTTCCCAGGCAAAATCGCAGGAGTCCGCTAGGTTGAGTTACTAGGTAATGTGAATGTATAACTCGAGTTATAACACATTGTTCGCATGTTAGAACAAAGGTTAATATTGTTATCTGGCAGGCTTTGCGTACTACGTCTCTGTTGCCGGAGATTATCGTCAAAAGGAATACCTTATCGCGGTATAATTAAACCATAATGGCTTCACGGTAAAGGGGTTCACTCTGCGCCGAAAGATTATAGGTTTGTTACCCGTCCTCCCTAAATTCCCTTCGTTTATAGAAAAAGTGGTTCTTGGTATTCTATTTAAATATAAATACTTAACGGATGCCACGGAGTCGATGGACGTTGGGGTCCCAAGGTATGTCGACCCCACACTGGAAAGCGCATTGTCGGTCGACCTCCCACTAGGTGGACCGAAGTCATCAAGAGAGCCGCTGGATTCTGGTGGCTCGACACCAATGTATTTGGAAGTCCAAGCAATTGGTCTATGTCCAGCAGTGGACGTCCATCGGCTGTTAATGATGATGATGATGATGATGATGATGATGATGATGATGATGATGACTTTACAGACAAGCAGATGATTGAATTACGACGCATCTGGAAAGGAGAAAAAGACAAATATCGACTCTCTCTTTCGTGTTGGAACGAAAGAGAGAGCGTTATTTCAACTATGCCGCTATTGGTCGCCAATAATGTCTTTCTTTCTTTCTTCCCGAGATGCGTCGTTGATGCATGCTTGGTTTACAGATTTTAAGTGAAAACCCTTCGCTTATAGCAGAGCAAAACATGATCAAAATAGGCATACAATTGAATCTGCATTACCTACCTAGGTCGCGCACCTACGCGACTACGCGACTGAAGTCGGGGGCAACCACTAGTTCAGTAGTAGTAGTAAATCAGCGCTGTACGCTTCGTCATGCAACATAATGCTGAACCTCAAACCAATTACATTTGGACTTGCATGGCACTCAAATTCACCAAAAAATTGTCTGCCTTTTTTTGAGGGGGACAAGATACACACACTATATGTATAATTGTTTCAGTATTCCTAGGGTCTCTTATATTTTTTCTGTAATTGTAGTCTATCGATTTTTTCCCTGTTATTAATTATTATGATATTCACAAATTTACTCATCGAAAATATTATACATATTTCACACCAATAAATATAACCAGGTTATATTTATTGGTTACAATACACACAACTACTTATTTAAATCGTAATAAACACACGTGTAATTTTAACACAATGAAACATCGATTTTATAGACGCAGTTTGTGTTTAGATCGTGATCATGTACTTGTGACAGAGGGGTAACGTACAGCGAGGCAGGTCCTATGGTGTTTGGTCTGATTGCTGAGCTGGTATCTTTTTCAAAGTTATGTACAAACTCATCAAAGTATTTGATGTCTCCACTACTTGGGTTGTGGTCTTGACATGCGTGGTTGAGTCATCGGACACTACAATTAGTGTGACATTGTGATGTGTAGACATTGTGATGTGTGGCACATCTTTTAAATAAATTGCTTTTCTTCTTTATTTAGTTGTCTATAAATAGAACGATATTTTAATATCGAATCTGATAACGCTTGGACGGATGAGTTTGTAATTGAGAGTTTGTTAATTTGTTATAATTGGTAAAACCATCCAAGCGTGGTATTTAAAGGGCGAGCTAAGACGTCAATAAGATATTTGTTACCTCTGCCCCACAATTACAGAAACTGGTACTGGGTTTCGGGTTCGGTTCCTGATTAAAACTTTTCTTTCACAAAATTAGAAAATAACCAGTGAAAATTATCAGCTGGGAAGTTAGGAAATTGGTGGTTTTACACCCTTGTACCCACGGAAAACGTGTTAAGCCTTAATGAAATTAAAACCGTAAGCCCACTAAACCGCGTTTGTGTGGTGGGTCCTAACTTCATATTACTTCTCCTTGAAAGAAGGAAACCAGGCCGTGTAGCGGGCCGTTAAGATAGGCTGATAGTGATGATTTAAATAAAACCGTGCCGTGATTGCCGAGTGGATATGAGCTCTGCCTCCGATTCCGGAGGGTGTGGGTTTGAATCCGGTCTGGGGCACGCACCTCCAACTTTTGAGTTATGTGCGTTTTAAGAAATTAAATATCACGTGTCTCAAACGGTGAAGGAAAAACATCGTGAGGAAACCTGCATACCGGAGTATTTTCTTAATTCACTGCGTGTGTGAAGTCTGCCAATCCGCATTGGGCCAGCGCGGTGGACTATTGGCCCTCATTCTGAAAGGAGACTTGAGCTCAGCAGTGATCCGAATATGGGTTGATAATGATGAAATAAAATATTTAACAAAGAAAATTTTCTGACCAATTCGGATCATATCCATACTAATATTATAAATGTGAAAATATGTGTGTCTGTCTATGTATGTGTGTGTGTGTGTCTGTCTGTTTGTTTGTCCGTCTTTCACGGAAAAACAGAGCGACGAATTGACGTGTTTTTGAAATGGAGATAGTAAAAAGGATACAGAGTGACATGGCAGGCTACTTTTTGTCTCTTTTTAACCCTGTATTTCCCTAAAATGGGGGTGGAAGTTTCTATGGGGCATTTGTACGATAGGGGTAGGGTAGGGGTATGGTAGGGGTAGTGTAGGTAGAGAAGGAGCGCACATAAGTCAAAGCAAAGCAAGAGAATATTATATTTCTTATAGATGTTCATGCAGAAATAGTACGTGTAACTATTCTGTGTCTAACACAACCTCATTTTACTTTGCGTTAAAAAGAAAGGAACGCGAAAAAAGTAGTCTACGTGGTGTTATTTTTAAATAAATCTTCATTGCCTCATAGTCTAAGACATGCATACACATTTTCTTTAGGTACTTTTAAAGTCCTTGGACATGAACAATGATTGAAAATTTAGCTATTTTAACCCCTAAAGAAAAACGAGGGGTGTTATAAGTTTCACGTGTCTGTCTGTCTGTCTGTGGCATCATAGCTCCCAAACAGATGGAACTATTCCAATTTTTTTTTGTATTAGAGTTGAGCCGTTTAAAAGTTGTGGGGGGTGAAAGTGGGGAAGAATAACCGAATGTCTGGAAATATATTCGAGTGGGATCTCAAATGAAAGCGCACTGAAAGAAAATATTGATGACTTGATCGAGAGTGTAATTAATAATTACAACGACCTTTGGGGGTTTTTCAAATTTTTCAATTTTATGTTATTTGTAAAGAGCATCGAGTAAATATTCAAAACTGGTGCAGTATCAGTAGATGAATCAATACTCATTTCAAAGATTGCATACTCAGTTTGTAAAGTATTTTAGAGCCACATTGTTTTATATGTCAGAAACCATTTAATTTTCATTTAATTAAAAATATCAACTTGCCAATTCGACATTAATTTTGTTTTATTTTTAAAATTTTCTTGGTACAGAAGAATATGATAAAGAATGTAAGGGAAGAAGTCACGTTGACAATTAAACCTGTCTTCTAAACCGGTGGTAGATTTTGTACAAATAGTCAAACTTGACGTTTCAAAAGTGCTTGTATACTAAGTTTTCTTGAAATAAATGAATTAGTTTTTGATTTTTAGAAAAAAAAATTGTCAAATCACACATGATTGTCAAACAACTTGATCTGCAGCTTTGTTTTAGTTTTTCTTAATGAAAACACACAATTTTCACACAATTGTTTGTTGTTTACAAACAATTTTGTCTTACATGTTAATTATTTACTTTGCAAAACTTAACCTTTAATATTACTAGAAATAGCAGTTTTGGATCCATGTTATTTTAACTGCGTAACTACTGCCACTACATTATACCATTTATAAGGTAAACGCAACCGGCAAAATGTTGGTTGCAAGTGATTGTAATAAACCCGTCTCTTAGACTATGCAACAAATCTCCATAGAATGGCCCATTCATTTGACACGGTGTTTTATACGTTGCCTAGTCTTACTTCGCACCTTTATTTATTAGTTAACTGAATCATGGTTACGTGAACTACAAAGCTATAACTTGTTTTTCTTTTTTTAACGAAAAAATAATTATTATTAAACTAAAGTCCTACTTTAGTTTAACTTTTATATACGAGTTTTGTATCGTATGATGTATTTATACGTTAGAGATTTTTGTGTAACTCTTCTTTTATCTACTCCTCAAAATGAATTATTGCGGTGTCACGTATTAATTATTTTTGTGTCGTGATACTCTTTTATCCGCTTATTTATATTGTCGTAAATTATTATTTAAAACTTCAAAGTACAGACAGGTTTCTACTCTTTTATAACAGGTGACGGCCGCGTGGCGCAGTGGGTAGTGGTATAGAAAATATTTGTGTGATGAGCATGAGTGTTTTCCACTGTCTGTGTGTATTTATACATTATATAAGTATTTATATGTGGTATATAATTGTATATTAATATTATAATATCAACTATCTTAGTACCCATAACACAAGCTACTCTGTATGCTTACTTTGGGGCTAGATAGTGATGTGTATTGTTTTAGTATATAGTATTTAAAAAAAAAGGTATAATACGAGGATAAAAATATATAGTCATCTGGTGTGTGGGTTCGAATCCGGTCCGGGGCTTGCACCTCCAACTTTGTGTTTGTGTTGTGTGCATTTTATGAAATTAAATATGACATGTCTCTGTGAAGGAAAACCATCGTGAGGCAACCTGCATACCAGAGAATTTTCTTAATTCTCTGCGTGTGTGAAGTCTGGCAATCCGCATTGGGCCAGCGTGATGGACAATTGGCCTTAGTCCTCTCATTCTGAGAGGAGACTCGAGCTCAGCAGTAAGCCGAAAAAGGGTTGAGAATGATGATAACTACTCGCTGATAATGTTGCTTCATTTTTTTTTAATTGACATAGTGTCTTAGATGTGAAAGCATAATCAAATTGAAATTGTTTTTTTTTTAAATCAGCTTAAGTGAGTAGCGTTACAAAGAAATAAAGTCCTATTGACATTTATGGATTGATGGATAGGTTGAGGACGACATCAGCCAGTATTTTTACTGCATTTTGTATTAACAGAGTAACAAATACAGGCAAATGTAAAGCTCGAAACAAATAAAGCGACAATAACACTCTACGTGAATTACTGAATACTCCCACATTTTGCCGACAGATGTCGCTGCCGAAGATTTGTTGCGGCGAGAGTGGACTCGTGGGCTCTTGTGCTATTTGCATAAAATTTTCAGCGATAATAGCACGGTTTACTGGCTTTTATTATTTCACTAGCGGACGCCCGCGACGTCGTCCGCAAGAATTTAAAATATTCACAAATCCCGCGGTTTGTTTCAATTTACCGGAATAAAAAGTAGTATATATGTTGCTCTATAACCTACTCTATCTTTCAGTGAAAGTCCCATTAAAACCACCGCGCCTCGGAAGTCGTCGAATGTATGTATTGAATGGATGCTTGGGACATCGCCTCATCCGTTGTTATGCTTGGAGTTAGTTTTATTTGCCGGTTATTTTTTATAATTCTCTATAGAATTTTTTATAATTCTCTGTGATTGCCACACAAACCTCATCTTATAAAGGCTTAGTGTATTAGCCCATGGCCCTACCATCGGTAGGTCGTAGATCTTTCAATTCAATGCAACACACAGAAAGATAAGAAAGACAAGACACCTACTAAGTAGAACAGTAATTTTGTTGAATTCTTCACTTTCCATAATCTGAATTAGTTTCTTAAGTTTTATTGTTCTTTTAATTATTAAAAAAAACTGGTCAACCTCCTCTTTATCATCAATAGTCAACGGACGTCCACCCCACAAAAAGTCCTGTGTGGACTTCGAAGCTTCAAATACCTTCCTGTAGCTGCTCCCTTGATGCCATGGATTCAATAATGGGTAACTTACACCCCATTTTCGATTCAGGGTTTCAGCACCTCGGGAGCCCAATTTTCATCGGATTTTCCAAAAAAGTTTAAAGTGATAAGTAAACTAAAAAATAAAGTAAAGCTATGAACGCGCATTGATCTCTGAACATTACACAAGATCGATAGACATGGTAATGGTCTGATTAATATGCAAAGTTTCTTTGTAGGCATAAGTGCTTTGAATAATATTAGAAAGAAAAGTAGGCTTTTAAAAACGAGAACGGATCTCTCAAGGGCCATCTAAACCTCATATGAAATGCATAGACAGGCACCCCTAAAATACTTGTGCACACCTTATCTAATGCAAACAAAGCGATGAAAGGGATTCTGTTTAAAACCTATCTTTAGGTTACCTTTGATGAATGTCTTTATTTATGAGGGACAACAAAAATGAGGGAAAAGATTTTATGTACTGTTTTGATGAATAATTTTGGTATTGAAGCTACACGATTTCCTCATAGGAGCAAAAACCTAAATGGCATCCCACTTATGGTCATAGCACACTGCTGGACAATACTCTCGTAACGATTTCAAAAAAGTCTTGAGCCTCCTGCATTCAGTGGCTCCCTGTAACCCACTTGATGTCGTCGGTCAACCAATACTGCGCTTTTTGGTGCAGGGTCACCATTTCAGCACTTCATTACCCTACGTAGGTAACTTTGGTTCTTCTGCGGATCTCCTCGTTTCTGATTCGCCGATTCACGCAGATTCTTTGAGTATTGTAACCTCCGTCAGGCTTAGTGTCTTTGAGTCTTCTAATGAGGCTCATAACGATCAAGTCTCCGAGTAGTAAGTCATCACTGGCAACACGCACTTTTCGAAGACATTCGTTTTTCATTCAAGCACAGAAGAATTTTGGGCTAATGCTTATTTTTTCTGACTGTGTAAGTACCGTAGGGGGACATCAGCTGCGTAACCGGGGGGTTTTGACGAAGCTTCGCCTGAACGCAGAAGCAGAAGATGTGGGAGGAACGACTCTCTAAGGGCTTTGTGTTTATGTCTGTACACTGGTAACCATTATTTCCACATCCGTACACAGCATATTAAGTAGCTCATCAAGAGGATCTCGAAATGGTATATCATCGCCTACAGTGGTATATCAAAAAACCTAGAATGAGCCTACCTACTGTATGTGAGTGCATTTTAGTCGCATTCTCAGCGCTTTAATCCAAAAACCGTTAATTTTAAAGTAAAACTGTAAAAGACATTTTTGTATCATTTTATGAGGAACAATTTTTATAATGACCTTTATTAACCTCTGACCAATAGCTCGCAAAATATTTGCGAAAAACTGATTTTCGTGACCTTTTGACCTTTGTAACTTTTTAACCGGCACGATATCGATGTCGATTTTTCACATCTTTATAATAACACCGTAATAAAGGCGTATACAAAAATTCAGCTTACTAGGAATTTATCTCCAGAAAAAATTTAAAACCAAATAGAATACCAAGTAGAATATTTCCAGATGAACTAAAAAATAATTACGCATTAGGTAGATAGTAGCTAAGTTATGAATAAAGTTATATTCTCTATAAAACTGACAGAATCCACCTTGGTACCTTGTAAATAAACACAAATAAAGGGTTAAACCGAGGGTGTAAAAACCCGGCAAACCGTGTTGAAAACATTATGCAAATGACACGGAGCAGTGTGTATTGCGCGCCGCAAATCTCTGTGACATCTGGCTCCAGCGGAGGTGAAAATATGAACACTACGCGATTTAATATGGAACATGTTGCTTTAAAAACTGAGAGAGATTTGTGGATATATGTTGCCCTGGTGAATGTAGTAGGTGTTAGAATACTAAATGTACCAGAGCTACATACATGGCACGGTTTGTTAATTACATTTTACATTCTAGGCTTGCGCTTTTCTACAATAATTCCTGGTGGAAAGTAATGATGAGGTCCAGGTTGGAGCGCATTTGCTTTGAAAATGCCTGTACTCTTGCCTTGAAAGTGCACTACCTTGAAAGTGTATAAATCAGTCAGGAAACACAGAAGCCGGACGTCTAGCTACAGCGGAGGTGACACTACACGATTTAATATGGAGCGTGTTTCATTAAAAACTGGTGAATTTAGTAGGTGTTAGAATACTTAATGTACCAGAGCTACGGTTTGTTAATTACATCTTACATTCATAATAGGCTTGCGTTTATCTACAATAATGCCTAGTGGAAAGCAATGATGAGGTCTAAGTTGGAACGCGTTTGTCTAAAAAATGCCTATACTCTTGCCTTGAAAATGCTCAAATCAATCAGGAAACAGAGAAGTCTGACGTCTGGCTCCAGCAGAGGTGAAAATATGGACACTATGCGATTTAATATGAAACGGGTTGCTTTAAAAACTGAGGGAAATATTACCTATGTTACACTGATGAATGTAGTAGGTGTTAAATTACTAAATGTACCAGGGCTTCATAGCCTGGCACGGTTTGTTAATTACTTTTTTATTTTCATAATAGGCTTGCATTTGACTACAATCATGCCGGATGGAAACAATGATGAAGTCTAAGTTAGAGCGCGCTTGCCTAGAAGATGCCGATACTCTTGCCTTGAAAGTGGAATTACAAGACGAGAGTTTATACGGTTCGTTAATCTTCTTTATTTCCAGAAAGTAGCCTGATAAATAAGATTATGAATGAATGTGATTTATTATTAGATATATTCACTTAAAAGAGCAAAACTAAACTAATTGTGTACGTAACTTGTCTCGGACACGTTATTACATCTAAAACATAGCGAAAACAACATTAAAAACTAATTTCCCCACATAATACACTCGCCGCGCTGCAGAGTTGGTTCTCCGTAAACTGCTTCATAAATAAAACATTAATTCAACTAAAATTACTAACTACCGTACATCCAGGCTTATACTGACAGTTCGCTAAACTTTTCGCGGCCTAGAGAGAAAATTACTACGTTTTTTTTAAACAAATTAGCAACTCAGACTTCTGTTGTGGTTACCACCACCTTATATCGGAAAACCGTTATGCGATCGTGATTGCTAGATAATGAAAATCATCACTAGGACAGCCAACCCGCTTCGGAACTGCGTGGTGGGTGTAAGCTATATGTCCTGTATCCTTACAGGGTTTTTTTTATTATTCTTTACAAGTTAGCCCTTGACTACAATCTCACCTGATGGTAAGTGATGATGCAGTCTAAGATGGAAGCGGGCTAACTTGTTAGGAGGAGGATGAAAATCCACACCCCTTTTCGGTTTCTACAAGACATCCTACCGGAACGCTAAATCGCTTGGCGGTACGTCTTTGTCGGTAGGGTGGTAACTGGCCGATGCCTCCCACCAGCCAAAAACAATGATTTAGTACTTAGATATATATAGTGTTTAAGATTTTTTTATTACACTAATGTAAGGCTCCCCTTAAACTTTTCCAACTTTTCAGTTGTGTGCATTTAAAAAAATTACATATCACATGTCTCTGTCTAGGAAAAACATCTTGAGAAAACCTGCATACCAGAGAATTTTCTTAATTCTCTGCGTGTGTGACGTTTGCCAATTCGCATTGGCCAGCGTGGTGGACTATTGGCCCGACCCCTCTCATTCTGAGAGGAGACTCGAGCTTAGCAGTGAGCCAAATATGGGTTGATAATGATAATGATGAAGGCTCCCCTTATATCGTTCCAGTCCCAAGATGTCAACCAGAAACTGGATTATCATTCCAGTAGGTCAATTCACTAACTGACGTATTTTAGTTGACATATATGAAATTGAGATTCCATGTAACAATTGTCATCTGATGCCTACTGACAACCCTTTTGAATATCATACAGTAGGTAGGTGACATTTATCAGTTGGTTTGATGTTTAATTTAAAGACCAAATAAGTGAATAGGCCACGTATCTTTTGCTGAAACGAGCAACAAACTTACGGTTATCATAAGTTTTATTTTGCATAACCAAGCGCTTAGCTGCAATCTCGCCTGATGGTAAGCAATGATACAGCCTATGGTGGAACGGGCTTGCCTAGAAGATGCCTATTCACTCTATAAGTACGTATAAGTACGTGCCTATCCCCAAAAAATCCTATTCGACCACGCAAATATACTCCAAGCTTTCTTTTGGCTTTTGTGTCAAGAACAACAATTGAACAATTTTCAGGCAGACATAAAAAAGATGGCTTGAAATGAAAACGCCCCAATTGCATGGTTTACCTTGGTCATAGTTTTGTCCGTAAATATCACATACTCAAAGGTGTATGATTATGATTAAGTATATATTTCATTTCTTCATTTGTCCCAAGGATTAAAATGTTCTTTCATTTACAGTGTCGTAGGTATCAATTTGCTACGTTTCACGGCCGAGCTGGGCAGTCGTTCGTCTGTTAAAACGAAGTTATCGAATGAAATTATATCGCCGTCGCTCCTCGATGAGATTTATTTTCGATCTCCGCTCTTCCGCGATCCTATTTGTGAGAGAAGTTTATTTTATTTAACTGATCCGAGAGATTCTTTGCCTGAGATCGCTACTTTAAGTGACATTTCCTTCTCTAGTTTTTAATGGAGGTAATATTTTATAGGTACCTAGATGTGCAAAGTGGTTTCATTTGCTTTCTTTCCTCATCCCATTGAAGCAGAAAAATCAGGACAAAAGTAAATTAATATGCAATTTTTTTTTTATTTTTTACAAGTTAGCTCTTGACTGCAATCTTACCTGATGGTAAGTGATGATGCAATCTAAGATGGAAGCGGATGGCAATCCACACCCCTTTCGGTTTCTACACAACATCTAAATTGCTTGGCGGTACGTCTTTGGTGGTAGGGTGGTAACTAACCACGGCCGAAGCCTCCCACCAGCCAGACCTGGACTAATTAAGAACACCTCAATCGGTCCAGCCGGGGATCGAATTCATGATCTCCGTCTTGTAAATCCATCGCACATACTACTGCGCCATGGAGGTCGTCAAAAATCATCCATCATCATCGTCCTGACCTTATTGTCAGCTACTGACGATCAATTAATCTCACATGCCTGCAGCGCTAACGGCTTGACGTCCGATAAAACTGATTGTGTGTTGGTCGCAATTGGCATCGCGACCAATGATACGACTCGCGTACTACGATTACAAGTTTAATAAGACTCGGGATAACGAAGAAGCAATCAGAAACTATATAGTGAAGAAAACTTGGATCTATTTGAGAAAAAATGAATTTCCAAGTTAAAAACTGAAAGAATTACGATATTTCTAGATCTCGTATTTGACTAAATCTTTGAACACTAAGATTTTTTTTTTATGAAATTGTAGGTATAAGTAAATTTCTATAATTTTATATTTAAAAATAAACAGCCTAGATGAATTAGTCCAAAATGCTGATTTAGGAGTGAGTACGAGAAAACAGTGGGATTCGAACCCATGACCGGTCTTAAGTAAGGCTAACTATCGAGCTTATTGATGCTTAGGAATTTATCCAGTCTCCCACAGAAAATCAGCGCTGTCATGATTTGTAGCTTTATGTTGAGTTACGTTTTTACCCACGTAGTTCCTGTTTTAGTGGGCTAATAATATCCTAAGCTACTTGCAGATAAAGTAACTATCCATGGGGAAAAGAACTTTTTAAATCGTATCAGTAGTTTCGTAACAAACAAACAAAGAACCAAGTTTTGTCTTATAGTTTATATATGGTGGGAGTAAAGAAGAGAGACAGAATAAGAAACATTGATATAAGGAAAAGGACCAGAGTTACCGACATTTTAACCAGGATGGGCCAGCTTAAGTGGAGATGAACAGGTCATATGCTTCGGGATCCTCAAGAAAAGTGGAGTACCCTTGTCACACAATGGTGCCCTCGCAATGGGAG
This sequence comes from Bicyclus anynana, assembly GCF_947172395.1. Classification (NCBI taxonomy): domain Eukaryota; kingdom Metazoa; phylum Arthropoda; class Insecta; order Lepidoptera; family Nymphalidae; genus Bicyclus; species Bicyclus anynana. The sequence continues at coordinate 6,610,567 of NC_069105.1, forward strand.
ACGGAAAAAGAGACGGCAGCATAGACGGTACGAAGACGAGCTGAACCTTACAGCTGGTCCAGTCTGGAGAAGAGTAGCTCTGGACAGGAAACACTGGCGGGAGCTGGAGGAGGCCTTTGCCTTGAGGATAATGATATTAGGGACATAATTTAAATGTACAAAATCTTCATTAATAAAGGCTATTTTATTTTATTTATTTATATTACCGTTTTTTTGTTACGTAGTAAGTTTTTGTGACCAAATTAAAATCCTTTTCTTCTTACAAAGTTCACTAACCACACCGGAAGTATCTCATCCGCCATTTTGTGTCACCAGACGTTTCCTAATCACGCGACAGCTCGCCCGGGCACCTGATGGGCGTTAATTGTCTATTGTGCGGCTTTCCTTTGAATTTGCCCCTTTATATTGCAAACACCGCAGATTACCCCTTAAGACAGTATAGTCTGGCAAGTTCTTTGATGACACTCCCATGTTATGCGGCTGACGGGGGGAAAGACTGCACGGGTGTGAAACTGTGCGGGCGGGGAAGTGAGGTGCATCAGTCGTGGGTTTTTCATTCATCGCTACACGCCCCCCGGCTGGCGCGGACCATTGGGAGTGTTCCGAACGAAGTTTCCAAGCTATAGTGATGCTTATAACATTGATATATATATTTTTACGATAGTATAGCTGTGACTGCGATCTAATCTAATGTTAAGTGACGGTGCTCTAAAATGGAAGTGAGTTTACTTGAAAGAGCTAGATGTTTTTTGTACCCATAAATCTGACGATCTCTACACTTTGAAAACAAATTACAAAACCGATCGTGAATAAGATAAATCTGGAACAGACTTTTACTTTTAAATAAAAAATATTTTAATTTTTTTTTATTCTTTACAAGTTAACCCTTGACCACAATCTCACCGGATGGTAAGTGATGATGCAATCTAAAATGGAAGCGGGCTAATTTCTTTAGAGTAGGATGAAAATCCATACCCCTTATGGTTTATTTACAATATCGTAACGGAACGGTAGATCGCTTGGCGGTACGTCTTTGCCGGTAGGGTGTTAACTAGCCAATAGCCACGGCCGAAGCCTTGCACCAGCCAGACCTGGACCAATTAAGAAAACCTCAATCGATCGAACCCAGGACCTCTCTCAGAGATCGTCAACTGACAGATGTTCACAGATAAACGACACGTACTCCTTGACGTTTCTAACAGATATCGCCACCTGATTAGTTACTCTAATTATTGTAAGATGGCGTTACTATCTAATCCTCCGACATACACATATCATACAATAACATTCTCTATATCTTCCCTTTTAACATTATTAATATAGGTTATAAGCTGGGCTTGCAATGTGCTTAGTTACTAAAGTATATAAATCTCCCATAGCGAGCCGGCAAGGCTTTACATTGCATTGTTGGGTTACTGTATATCATGAACTTAATGTCATTGTAAAGTGCTCCCTATATATAGAAGGCTTTGCAATATCTTATGAACAAAGCTTTGTTTATTATGTTATTGTATATAAAACATATAGTGTAAGCTTAAACTTTAAAGCGTGTTCGCCATTTTTTATAAATATCATTGCTTTACTTGCTTTGTTTGCAAATGTAAACCTATTTATATAAATAAGTAAAATTTATGCGTCTGTTTGTAATTTTAAATGATTGTTAGGAATGTTGGGTCGAACCACCACCTCTTGGTGATGAGTCAGGCCCCTTAACCACTGAGTTACTGAGGTATCATTCGTCGTACATTTGGTGAAACCGCAGACCTGTATGTAAGTATTCTGTGATAGTACCTACAATAAAAAACAATCACACTTAATAACTGTTTTATATCTTCCCAGTTATACTCGTAGGTAACTCGTAACAATCACAGGAATATACTAAGTATAGCAATGATTATTTTATACTGTAGATATGTTACGTGCCTACAAAATCACCGCAAAAAGTGATCCGAATTTAGCGATTCCACAGAGCACTCACATGCACAATTTTGTATTTACTTATATTATATATTTATGTATATGTATATAGATTTTACACTTACTAAACATACAAATCGACATTGTAGACAATATTAAGGTATTATGAGTGTTTAAATAACTTTCCTTGTTTAATGACCGGCTAAATGAAATTAAGATATTTGTCCGCCTCAGTTATGATGCGCTAGTCCCTCTAGTAAAAATATCATTGAAGTGTAGAGATATTTTCGGAATCATAAAAAAGTAGGTCGTCATCATCTTTAGCGACCCATATTATTCTCACTGTTGAGCACGAGTCTCCTCTCGTTAGGCCAATAGTCCACGACGCTGGCCCAATGTGGATTGGTAGACTTCACACACTTAGATAGGTAAATAAGAAAATTCTCTGGTATGCAGGTTTCCTCACGATGTGTAAAAACATCATCATAGGTTTTTATAGGTAAGGTGCGTTACTTGGAGACACAAAATTAAAATTTCTCAACTTGTCTCTCTCTCTTTTGTGACTTAAATTCAAAAGTAATTCTTTTTAATTAAACACATCTGCGTAATATAGTGCTTAGAAATTATTCCATCCGCCATTTTATTACGGCGGCCATTTTGAAATCAGGCTCAACGGCGCGTCCTTTGGGCGTTAATTATCTATTGTCAGCGTACTCCTTTGAATAATATATTTTATTGTCAACAGAAATTATTGTAGGAATTCTAACACGAGTTTCAACGATGAGATAGAATCTAAGTCACAATATAACATATCAGATAAATTATTAAGAGTTTTTTTTTAATTCTTTACAAGTTAGCCGTTGACTACAATCTCACCTGATGGTGCAATCTATGATGGAAGCGGGCTAATTTTTTGAAGTAGGATGAAAATCCACACCCCTTTTCTCGGTTTCTACACGACATCGTACTGGAACGCTAAATCGCTTGGCGGTAAACTAACTAACTGTTTTGACAACTTATAATAAAAAGTGTACACCGACTTACAACAATACAACAACTTATTTGTTTGCTTTCTAAAGCAATGTAAAAACACCGTGAAATTAACTAAGATATAGAAACACAAAAACGAAGAAAAGCAAAGAAAAGTGTAGTCATAGAAAAGACTTTTCAGCTACCGTTGCGAGAAATAATAAACTCTTGCCGTTAACTTAAAAAAAATAAAAACTAAGGAATTCTCCATTATGAGTTACGTTTAATAACGGAGAAATTAAATAACACGTCTACACACGATGACGACTCAGATCGCGACACACATTTGTCTTGGAATTATTTGATAAGCTTCTCATACTTCTTAACCCGACGCCAAAGGAGGAGAGTTATGTTTGTTGTATTCTGGTATATGTGTATTTGTTACTGGTAGTCGTACCTTCTTAGCGAATGCACCAATTATTATGTGGTTTATATTATTCAGATGCTATGAAACACAAAAATATTAATTGACTTTATTAGTACTGGCTGTTTTTGGAGCATTTATCTAGAAAAAAAACAAACGCTGGTTTGTGCACTTCGTTATCTGTGCAATAATTACAAACGTATCAAAATGTTATCATATGGAGAACAGGCAAAGATGCAAATTCATTTTTAACCGACTTCCAAAAAGGAGGAGGTTCTACGTTCGGCTGTATGTATGTTTTTTTTTTTTTTTTTTTTTTTTTTTTTTTATGTATGTCCAGCGATAATTCCGTCAATTGTGGACCGATTTTGAAAATTCTTTTTTTGTTTTGTAGGGTTTACTTCCAGGGTGGTCCCATTTTTTTCATGTCAGGATCTGATGATGGCATCCTGGAGAAATTGAGGGGAACTTTCGAAAGTTGTAGAGACGGCTAGTACGTTTGTTAGTGTTTCCATAAGGTATTTTAAACCACTACAACTTTATGAAGGTTTGGAGTTGGTCTGATGATGGAGCCGAAACACAGACGATGGAACTCGTCAAGGATTTACAGCAGTCACCTTTTGTTTGGGCTTGATTAATTTGTATTGATGAGTACTTTCCACCTATATGGGTTGTGACTGTATTAAGGGTCTGGTGATGAAGACGAGGGACAGTGAAGAGAACTCCTCGACGGTTCACAGTAACTACCTTGTGTTTGGACTTGATAAATTTGTATTGATGAGAACTTTCCACCTAGATGGATTGTGACTGTATTAAGGGTCTGATGATGAAGACGAGGGACAGTGAAGAGAACTCCTCGACGGTTCACAGTAGCTACCTTGTGTTTGGACTTGATAAATTTGTATTGATGAGAACTTTCCACCTAGATGGATTGCGACTGTATTCAGGGTCTGGTGATGAAGACGAAGCACAGTGAAGAGAACTCCTCGACTGCTCACAGTAGCTACCTTGTGTTTGGACTTGATAATTTTGTATTGATAAGAACTTTTCACTTAGATAGGTTGTGACTGTACACACGCAGTGGGTATGCTAACACTAAAAATAAAAAAATAAAAATTTTAATTAAAAAAATTCAACCGACTTCCAACTCAAAAAATAACTTTAACTAAAAAGCAAAAAATAACATCCTACCTATGTGCTACCTTCTGATCAGTTTGAAGGCGGTGCCAAGCCACTGTCGTGTTTTAATTAAAGCTGTTTCTGGAATAACCACATAAATATTGTAGTTTAAACGTATTTAATTAAAACATCACTGGCTTGGCACCGCCTTAATGTAATCTGCATTCTTAAGCTTAACGGGCTTCAGGGAAATCTTGTTTAGCCTTTTTTCTATCCCATGACAAGTGACGATGCACTTTATTGGACAGTTAATAATAACTTTTATAAATAGAACGCTTCGTTGACTTATAGCTTTTAGCTCGGGGAAGCTGCACGTTTATTATTATTATTATTATTATTCCATCACACTAATCTATACTAATACATAAAGCTGAAGAGTTTGTTTGTTTGAACGCGCTAATTTCAGGAACTACTGGTCCGATTTGAAAAATTCTTTCAGTGTTAGATAGCCCATTCATCGAGGAATGATAAAGGCTATATATTATCTCCGTTTTCCAACGGGAACGGGAACCACGCGGGTAAAAATGCGCCTCGTCAGCTAGTACTATTATAAAGGCGAAAGTTTGTGTATAAGAGTGTGTGTATGTTTGTTCCTCCTTTGTGAAGTTTGTGGTGTTGTAGGGAGTAATCTCTGAATCAACCGAATTGATTTTGAAAATTGTTTTTTAGGTATTACAATTAACAGACCTCACCTTCTGACGTGCTGAATGAGTATTTCTGAAGTATTTTTTTTTGGCTGCTTTAAACGTAGGTACTCACTAACGCTTGGTGGAAGCAATCAACAGCATGAAAGATTAGGCTTATTTGACGAGTTAATAATAAATTTAAATTTATCACTAGTTTCACCAATAGCAAGCCATATTCGGCTTACTGTTCAGTACGAGTCTCCTCTCAGAATTAGCTTAGGTCACCACGCTAGCCCAATGCGGATTGGCAGACTTCACACACCTAGAGAATTGAGAAAATTCTCAGGTATGCAAGTTTTCTCATGTTTTCCTTCACCGTTTGAAACGCGTGATATTTAATTTCTTAAAATGCACACAACTGAAAAGTTGCTGGTGCAAGCCCCGGACCGGAGTCAAACCTACGCCCTCCGAATCGAAGACAGAGTTCATATCCACTAGGCTATGACGGCACTGGGAGCACTAGTTTAGTGCTTTTTTTCCATTTTTATATACCTCAATTATAATAAAGTACGATTACAGAACAAAAATATTGTTATACAATATTTTACACGCTCCATGGATTTCATTGTTCCACGCGATGTATTGTGCACACTAATGTCGTTGCAACGTGCACTCTTTATTGTGGGGGATTTTAAAACTATTACAAGTATAAAATATGGCCTCATCGTATTGGTGTGCTGGGACAGGAAATGCTTGGAGTGGCAATTTTATAACATGCCCGATAAATGTTTATTGCCCTTTTTATTGCTATCTATATGAGTGTGTTGGTTATTGGTCATTTGAGACTTTTTTGATGACTACTGACAGTAAAAATCTTTTATTTTGGTTGTTTGATGCCATTCCAGCACCTTGGGACCCCAACGTAAATCGGCTCATTGCTCTTTGAACCACGCCCATTGCATTGTGATTCATAACACTTCTTCTTTCTTCTTTTAGCTAAAATACTCGAGATTTAAAAAGACTTGAGGCTTATCTCACCACTTACTGATAATTGATTGTGGAATACCTTATTCACAAGTTTTGTCTTTGTCATCTATAATATTATAAAGAGGACATTAATTTATATTGAGTAATGTATACGTTATTGTAACGAATAAACTCAAAAACTAACTGCTAAGCGGATTTGAGAAAAGATTTAACCAATAGAAAACTACATTATTATGTTATAACATGGGCTATACTTTAGCTCCGTACTCCCACGGGTATGGAAAATACGCAAGTGAAACCGCAACTCTATGGTTTCACTTGAACATAAACAGACAAACTTACAGATAAATTATCCGACTATTATCAGAAGCTGGAGCAACCTTACACTTTACAATCAGCCATCACTTTATTAGTTAATAACGATTATAACGCCTGTAAAGCCGGAAGTGACGTCATCAAACGCGTACCTCGCACACAACGAGAATCGTAAAGCCGTTGCGCAGTTGGACATGGAATAAAAAGGGAGTAAGACGTAACAATAAATTTTCACATGACGAGTCCTGGAACGTTCCCGGGACGATAAAAGGGCCCGTAACACGTGTCATTGTCCAGGGTTGTCACTATCCAAATGTTTATAGAAATGGCATGCTCCACTACGAACTATCATCATTATCATCAGCTCTTCAAACTGAAGTTTGGCGATCAGACGGGAAACCTTTTCCGATTTCTTGAAATATTTTTTATCTTCATCATCATTACAAACCCATATTCAGCTCACTGCTGAGATTGAGTCTCCTTACAGAATGATGGGTTAAGCTAATAGTTCACCACGCTGGCCCAATGCGGAAGAGCTTACTAGAATAAAAAAAATTAACCTATATAGACTAATTGTAATAAAGAAAATGAAACATTTGTTCCACAATACTGTCCCTGTAGCCAAGTGGCATAGCGATTCTCTTTCTACGATCGCAAACGCTTCGAAAACTAGAAAAATGTATGGGAATGACATTTGCATTGACATCGACAGGTCATGTAATCAAGATCTGTGATTCCCATACATTTTTCCAATTTTCGAAGCGTTTGCAATCGTAGAAAGAGAAATCGGCTTGGTTACAGGGGCTCAGTCGTCTTAAGTTCTTGGTATGAGCAATGCTATCGCCATTTTGCATCTATGAAGTATTCGACACTGCGTCGACAGATACCGTAGACTTGGAGTACTGAGTCTTCTGATAAATTAAAAAGAAGCTTAGTTTTCAAGCACTTTTCAAATGATAAGTTTCGACTATAAAAAAACGACTACAAGCGGGTCGGATCGGCTTGAAAGAGTCGACAGGAAAATTATTATTATTTTTGATATAATTAAAACAAACAAACAATTATCTACATTCTACGCATCTCGACCGGGTAAGTCGTAGACAGAGAATTTCATACTCCGTCTACGGGGTAAGTACTGCCATCATACTTATTTCCTGTAATTGTTAAGGGGTGCCACTATTTCTTTTTTAAATATTAATCATAGAAGGACCAAGCAGACAGAACTAAACAGCACTTTGCACGTCAATAAGCCAGTGTCCATTTTTTTTTTATTTAACGATGCCCTTCAGACCGGAACACAGCAATGCTGATTGGCTGCAGAAAGAAGCATGGGGGTCCATTCCGGATGAGCTCTGTGCAAAATTTGTAGCCTATCTGTAAATGTATGCTTTCACGTAAAACAGAGAAGCCTTTACAGAATGAGTTTAGTTTTATTTTTGGTTAAGGTATTTTCGCGATTAAGTTCAGCAAACCCCTCAGTCGATAAGTTGCGTGATCAGTAAGTAGCACAATTCTATGATGATGTTCTTGTACCTCGACAGTGTGAGTTTCAAATTTGTTTCTAACTCTTTCTATCTAAATTATATTGTTAGAAAGAAAGAGACGATTTAAGACTCACAATGTCGAGTTACTAAAACATCGTTCATTATAGACTCGAAATTTTCTCTCTGATACACGATGGATCACCCAAATCCATGGAATTCTAAGATATTCGTCTTTTATTATTATTCTTTTGGAATAGACTCGCGCTTAAGTAAGATAGCGGTTAAAAAACGTTCTTACCCAATGGTTGGTACCCACATGACACCGTGATAGCCTATTGGATATGACCTCTGCCTCCGATTCCGGAGGGTGTGGGTTCGAATCCGGTCCGGGGCATGCACGTCCATCATTTCAGTTGTGTGCATTTTAAGATATTAAATATCACGAGCCTTCAACGGTGAAGGAAAACATCGTGAGGAAACCTGCATACCAGAGAATTTTCTTAATTCTCTGCATGTGTGAAGTCTGCAAATCTGCATTGGGCCAGCGTGGCGGACTATTGGCCTACCCCTCCTCATTCTGAGAGGAGACTCGAGCTCAGCAGTGAGCCGAATATAGGTTGATAATGATGACCCAATGGTTAATCTTAATCAACTGAATAGTCAAAGAGTCAAACTTCAATCATCTTAATCGTTTGGTCAGCCCTGAACTAAAACAATTTATAACGTCACAATCAGTCGCGCGTTATTACTGCTCGTTCGGAGGTATTATTGTTGTTACAAACCAACGTACTCTGAACCGGGGGCTCTTGACTTTCATAAAATGTTATGGTTTTCCACTTATTACATTTTTCCCTCTAGTTATTGAATAGATGTGGCTTAAAATCAACAAATGTAAAGTTTTTTGCAATCTATACTAATATTATAAAGCTGAAGAGTAGGTATGTTTGATTGAACGCGCTAATCTCAGGAACTACTGGTCCGATTTTAAAATTTTTTTCAGTGTTAGATAGCCCATTGATCGAGGACGGCTATAGGCTATATTATTCCCATATTCTTACGGGAGCGGGAATCACGCGGGTGAAACCGCGCAGTGTCAGCTAGTAAATAATAAAATAAATCATTTAAACATACAGGTTGCTCGGGAGTTTTTCCCATAATTTCACGGTGTTGACGAGTCCAATTATAGGAGCCGAACTGGATAATTAAAATTTTTTTAACTAAAAATAAACAGTTTTATGTTGTGACGACTCTAAGTCTTACATACTATATAGATATAATACAAATTATGCATACTTATTAACTTAATAGGTGCTTAGAAAAAAAAAAAAAAATAGATTTTCATCAAAATAAGCTCAGTACATGAGATTAACGATAAATCACTGGAAAAAATATTATTTGGAAATCTTTCATTTTTCATTGGCAGATGACGCCGGGAGCATGTTTACTACTTTACTGGGAGCATGCGGGCTGACGCCTGTGACGCTTTCAGTATGAATAGCTAGAGCAGCTGGCTGAATGCTTGATGTATTCTACTCGTGCTTTTCCATCGTATGATGGAAGCATAGTACGAAGTCGGTTGTTTGGGCGACCAGTAGGGACTTTTATGGAAAATGATGATGAAGCCAGGAGTGTCTTCTCATGAGGGGAACTCCTTGATGCTTAAGAGCAATATATGTGAACCTTTACATAGTTATTGAGTTCTAATGGCATATTATTTATACACAGGGCCGAGCGGCCTATGGTGTGAAATTTGACTTATGAGTCAAAATGATGATGCAGCCAGGAGTGTCTTCGCATGAAGGAACTCCTTAATGCTTAAGAGCATATATGTGAAACTTTACATACTAATTACCTTCTGATGGCTTATTAATTATACACAGGGCCGAGCGGCCTATGGTGTGGAATCTTTTAGATTTCTTTCGAACGCATTACACTCTCTTGAGAGTAATGGATACTCTGAAAGTAAGAATGCCAGCTAGAGGCTAGGCCTGTTACACTAGTTATACAGTGATGCTTTGTTCTGCTTGATATAAAGATGATAGTGGAAGCTAGGCCTGTATTTATACGGTGTTTACAGTGTGCTTTGCTCTACTAGTCGTCTGACAATCAGTTATCAATCCACTATGTGGAACTCACCCATACACACTTATGTACCAAAAAACGATAACCCTCACGAAAAGGGAGGGGGTCCTGGTTCTTAAATAAATCTAATCTCACCAAATTCAGGGAGAGGACCACCGTCGTTGTGCGGGAGTTTGAGCCAATGACCATCTTTTATAAAAAAGATGCCAACCTAATCTCACTCGCTCACCCAGTCTCACTCGCTCACCCAAAGCACCATTACCTTCTGTGAGTTTGTTAGAACTACAGAACCAGCTATGAGAAGTAATACTGACGTTCAGGGTAAACCTGAATGTTGTGTTGCCACTCGCTGTCAATGTGGTCTTGTATGATTCACGAAGGCGTAACTATTTAAACGACCTTATCAACGTACTCAGCGTTCGTGTTTTGATAAACCACGAAGAGTTCGTGTATCGATATACCACGAAGAGTTCGTGTATTGATATACTACGAAGAGTTCGTGTATTGATATACCACGAAGAGTTCGTGTGTCAATTATATTTTAGGGAATCCGTGATACGAGAACTGTTACCTCTGAGACTTTAAAAGTATTTGTGTTATTATGGACATAACGTTGATTACTGGGTTCTAATCAATAAACGATCACACATGCCAATTAAAATATTTTAACCTTTGGAAGATCAACACTTGGAAAAATGTATGTTTTATGCTCTTATATTTATATGAGGCATTTTGAAACAGTTACAATTGGTGCCGTGACCAGGATGGGTCAAAACGGCTTTTAAATTGGCGTAAGCCTACAATTGTTGTCCGTGAAAATGGAAAAGTCAGAAGAGGTAAAAAGTTCTTATCTAATTAGTTTATGGTACGGATTAAAGTTAGAAACCCTTGAGGTCTGGGGGTTGTAATATGAACCTGAAGTATAATAAAAGTGATTTTAAATTATAAATTAAGGTGGTACTATACCGCCGTGAGGCAGATTAGGCTACCCTACTGATGGCTTTTATATGATACACTAGGTCGAGTGGCCGATGGTGTGAAATCTTTAGAATTCGATCAAACGGCTCTAACGCCAAAAAGCAACTTATCATGTATCTCAACGTAGAGCCTCGAGAGTCGAAAGGCTCTAAATCAATGTGACTTTACTAGTTGCACTTTATTCGTAAGGTGCGGCGTCAAGCATTTGGAATGTGACGATCGGTGTGAAAGCATCACGAATTCAAAGTTCCAATTTAATTCAGTTCGATGTCGGGGCTCGCAAAAGTCTATAGACAACTTATGTACCTGGAGGAGTGTTATGCTTGGTAGAGTCTGCCGATTCGGTTCCATACCAGGTGATTCGTCCGTGGACGGATTTAATTAATTTTCCGAAGGTATAGAATTTCTTCGGTGATCAATAAAATAAATATTTAAATGTCAGGGGGTTGTGGAATCCTTTCAATAAATTAAAGATATAAATAATTAAAAGGCACAATAAAATTTTATATAATAAATATAGATACTTATGAAAATTCCTAAAAGTAAATTCTATTCCGCAGGACTTCATAGAATTTAGGGGGTTGATTGTGACGACTCTAAGTCTTACATACTATATAGATATAATACAAATTATGCATACTTATTAACTTAATAGGTGCTTAGAAAAAAAAAAAAAATAGATTTTCATCAAAATAAGCTCAGTACATGAGATTAACGATAAATCACTGGAAAAAATATTATTTGGAAATCTTTCATTTTTCATTGGCAGATGACGCCGGGAGCATGTTTACTACTTTACTGGGAGCATGCGGGCTGACGCCTGTGACGCTTTCAGTATGAATAGCTAGAGCAGCTGGCTGAATGCTTGATGTATTCTACTCGTGCTTTTCCATCGTATGATGGAAGCATAGTACGAAGTCGGTTGTTTGGGCGACCAGTAGGGACTTTTATGGAAAATGATGATGAAGCCAGGAGTGTCTTCTCATGAGGGGAACTCCTTGATGCTTAAGAGCATATATGTGAACCTTTACATAGTTATTGAGTTCTAATGGCATATTATTTATACACAGGGCCGAGCGGCCTATGGTGTGAAATTTGACTTATGAGTCAAAATGATGATGCAGCCAGGAGTGTCTTCGCATGAAGGAACTCCTTAATGCTTAAGAGCATATATGTGAAACTTTACATACTAATTACCTTCTGATGGCTTATTAATTATACACAGGGCCGAGCGGCCTATGGTGTGGAATCTTTTAGATTTCTTTCGAACGCATTACACTCTCTTGAGAGTAATGGATACTCTGAAAGTAAGAATGCCAGCTAGAGGCTAGGCCTGTTACACTAGTTATACAGTGATGCTTTGTTCTGCTTGATATAAAGATGATAGTGGAAACTAGGCCTGTATTTATACGGTGTTTACAGTGTGCTTTGCTCTACTAGTCGTCTGACAATCAGTTATCAATCCACTATGTGGAACTCACCCATACACACTTATGTACCAAAAAACGATAACCCTCACGAAAAGGGAGGGGGTCCTGGTTCTTAAATAAATCTAATCTCACCAAATTCAGGGAGAGGACCACCGTCGTTGTGCGGGAGTTTGAGCCAATGACCATCTTTTATAAAAAAGATGCCAACCTAATCTCACTCGCTCACCCAGTCTCACTCGCTCACCCAAAGCACCATTACCTTCTGTGAGTTTGTTAGAACTACAGAACCAGCTATGAGAAGTAATACTGACGTTCAGGGTAAACCTGAATGTTGTGTTGCCACTCGCTGTCAATGTGGTCTTGTATGATTCACGAAGGCGTAACTATTTAAACGACCTTATCAACGTACTCAGCGTTCGTGTTTTGATAAACCACGAAGAGTTCGTGTATCGATATACCACGAAGAGTTCGTGTATTGATATACTACGAAGAGTTCGTGTATTGATATACCACGAAGAGTTCGTGTGTCAATTATATTTTAGGGAATCCGTGATACGAGAACTGTTACCTCTGAGACTTTAAAAGTATTTGTGTTATTATGGACATAACGTTGATTACTGGGTTCTAATCAATAAACGATCACACATGCCAATTAAAATATTTTAACCTTTGGAAGATCAACACTTGGAAAAATGTATGTTTTATGCTCTTATATTTATATGAGGCATTTTGAAACAGTTACAATGTTTTTATACAAAGTAATTCCAATAATTCCGACTATCCATGTAACACACACCTTTATCTATCCTTGCATTTTAAAATACGTAAAACTTGTTTGAGTCATAATAAATAATGTTAACTATTTTTAAATGTTAGCTTTCTGTTGTCTCCGTTGAAAACAAAAAATACTCGTGAAAGAATTATTTCGATACGTTAATTAATACCCGAGATATATAATTTAAAAGTGAGCGCGCGGTGATCAGCTCGCGTTTAACGCCGTGACGTCATCAAACAACGTTTGCTCGCCCGTTAAAGGCAATTTTGTACTTCTGCCTTGCTTACTGACGAACTAATGGTTATAGGGTTTTAAGGATCTTCTTACAATTTAGTCTCTAGAAAGGTGATATTTTAACTGTACTTTGTAAATATAAAAGAAAATCGTTAAATAGTATTAATAGTGTATTAATTAGAATTCATCAAAATAGCAATAATATTTTATTACGTAATGTTTTGTCGGACACGATCGCATGTTATTTGTGGGCATTTTGGTTTTCAATTTGATACAATCGTCTTGTTAAATTCAGAGTCGCAAAGATCAATCTGAATTAACACGGGTTAACAAGCATGTCGATTGAAAAGTATTAATTAAAGCAGAGAGAGCTCTCTCGAAATCAGGAGAAGGGGTTTTGAATAATTTAAAACAATAAACCTACTGTCTCATAAATATCTCTTGCTAACCGGCATGAACGTATACGACGATATACTTAGTAATACGAGTAAGTACTAAATGCGATGACTACATTTAACGCCTTACAAAAAAGTACGTTCTTTCTTAGAATACATCGACATTTGAAGTCGATTTAGGAGTAATGTATTTAAAAAAAAACAAAAATAAAAACGATTGTATTAAGTATTAAAAATAAACAAACTATAATTGTTATTACTGAATGAACGCAGTTGGGCTTTATGGAAGCACTTTTCAGAACTGTATGATATATAAACAGTGAAGAAAATGCCGTCAAGAAAATAGGAAACCATTTTTTTCCCATGCGTGCGACACGCACACTGACATCGAAATGGGTCATGGTTTTACGTTTTTGTTTTTATTTCTTTACTTCTATTTTATTTTACGATAAGTTAGCGTTTGACTTCGATCTCACCTGCCCTCCTAGCCAAGTGGCAGGTCGATTTTCTTTTTACGATCGCTAACGCTTCGAAAACTAGAAAAATGTATAGGAATGACAGATCTTGATCACGTGACCTATCTATAGCAAATGTCATTCTCATACATCTTTCTAGTTTTCGAAGCGTTAGCGATCGTAGAAAGAGAATCGACCTGCCACTTGGCTAGGAGGGGTTGGTAAGAGGTAAAGGTACAAAACTACTAGAACCAACCAAACGTATCTTCTGGGCCCGTAGCCTTGTAGCACGTCTATTCTCTTTCTACAAACGCTGACGCTTCGAAATCTAAAAAGATGTATGGGAATGACAGATCCGATCAACCATAAGATGGAAGCGGACTAACTTGTTAGGAGGAGGATAAATCCTCACCCCTTTCGGTTTCTGCATGACATCGTACCAGAACGCTAAATCGCTTGGCGGTACGTCTTTGCCGGTAGGGTGGTAACTAGCCACGGCTGAAGCCTCCCACCAGCCAGATCTGGACAATTAAGAAAATGGACCCAGCCGGGGATCGAACCCAGGACCTCCGAATTGGGAATCCACCGCGCCACGGAGGCCGCCAAGTTTTATTATAAGTAAAGTTATTTTATTAACATCGCATATTTATGTCATATTTCTACAAAATAATAATGTGGATATGACCTTAGCACATATAGGTATATAATATGATATAAATCTAATCATTCCATCTCCAGCTGTCAAACCCTCATCTTTTCCATGTTAACGCGTTCTAACCTAATCTAAATTAGGTATACCTCATCATTTACCTGCTGACTGACAGTGGACTGACTTATACTCACACATACGTGTACATACTAGCGGCAAGGCCAAGCTTCGCTTTAACTACTCTACTTTACTCCACCCTACACCAACCTACTCCTACCCTACCCTACTTCTACCCTAAATAACGAATACATAAAACAAGAATCATCCAAATTGCTGCAATAGTTCGAAAGTTATGAACACACATACATTAGATTACTAAAATCCATTTTTATTTATACATAGCTATACCAGATACCTATATTATACAATTCTAGAAACACTTTTTTTATTATTCTTTACAAGTTAGCCCTTGACTACAATCTCACCTGATGGTAAGTGATGATGCAGTCTAAGATGGAAGCGGGCTAACTTGTTAGGAGGAGGATGAAAATCCTCACCCCTTTCGGTTTCTACACGACATCGTACCGGAACACTAAATCGCTTGGCGGTACGTCTTTACAGGTAGGGTGGTAACTAGCCACGGCCGAAGCCTCCCACCAGCCAGACCTGGACAAATTAAGAAAATCTTAATCTGCCCAGCCGGGGATTGAACCCAGGACCTCCGTCTTGTCAATCCACCGCGCATACCACTGCGCCACGGAGGCCGTCACTCGGTTGTTCTGTGTTTCTAGATTTGTTGAAGCTGAGAAAAATCAATATTCTAAAAATAAAATAAGGCCTATTTATGTTGCAATTATTCATAAGCACGGCAATGTTAAATGGTTTGCTAAAACCAAGTCGCGAACATTATAAAAAAATGTAGACTAATTGTCGGGACCAATTAGTCTACATTTTTCGAAACTAGGAAAATGTGTGGGAATGACAGATCTTGATCACGTGACTTGTCGATAGAAAATGTCATTCCGATACATTTTTCTAGTTTTCGAAGCGTTTGCGATCGTAGAAAGGGAATCGAAATGCCACCTGGCTACAGGGACTGAAATCGAATAAATAAATAAATAAATAAATAAATATTACGAAACCTTGAAAACCGCTTGATGTACAAAGCTGAAATTTGACAGGAAGGTAGTTTTAGTTAGTAGGTATCCACTAAGAGCGGATTTTGCGATAGGGCCGGATTAAAGAGATCTAAGGGCGGACGAAGTCGCGGGCGTCCGCTAGTATTGAACATTACCGACCGATAACCCATTAACACATTGCAGAATTAAATTGAGTTCATGAAAGACTTTTAAAGTAATGTACTGTAATTAAATTTAATAGTGGAATTTTAAAATGAACAATGAAAGTCGATTACACGCTTTTAAAAGTAATTCGATCCAGATCTTGCTTTTCTCGCGCGAAACTGGAACAACTTGGAGTCTTACAAGTGTTGCAATCAGAGACTTAACTACTTAGTGAAAGACAACTTTTACTACTGACTCACGGATTTAGCTGATTTATCGAATAAATCCTTTTTATAGAGCATACATTTTATTTACTAACAGATTTATGAGCCTGTGTTACCCAGACCTTCGTTCAAACTAATATTGTAATAAAGTAAGATTAGATTTTTTATTTGCTACGAATTATTTAAAAGATTACTAAATCAATTTTAAAAATTATTTGATAATTAGATTAGTTTTTCTGTTCTTTAAGGATGGTTTCATAAATTTACAATAACACTGATAGTTTTTGAGTTATGGTCAAAAAAGTGAGGCCCTATTTTAGGTTATAAAAATTGCAATTTTGGTGCAAAAAATAAAAAATTACGCCTTTCTCAGATTTTTATGCCGCATCAAATGAGTTTACATTAGTACTTTTTCCTTGCAATCCAAAGATTACTATTCGCAGGTTAATTTTTCCTCGAACAGTTTAATAATTGTTATCTATGTTTTTTGAGCCAAAAAAAGAATATTTCATTACGCCAAAATAAATTAATTACCATTTTCATTTTATAGACACGTCATAAAGTTATAAGTCGCGATATGATATTAATATAATTATCCAAATTGGCTCTGACGTCAGTGAAACTGTAAAAACAATCCAAATTAATTGGCAATAAAGCGAGCAGCGTGTCGTTTCGTACATTTTATTATCGGTACATTGCCTGCGAACCGTATTTTTGGATAATAACACTATAATAGCTCTTCGTAAATAAATAACCTATTATGAAGTTGAATGCTCACTGAATATGGATTACGGGACACTATAACTATTACATTCCATAATCTTACACTCATGGCCAAGTCCAGGGCCCTGATTGGAGATCTTCCCTCTGCCACATATAACGTAACGGGTAGCATCAACAGTGATTGTACCATCAGTTCGTGGTAGAGGAAACAACTCGAGCAAATCCCAGGACTTGTGACCTTGGGTGTAGGTTCAAAGGATCCTATCAGAATGCGTTAACACTCACCACCCTTGCCCGACATGTTCTCCATGCCTACACTAAACAATTTATGATCAATAATAATCAACATAAAACATTATCGCACAAAATCCCTTACGCGAACAGCAGTGTGACGACGTTCGTGCTGCCTTGGGACCCCAATATCCAGCTCTTCGAACTATAGTTATGGCCTGATTATTACCACTTCAGCTTTGCGACTCGCTGAGCTATGTCAGTGACTTTGGTTCTTCTACGAATCTCCTCATTTTTGACTCAATTACGCAAATAAACTAGTTAGTAGGTGGTACGAGCTAGTACCGAAGAACTTTGAGTTTCATAATAGGTATGTGTGGCTGTTGCAGGCTCTCGTTCAGTAATGTTTTTGTCTGCGCAGAAACTACACATGTGGGCATTCACCTTAACAACGTCACAGTTTAATTACGATTTACATATTCACTGTTTATTTATACCGTTTTAATGTCGACAGGAGTTATAGGGATACGCTCAGTCGGTGGGAAATTCCGTTCATCGATTCCGGAAGCATTCACGCCTTGCCGGAATGCGGGGTCGCATTTACACCGAGTTGTAACATTTGGTTCAACTACCATTTTTTTTTATCGTTTAAACATGACCAATATTAGCTTGCTCCACGAGTGACTTTGTGTCTTATAATAAGGCCCATAGTTAGCGACAAAGTCTCGAATCCGTAGGTCATTACTGGCAACAGGCACTATCGGAAGACTTTCGTCTTCAGGCACTGAGGAGTTTTGGACGAAAATATGTCGATGGAGATATTTCTGTTTCCCTCCAATTATTTCGAAATATGTTAGAAATGGTAATAGATAGGACAATTGTCCAGGGCCGGTTGGTCCAGTGGATCGAACCCCTGACCTCTCGATCTTGTATGTTTTTATTCTGTAAACGTTACATGGATTTCAACTTACTTACTGTAATCCTAATTAAATTAAACTTTCAACTTACTTACTGCAATACTAATAAAAATAAACTTTGTATTCTATTATTTTCCAAGTTTATACGCTTAAATCTTTAGAACTACAGAACTGAGATTAATGCGCTTTTCAAAAATAGATAATGATTTAAGAAGATTTATATGTGTAGTGTAATAAATGCAATGGTCTAGGATTTCCAAGCGGACAAAGTGGAAGTTGTCTAAATTAATTTTGTGATTGGGTTATGAAATAAAACATACATTTATTACAAAATATTATACTATTCCAACCGAGTTAGGAGAAAAGATGAAGTCAAATTAACAAAAATTAAAAAGGCTACTAAATTCAAGAATGTGGAAAAAGTATGCAAAACACTAAAATGACACACTTCATGTGTGTCAAGGGCGAGAAATGGACAAAAAGGATTTCAGAATGGTATCCTAGGGATGGTAAGAAGAATAAAGGAAGACAGGAACGTTGGGAGGATGACTTTAAAAAGGTCGCCAGTCCTGAATAGATGAGAATGGCGAGGGACAGAGAAAAGTGGAGATCTTTAGGGGAGGGATGTCGAAGGACAAGCTGCTAATGAATAAGAATTATGTATATACTTAAAAATGCAAGTGTAACTAACCAGCAGTAATAAAGGCTTATTTAATTTTATTATTTATATTATTTCGACGCAACGGTGTAATTGTGGTCTTCTTATGCCTCCGGGGTTATAAACGTGGATTCACTTCAATATTTTAATAAAATTTTTAAGTGCTAACTTTTTCCATTTAAATTTATTATGAATATTCATGATTCCTTCACAATTCAAATGTCGGTGTGGTTCTTATTATTATTTTAATAAGATTGTTATAAAAAAACGTTAGCATAATATGATGCGGTGATACGTAGAACGCGCTCAATGTAGTACGTACATACGAATATATATCTTAAGCGGGTTACAGACTTTCAGTTTTACTGTACATTCGAATTGTTAAGTTAAATCGTCCGTGTGTAGGCAAACTGAGAACTGTAGGTATAGATTTTTGTAATGATTTTGATTAGATAAAACTATACAGATTAAACTCGAAGTATGTAGCCCGCATTTTAATAAATGCCCTCTTTTACTAACTGTTACACAATAAAAGTCTGATCCGTATTAGAAACGACCTTCACCCATCTGTTTAATGGATGAAAGTGTTTTGTATCAAATTTAACATTAAAAAAGTACATTAAAAAAGATATTGTTAGTAGGTGCCTCAAAAACTCCTGTCCAAACTATCATTAATGATAGTTAATAATGATATAAATACTTGGACCTTCCTTGCGATATAACCGTCATATGGAGTATTGAGTCAAATATTATTGTTCCGATAGTTGTTTCACTCCATTCTTATAGCGGAAAGCTTTGACCAA
Source organism: Bicyclus anynana (assembly GCF_947172395.1). Classification (NCBI taxonomy): domain Eukaryota; kingdom Metazoa; phylum Arthropoda; class Insecta; order Lepidoptera; family Nymphalidae; genus Bicyclus; species Bicyclus anynana. Next base: position 6,630,305 of record NC_069105.1, read on the forward strand.
CACCTTAAGAAGCTTTAGCATAACTGCTGGATTAAAGGTCGGATACAGTAGGCAGTTATTCTTGAGACAGTGCGTATTGTGAGGAGGTTCCTCACCTAGATTCCTGACCACGGTTGCTTGGGCACTCAAATGTCCCACAGCGGGAGGGTTATATCTTTTTTTATAAATTTTTTTAAAGTATTTTTTTTGTATTCTATTAACATCGCTAAAAATTGAAAAAGAAGACAAATAAATAAATGAGTTAATAATTGTTTAGTTAGTATTTTTTTAGGCAATTCCATACAAACAATGCATTAAACAGATAGGTGAAGGTCGTTTCTTATACGGATCTTCTACTAAACGGATGTGACAACGTCGTTCTTATATGCAAAAATGCAAGAATGCAAATTTGTCACTAGAAACTGTATCCGTAGTCCAGTAAAAAGCGGGACCCCGTTTAAGCACACATATGTATATTTCAATAGTAGCCGGTCCTACAAAACTTGACTGCAGTGTGAAAGGGGCGTAATGTTATTCAGATATACACCGGCTCTTATGATGATAAGTTATTTGCCATTATTCGACGTAGAAGTAACTCGAGTGTGTTATGTCACTGCCGTCCGATTGGAAGCACTGAAGGGGAGTATTTGCTGACGGAAAATGTTATTTGCCGTTACAACGCCAGCGTTAAAGTTAAGTGTACATTTTATACAATGTTTTGGCGTTTGAAGACTTTCGTAAGTGAGATGGTATGTTATTCGAGTATGTATCTTTTAGCATACCTGTTTTCTAAATTGTGATCTTGAATGACCGTGATAGCCAATTGGATATGACCTATGCCTCCGATTCCGGAGGGTGTGGTTTCGAATCCGATTCGGGGCATGCACCTCAAACTTTTCAATTGTGTGCATTTTAAGAAATTAAATATCACGTGTCTCAAACGGTGAACGAAACACATCTGCTTACTTGAGAATTTTTTTAATTCTCTACGTGTGTAAAGTCTGCCAATCCGCATTGAGCCAGCGTGGTGGACTATTGGCCTAACCACTCTCATTCTGAGAGTGCACTCGAGCTCAGCAGTGAGCCGAATATGGGTTGATAATGATGATGATGAACTAGACTGAGCGTCTGCTAGTCAGCAATAAAGGCTATTTAATTAACCGACTGTCAAAAAGGAGAAGGTTCGACGTTCGGCTGTATGTATGTCTTTTTTTTATATATGCTAAACGATATTTCCTTCATTTGTAAGAGGTTGGGTGTGTCCAGACCCGTTTCTGAAAGAACTTGTAACTTAACTTCAGCAATTTTGTAATTTAAACGGCTTGAATTAATATATCACTTGGTGGCACTGCCTTCAACCTGATCAGAAGAAGAAGAAGAAGAAGAAATACTTTATTGCACACAAAAATACAATTATAAATTGAAACATTAAAAAGATAAATTAAACTTAGCATGCAAAGGCGGCCTTATTACTATAAGTAATCTCTACCAGGCAACCCTGACGAGAGAACTTGCGAAGAAAGAGCGGGAAGGTGCAATACATTATATGTAATTATATATATATAAATAATTAAAATATATATATATATATATATATATATAATCAATATATACTACATAAATAATAAATAACAATAAAATAAATACCTCGAAAAATGAAATTAAAGAAGATAGAACATAAGGTAGGTTAATTTTCGTGTTGGAAGTCGGTTGCATGTATGTATTGCATATATGGATCCTTTTGATAAAAAAATTGCATAACTTTTCATTGATTTCGAAACAAATCAATTGTGAGTAGGTAACGCATCAAAGGGAGCAAAAGCCATTTTCCTCCCTTAGAGGTGACACTCCATCAAACGAGGGGGGAAACTCAAAGGAAAGGTATTTGTTAGCTTTATAGATGTAATTTATCTTCGTGTTCACGTACGGACCAGAATTCGATGGAAGTCATTAATATTAATAAAAGGTTTAAAGAAATAAAGAGATTTCTGAAGTCACTTTATGGAGAGCCTGGAGGGTTATTCTGTAACGATGTTTTGTATAATTTGCAAGTGCTAGTTTCGAATTTAGCTCTATCTCTCTCTTTCTTTAGTATCTTGTTGGAAAGAGATAGAGGTGAATTAAAAACTCGCACTTGCGTTTTGTACAAAACATCGGTTACAGAATAGTGCTGTTCGAGACTAATTTTCGTGATTTTATAAGTTCTGGAAGTTTGTCTGACCATGCGAACCAATAATTAAGAAGCAAAACTGAAGTTTGGATTCCCTTTATTCTTGCACAAAAATTACTCGTGCTACAATGTCTTTACATGACAGTGGTATAAATTACTATTTTTTATAAATGATTAATCATGTCTCGAGACACATAGCTTTGAGGCAAAGGGTCTACGACGAAGATTTACCACAAGCTAAAGTGATATTCCCAAGACCTTGTGACCTTGACATTCGAAGCCACATACTCAACCACTAGACCGCGAGGCAGTAAAATCACATAAAAGTCCCAAAAATTAAGTTAATCCTGAGTAAGCCTTATAAATACTACTAAATCACCGTCGGACAAACATCATCATAATTAACACCCTAATAATCAGCCCACTGTTGAGCACATGTCTCCTCGAAGAATGGGAGGGGGTATGATCATAGTTCACCACGGTGGCAGTAATCCAATGAGGATTGGCAGACTTTACACACGTAAATAATTAAGAATATTTTGAGGTGTGCAGGTTTGTTTTTGCTTCTCAGTTGTAGACATGTAATATTTAATCTCATAAAATGCACACAACTGAAATGTAGGAGGCGCATGCCCCGGACCGGATTTAAATTTAAGCCCTCTGAATTAAAGGCAGAGGTCCTATCCACTGGGCTATTACGGCTTTCCACAAATGTTAAAATCACATAACAGTCCCAAAAGCATAGGTAACCCTTAAAAAGCCAATTGAATACGACTAAATCACCGTCGGGCAGACATAAACCCTAGAATCAAAAACAAATTGAATCAATACATCCGCATCCGCCGCCGCGCGTGCATTGTGATGGAAATTACAGCGGATTTGCCGCAAAATGCTGGCGGATAATGTTTCTGAACTGAACCACAATTCGATATGCAACTGTCAAATGAAATCAAATACGAAATACCATCTGCACTAGAAGGAGGGTTATATTTTTTGAGTGTAGGTAATGTGTTTTTTTTAATGACTTGGCTAAAAGGCTTATTCAGTTTGATAGTTGTCGTTAAAGGAGATCATTCACGCTCCATACATTTTTGGGCTCTTTTTGAAAGTGCCGACCAACAAAAAAAAAATGGCACGACTCGCTAGAATTAGCTATTTGGAGCAATAGTTAATATGGCATAAAAGTTGTCAGGTGGCTCTGAACCAAGTTATACAGGTTCGACGATTCGTTATTTCCATACATTTTGTCAATTTTCAAAAGTGCCCGCTAAGAAAAAAAACTGATACGTATCGTTAGAACTGCCCATTTGGAACAATAGTTAGTATGGCACAAATGTTGTAAGATTGCTCTGAATCAAGTTATACAGGTTCAATGACTCGTCACTTCTATACATATTTTTTGAGTTTTGTAAGTGACCACCTACAATATAAATAATACGTATCGTTGTAACTAGCATTTGCAGCAATAGTTACTATGGCATAAACATTTTAGTATAGCTCTGTGTCCAGTTATGCAGTTTCGATGATTCGTCAAATCCATATGTTTTATTGATTTTCAAAGTGCCGTTTTACAAAAATATGCACTTATCACTGCACTTATCGTCAGAACTGCCCATTTGGAGTAATATTTAGTATGTCACGAATGCTGTAGGTTTGGTCTGAACCAAGTTATAAAGGTTCGATATCTCGTCACTTATATGCATTTTATTGAGTTTTGTAAGTGCCCACCGACAATATTCATGATACGTATCGTTTTAACTGGTCATTTGTGGCAATAGTTAGTATAACACGAATGTTGTAGGGTTGCTCTAAACCAAGTTATACAGGTTAAATGGCATGTCATCTCATGTCATTTTATTGATTTTAAAAGGTGCCTGCCAATAAAATTCTTACAGGTATCATTTTAACTGATCATTTAGACATACTTTGTCAGTTAGTATGGCAGACACGTTGTATAAATGCTCTGATCTAAGTTATACAGGTGTGACTATTTGTAATATCCATACATTTTCTTGATTTTTAAGTGCCAACCATTAAAATGGTACGTATCATTAGAACTGGCTGTAATAGGAACGGGCAGTAATAGTTAGTATAGTACATCAATCGTTGTAGGCCTGCTCTGAGCCATGTTATACAAGTTCAATGATTCTTAATTTCTATGCATTTTATCGATTTAAGCAATACAGTTAGTTGGTAGGTATGACAGAAACATTGGATGATTGCTCTGATCCAAGTTATTTGCGTTCGATGATTCGTTACTTATGATTTTGTTGATATCTGAATGTAATGGGGAACAATAAATAGGTAATAATGATGAATACTTAACTAATAATATGAAATAAATGTCATCATGGTGTAAGAGCTGTGTCATCATTATTTGTTATGTTCTTCCTTCTGGACCGTTTCTGCACTTGGCCATGTGATTGGCCGTTGTGCGTGTATTTGTTATGTTATTCAAGCTTGTAAACCGAAATTACCATTACTTGAAGAACTTAATAAGACGTTTTTATTTCTCTCAATGCACATTAACACAATTTTTAGTTACATTTGCACCATAATGTTGAATTTGTGCAAATGCTTAGAATCATTATTTCTATATTTTATATTATTGCTTTTATGTTTTCCAACTTTTTTGGAGATCAATGAATGAAAGTTAATAACTTGTACCAGTACTAGAATTTTTTTTTAAGCGTGTGCAACGTGTTACTAACTATTGCTCCTAATGACTAGTTTTAACGTTAGGTACCATATTTTAGGTGAACGGTACTTTAAAAAATCAGTAAAATATATGGATGTGACAAATCATCTAAACAGTATAACTTGATTCGGATCTATACTACAACGTTTATGCCATAGTAACTATTGCTGCAAATGGCTACTTATAACGATACGTATGATTTATTTTGTTTGCGGGCACTTACAAAACTCAGTAATATGTATAGAAGTGACGAGTCATCGAACCTGTATAACTTGGTTCAGTGCAGTCCTACAACATTTGAGCCGATACGTACCAGTTTTTTTTCATGGCGGGCACTTTTGAAAATTGACAAAATGTATAAAAATAACGAATTGTCGAACCTGTATAACTTGGATCAGAGCCCTCCTACAACTTCCATGCCATATTAACTATTACTCCAAATGACTAGTTCTAACGATTCGTGCTATTTTTTTTCGTTGGCCGGCACTTTCAAAAAGGGCCCAAAATGAATGATCTCCTTTATCTTTGTCGTAAGAGTGACATTCATCATCACTCACTGTTAAGCACGAGTCTCCTCTAAGAATGAGCGGGGTTAATGACCTGGCCCAATACAGATTGGCAGACTTCGCACACATAGAGAACTAAGAACATTCTCAGATGTGCAAGTTATTAGAATAAGTTAGCTTAAGTTTCTTATTGTATACTTTCTCAATAAAAAAAAAATAAAAATGTTGGAGGTGCATGCCTCAGAGCGTATTCCAACCTTTCCCTATCGAAGGCTGATCTCATATCCACTGGGCTATCACGGCGATATGCTAAGAATAAACTAAAATATGAAACAAATTTTATCTAACTTTACTGTTCTTTAAAGGTGTTTTTATATTTTTGAATTTTTTGATCGCAAGCAATCGTTTCCAGAAAACGTCGCAAAGTATCGTCCATCGCCAACCGTGCGTATTCACTATTCAGTCCGTGAGCGAGGTGCTTCAGAGCTGATATAGTGAGCGTATGTTAGCACTTTTACTCCTCCATACAAAGAATACTAATCTGTTGAGACGAGATGGATGGGTTCAGTGAGCTATGAGCTTTACTAATACTATTGTACTTATCCACATTGTTCGTTGTAAAAATGTCCGTCAATAAAAAAGTTTTCGAAGTCTCCCTAACAAGGCACGCTTATTTAAATGTCACTTTTATTTAAAGAGAAATGTTTCTCGTGTCCGACTAAAAGGTCTTAAATAACAATCCGAACAATTTATTTCTAGACAGAAACACTTTAACGAAAGCTTATTTGATGGCTCAAAACGAGCTTCGATATAAAACTAGTGAATACAAATTATTCATGAACTTTTCGTTGCAGACAGTTTAATTTGAATGGAAATGGGAGAGTTTTATAAGTATTTTTTTGCATAGAATGGTATAATTAAATTTTCTTAGTACCGTGCAGCTATGCTCGGACGTAATCTGTACGTGGTCAAATTAACAATAATGAGAACAGAAGAGGAGGTTGTTTGAAGTAAAAATTAAATTTCAGTCAATATTCCAAGAGTTTAATTAGCTTTGATATTATGTGTATAATTATTATAACAAGGCTTTCAATATTAGAACGGGTGTCAAGGGCTACTCTAGTGGGATCTTACCAGCTTTGGCTGTACGGGGAGAAGTGTATTAGAACTCATTTTAAAGGGCGTCCTTAACCCTACATCCATCGGTTACAAGTCCGGGACTTCGCTAATGGTTATTGCCTGGCACTCAAAAGATTATTGGTAACATTCTTGATGGGAATCGTTAGACCTGATAGGCTTTCATTCATTAAAGTTCGGCCGCTCAGAAATTGCGCTTCTGATACCATTCAATGTCACGCACAAAATTAATTACGTTTATTGTAAGTTGGCATAATTATTAATTTTTTATTGTTATTAATCGTTATTAAGGTTATTAAAAGATATTTAAATATCTCATTGATATTGACAGGTGTCAGAAACGCATTGTGTGTTGCTTTTTAGATCCGCTTCTGATGTCAACCCCTCTCCTATTATTGAAGTCGGTTTAAAAGGGGGGTGTCATAATCTAATACTAAAATACTTATACAGCAAGATCTAACTTTTTATCAATATTCAATATTGATCAAATATCCAAAACATGTGCTGCTTGATTGCTTAATTTGAATATTCGTGTTGTAGCTAATTGGTTATCGTGATTCGATATAATACAATTTGCGTGTAAATCAATATTGTTTGAATTACAAGCGCTTTGTAACCTCAAATGAGTACCAATTATTTGTTTAAACTTCGGCGTTTATGAGGGTTAAGTATAATAAAACTTTGATTTAATAAAGCTTGGTACTGTCACCTTTTTTAGAATTTGTCATCAGCAGTTAAAATACTCACCTCGGAGTGCAAAATAAGCATGGTCATGGTCATATTACCATGCACATATTAGTAACATTTTTAATCTCTCATTTATTAATATATCCTGTTTTTTTAATTTTTAACTATGTTATTAATATAAAATACATTTTTTTTTTTTTTTTTTATTCTTTACAAGTTAGCCCTTGACTACAATCTCACCTGATGGTAAGTGATGATGCAGTCTAAGATGGAAGCGGGCTAACTTGTTAGGAGGATGATGAAAATCCACACCCCTTTCGGTTTCTACACGACATCGTACCGGAATGCTAAATCGCTTGGCGGTACGTCTTTGCCGGTAGGGTGGTAACTAGCCACGGCCGAAGCCTTCCACCAGCAAAAACATAATAGTGATTACTTTTAAAAAATCGACGTTATAACTATTAGTCCAGCTTTACCTGGATTTAGCGTTCCGGTACGACGCCGCGTCGAAACCGTCAGAGTATCTAATAGTACTAAGTCCCTGTTGAGCACGAATCTCCTCTCAGAGAAGAGGGGTATAACTAATAATAGTCCATCTCGCAGGCCCAATGTGGATTAGTAGACTTCACATCATCATCATCATCATCATCTCCTTACCCTTATCCCACTTAAGTGGGGTCGGAAAAATATGTCAATCTTTTCCATTCGTTTCTATTACTCGTCAACTCATCATCCACTCCTTTTACACACATGTCCTCTTTCACACAATCCAACCATCTCTTCTTTGGCCTTCCTCTCCTCTTATGTCCTTCCACTTGCACATATGAAGAGAATTTTAATTGGATTGGATTCGAATCTACGCCTTCCGAATCGAAGGCATAGGTCATATCCACTGAGCTATGACGTCTCCTAACAAATAAGGCTGTGTATGTCTTAGATTGCATCACCACTTTTTTTTATTCTCTACAAGTAACTTCAACCTCACCTGATGGTAAGTGATGATGCAATCTAAGATATAAGCGGGCTTATTTGTTAGGAGTAGTGTGAAATCCACACCCCTTTCGGTTTCTACACGACATCGTACCGGAACGCTAAATCGCTTGGCGACGTCTTTGTCGGTAGGGTGGTAACTATCCACGGCTGAAGCCTCCCACCAGCCAGACCTGGACCAATTAAGAAAACCTCAATCAAAAGGCCACTTAAAGTTAGGTGACGTTAAATAAAAGGCAAATTTTGATAAAGTGTGCATAAAAGCATGCTAAAAACTATCACACACATACAAAAGAGCCAGTTTGAATTAATTCAAAGCATATTTTAACATGGAGTTGAAACCTCGTGTAAAATATTTTTCATTTCGCGATCTTGTAAGTCTCCGCTTGACTTTGACAAATTGCGGTTAAAATAAGCTCGTTGCGTTTAACGGGCGGGGTGAGGTCGCTGCTGGTTTGTGAACCGATTTCTTTATTTTTAGCTCTTTACTTGAATTGAAAATTAAAGACTCTAGCAACAGATTTGTAGCAACTACCGCCATTTTGTGTTGTTCTTCTCTCTCTCTATAGTCGTTGCTTCATTACTGAAGATCGTGGTCCTGGTAAGATCCCAGTCTCCTGCGGGTCTTTCGGCTTCTGTTGGTGGCCATCGCTGCTATATTGTAGAACTTCGTCCCTTTATCCTCCTTCAGCTGGTCAGCCCATCGTGTTAGTGAGCGGCCTCTCGGTCTTTTCCCGTCAGTGATGGCTGTTATTATTAATTTCTCCAAACTGCAGTCGCCACGCCGTATAATGTGCCCGAAATACCCCAGTATGCGTTGGTAACATAAGGAGGAAAGCCTAACCTTGATTCCGAGCTGCGATAGAATAGACACGTTTGTGCGCTTGGCTGTCTAAGGTATTCTTAACATGTGCCTCCAGCACCACATCTCGAACGCGTCTATCCTAAGCCTTTCTCTTGCTTTTATGGTCCAAGTTTCTACTCCATACATAAAAATCGAGAATATTAAGGCACGGACAAGGCGACTCTTGGTGTTGTTTGATATGCCTCTATCCTTCCAGATTTTGTTCAGTCGGGTCATGGCACTTTTCGCCATCGCAATGCGTCTCTTTATTTCTGGCATACAGCTGCCATCACTGCAAATCTGAGATCCAAGATAAACATAATCCTCCACGATATCTACTGATGGTATGATGTTGGTATTAAGTAATTTGCCCGCTCTGTCAACTATCATAAGCTTTGTCTTGTTTTTGTTTATACTCAAGCCCAACCCTCGACTTTCTACTTCTAGTTTTTGTAAAAGATTTTCCATGTCTTCCACTGACGTTGTAATGAGGACAGTATCATCGGCGTACCTAAGTTTGCGGCGTACGCCCTTTTTTGTAGTAAATACATCGGAACAACTTAAGGTGGGTTGTGTTATTCTTAGCAATCATTATATCATTATGACGGCCTCCGTGGCGCAGTGGTAAGCGCGGTGGATTTACAAGACGGAGGTCCTGGGTTCTCGATAAGCAAATCCGACTTGCACTTGTCCGGTTTATTAGGCCCGTCTGTTATCGTTTGCACAAGTGTTTATAACGTAATATTATAAGATAATTAAATTTATCATAATTTTATTACACTCACATAAATGTATACAACTTTGACAGTATATTACAAGAGCCTCCGTGGCGCAATGGTTAGCGCGTTCGGCTGTTAACCGAAAGGTTGGTGGTTCGAGCCCACCCGGGGGCGACAACATTTTTTTGAAAATTTTAAACAAATTATATTTTAAAATTTTGAAAATCTCTGACAGTCGTGAATAGCTAATGTAAATAAATACATGTCATTGTTTTTTTTTTTTTAATTTTAATTTTGATTAATAGAAATAGTATGTAACGTAATATTGTATACCTTATTGTAATTTGACGGCCTCCGTGGCGCAGTGGCGCCATTATGAAAATCCACCGCGCTCCTGGGTTCGAACCCCGGCTGGGCCGACTGAGGTTTTCTTAATTGGTCCAGGTCTGGCTGGTGGGAGGCTTCGGCCGTGGCTAGTTACCATCCTACCGACAAAGACGTACCGCCAAGCGATTTAGCGTTCCGATACGATGTCGTGTAGAAACCGAAAGGGGTGTGGATTTTCATCCTCCTCTTAACAAGGTAGTCCGCTACCAGCTTAGATTGCATCGTCACTTACCATCAGGTAAGATTGCAGTCAAGGGCTAACTTGTAAAGAATGAAAAAAAAAACATTAACGTCCTAACGTAGGGTTCATCATTATCATAATCATGTCAGCTATGGACGTCCACTGCAGGACATACGCCTTTTGTGGGGACTTCCAAACATCACGATACTGAGCCGCCTGCATCCAGCAAATACGTGCGACTCGCTTGATGTCGTCAGTCCACCTGTCCCCGTTTTCCTACGGGAACGGGAACCACGTGGGTCAGCTAGTCCTTGATACGTTTCTAATAATAAAAAAATAAAAAAATCTTAGTCCTAGATTATGATTTCAACTGAAGTTAAGTTACGATGCAGTTTAAGATGCTATTAATGCTATTAATTTTAATTATCCTTAAATTGCTTGATGATTCGTTTCTTCTGGTAAAGTTGTAATTAAAGGCCAATGTCTGCCACCAGATCAGATCTGAGCTAATATATAACAATCAACAAAGGACAACAACAAAGGAATTGACTCCAGGACCTACCAGGTTATTCCCAATGGCATCCCTAAGTTTTACCCGTACTGCCCATTGTATGCGACTCGGTACTCGCCTTCCACGGACTATCGTAAATCATTATTTTATGGCCTCTTTCAGACATTTATTCCTTTCTCTATGGTGCATGTTGGAAATGAAATACTGGTATAAAACATTTGTTTTACTGGTATTATTTCTGTTGCTTAAAAACTCTCAATCGTCATCATCCAATGCCAATGGACCTCCACTGCTGGACATAGGCCTCTTGCATGGACTTCCAAACACAACGGTCTCGAGCCGTCAGCATCCAGCGGCTCCCTGCAACCCGCTTGATGTCTTTGGTCCACATAGTGAGGGGTCGACCAACACTGCGCTATCCGCCATGTGTAAGGTCGCCATTCAAGCACTATGGGACCCCAACGTCTATCGGCTCTTCGAACTAAGTATGTCGTGTGGTAAACTCTCAACAGTACCTCCGTATTTGTCTATTTAACTACTATTTTAGTAGACGCAACTGTCTCGTTAGTCCAATGGTAAGCCTTTGGGGTACGGAATTACACGGTCCTGGGTTCGAGTCCTAAGTCGGGCTATGAGATACTGAATTTTTTTCTTATAAAAAATGTTCAGTTATCATTTTCAGTCCGGATTTGGGAAGTTGGGTGTGTTACACCCTCTTTGCTCCGAGAGCACGTTAAGCCATCAGAACAATTATCAATAACATCTGATAGTAGTCGTCAAAAACATCATCATTCTTAGCCCGCCAACCCGCATTAGAGCAGCGTGGTGGGTTTAAGCTCCATATTTCCTCTCTAAGATGGAGGGAGATCTAGTGGGCCGTTAAAATAGTCTGATAATGATTACTAGTAGACGTCCTACTCATAGTTTGTCCTCATAAAATGAAGTTTATCACAGATCCCACGGGAACCATGGTCTTTTCAAGGATAAAAAGCAGCCTTGTGATCCACAAAGGCTTAACTACTGAAGCATTAGGAAAGGAATCTTGCTAACCTGGAAATATTACGGGTTACTTCCAACCATTAATGAAGATATTTATCCCTCGCAGACTTTTAAAAGCATACAGTAAATCAAAGCTCGCCCTAAGTATTATAATATTATTTAAAGCTATCATCCCCAAGTTATACGAGGCCAAGTTTACCGTAGATTACGCCTGGCCACATTATCCCTGTTTGTATTCATAAAGTTCTACACAGAATGTATGCGATGGGATTTATGATTACCAAACAACAATGCGGTGAACTTTCCTGATGGTTAAAGTTGACAAACAAAGCGTAAGGAAGTCCAAATTGTTGGAATTAAATTAGCATAATTATATGTGACTAGCCAACGCCCTACTGTTTCAACCGCGTAGCTCCCGTTTTCGTAAGAATAAGTGCATAAAATATGGCCTATCACACTCACAAATAACGTCGCTTTCTAGCAGTAAACGAATTTTCAAATTCGGTACAGCAGATCCAGAGATTACCCCCTACAACAGCAAAAATTACCTCCTCTTTATAATATTAGTATGGATAATATAATATGGTAGGTATTTATTTCTTTTTATTCAACATAAAGTTTGCTAAACAAAACATAATTTTATAAGCTAAACTACTAAACTTTGTGAGTTTGTGAGGTTGTAGAGATAATCTCTGGATCTACTAAATCAGTTCAATTGATGAAAATTCTATCTATTGGTGAAAATTACTTCACCAATAGAAACCCACGTTTTTTGTGATTCACACAGCTTATATTATATCTCATTTCACCTAGGGGGTCAGGGTGAAACCGCGGGGCATCTGCTAGTGATTAATAAATCCTGATTAATCATCATAAAAACTAATGGTTTGTAAATAAAGAAGCAATGATAAAAATGATGAGCCAGTGATGACTTACGGATCCGAGACTTGGTCGCTAACTATGAGCCTAATAAGAAGACTCAAAGTCACTCAGCGGGCAATGGAGCGAGCTATGCTTGGGGTTTCTCTGCGTGATCGAATCAGAAATGAGGAGATCCGCAGACTAAAGTCACTGATATAGCGAGTCGCGAAGCTGAAGTGGCAGTGGGCAGGCCACATAGTTCGAAGAGCCGATGGACGTTGGGGTCCTAAGATGCTGGAATGGCGACCCCGCACCGGAAAGCGCAGTGTTGGTCGACCCCCCACTAGGTGGACCGAAGACATCAAGCGGATTGCAGGGAGCCGCTGGCGGCTCGAGACCGTTTTGTTTGGAAGTCCATGCAAGAGGCCTATGTCCAGCAGTGGACGTCCATCGGCTGACAATGATGATTATGATGATGATAAAAATGGTGATAATAATATTGTGAAATCTAAAACATACGGACGACGATGGTATTCACGAACAAATCGAAAATAATTTTGCTACAAAAAGATCTCAAAGATATACTGTTACTGTCAATACCATAAATACATTTCCCCTCAATTTACCCCGTATCTTTTGATGGAGTGCCGCCCTTAAGGGGGTAAATGGCTCTGGCTTCATTGTAACAGATAAATCGCACCTTAACGATTTGAATAATGTTAGGTGAGTCGAGGATATGTAAAAAAATCAACCTATAGGAATAGATTCTTATGATCGACTTCATGTCATGCTTTCGCTTTTATAATATTAAGTAGGATGTAGGATATGACAGACGCGCTCAGGGATCGAATCACAAGCTCTGGATGATGAGTTCGACCCCTTTACCATTCAGCTATTGAGCCTTCAAACAATTGGGTTATAGAAATGGAAGCGCGCAAAAGCTTTTAGCGTTTCTCTTGATGCGTAACAATAGATTACCACGTTTTATTATTTATCTCGTAAAAGTGCTATAGCAATAGCCGAGTAGGCAGTTCCGTACTTAAGTAACACTACATCAAATTAAAAGGGGGTAACCGACATTAAGGGGGAATGTGTTTGCCGAGTTAATGGCTCACAATTCGCTTAACTGTTTGCCGTGTGGTGCTTACTGCCTTTTAACCGACTGTTGGAAATGAGGAAGTTCCGATTTTTTTTATTTGAATATCTTTATTGCTACAAAACGTACGAGCATATGTGTGGAACATTATCAGCCGATGGACGTCCACTGCTGGACATAGGCCTCTTGCATGGACTTCCTAGTACAACGGTCTCGAGCCGCCAACATCAAGCGGTTTCCTGCAATCCGCTTGATGTCCTCAGCCCCCTAGTCGACTGGGGGGAGGGGGAGGGGGGATGGCGCAGTGGTATGCGCGGTGGATTTACAAGACGGAGGTCCTGGGTTCGATCCCCGGCTGGTTTGATTGAGATTTTCTTAATTGGTCCAGGTATGGCTGGTGGGAGACTTCCGTCGTGGTTACCACCCTACCGGCAAAGACGTACCATCAGGTGAGATTGTGGTCAAGGGCTAACTTGTAATGAATAAAAAAAAACCCTGGGGAACCCAACGTACATCGGCTCTTCGATCTATTCTGCCCATTGATACTTCAGCTTCGCGACTCGCTTTATACCAAAATTCATCTTGATTGGTTCAGCCGCTTAGCCGTGAAAAGGTAACAGACAGACAGACTTACTTTTTTAATATTAGTATAGATTAACTTATCTTTAAAATATCTCTTATTTTATATTTTTCAAAATTTCAAGGGACTTGTGTAAGTTTCTTAAATTTTCCTGCAACGTTTTCCTCTTTCAAATGCTCCTGAATTCGTTTCAAATGTAGGTTTTCCTTTGAAAATAACTGTGACGACATGCGCTTTTCCTGGGATATACGCGATATGTGGCATTTACGAGTACACAGAGGAACATCGTCATAAAATACACATGAGCTATTTGCTCTTTTCGTCTTTTGCAAGGGTAGTATCCATATATCCTTTTATTTAGAAACCTAGGCTTTTTAACACGATTTTACCAACTGACTGCTGCTAAATCAGCATGGCAACTGGTTTGTTTACGTTACTTAAAGGTTTACATAATATAGGTAGTTCTTATATAGGTATACAGATAGGATATACAAGACGGAGGTCCTGGGTTCGATCCCCGGCTGGGCAGACTGAGATTTTCTTAATTTGTCCAGGTCTGGCTGGTGGAAGGCTTCGGCCGTGGCTAGTTACCACCCTACCGACAAAGACGTACCGCCAAGCGATTTAGCGTTCCGGTACGATGTCGTGTATAAACCAACAGGGGTGTGGATTTTCATCCTCCTCTTAACAAGTTAGCGCGCTTCCAACTTAGATTACATCGTCACTTACCATCAGGTGAGATTGCAGTCAAGGGCTAACTTGTAAAGAACAAAAAAATATATAGGTAGTTCTTATATAGGTAGCACTTAATATAGGTAGTTCTTTTCTTCCCTGAAGATACTCGTAGATAGATAGATTTGTTAGCTTAGAATTACTCCATGATTGGCTACTGTACTTGCCTATGGTATGAGGAGGTCTGACAAACTTTCAGCCTTCATAAAAATAATGGGATAAGTCTGGCTATCGCTTGCTCTTGCAATTTTAATTAGTAAAAGTCAAAGATTTTCTAATATTAGATATGTTACGTGCCTACAAAATCACCGCATAAATTGATCCAAATTTAGCTACTCACACACATGCTTATTTACATTATATATTTATGTTCGACTATATATATTTCCTTAAACACACACTTGATATTGCAGACAATATTTAGGTATTAGGTATTTGTTTAAATTATAAAGACGATTACATGAAATAAAGATTACATTTAAGAGCCTCAATAGCTCAACGGTAAGAGCGGTCGGACTCATCACCGAGGGGTGGTGGTTCGATCCTCGTCCCGTTAGTTTATTGTCGTACCCACTCTTAATACAGTCTTTCCCGACTAGTTGGAGGGGAATGGGAACATTGGTCATATTTAAAAATATAGCAAATATTCTTTTGTATAAAAAAAAATTGCATGCTATAATCTTAGATATTATCGTCACTTAACATCAAGTGAGGTCTTCAACTTGTAATTTAATCAAAAAGGCGTTCTAAAGAACTAAATAAATATATTTTTTTTGGAACCACTAAGACATAGAACCCATATTAAGAACCTCAACGTTTTAAAAAAAAAGACAATTAGTCATTTTTGTCCGCCTCAGTTTCGACTCGCAAGTGTCCTAATAGTATAAAAATCTTTGGTCACTATTTAGCCCTAAAATAAGTTTAAAATCATACTATAAAACATTAACACTCATAAATCTGTTAGTGAAAAAAGTTTCAAAAAAACTATCCCATTAAATATTCTCGGACATCTTTTGAAAACGAAACGAAAAACAAAAACATGTCGAAACATGTCGAAAGCACATATATACATATATACCTTCTCGTGTATATATAGTTTTACACCTAAACACACAACTCGACGGTGTAAATAATATTATTTGTTTAAATAACTTTCGTTGTTTATATTGCGACTAAATGAAATGCAGACAATTAATCACATTTTTCCGCCTCAGTTTCGACTCGCAAGTGTCATATCTAATAGAATAAAAATCTTTGGTAAACCTATATATCCACCTCCACCATTACTTAGCCCCAAAATAAGCTTAAAATCATACTATAAAACATTAACACTATCCCATTAAAAATGCTCGGACATCTTTTCAAAACGAAACAAAAAAAACAAACATGTCGAAACACGCTTCACAACTGGTAACTCAAGCAGTGTTGATGCAAACTTTTCGCTGCAACTTCGCCTGCGTAACAGACAGCTGTGAAATATCGATAGAAACTTCTTCACAAGTTTACTAGATTATGTTTCTTGAAGAATAACAACATGGCAGCTAGCGGCATAAACTATTTTATTCAGATTGCTCGCAAAATCTTTGAAAGCACATACATACATACAGACACCGAAAGGGGTGTATATTTTCATCCTCCTCCTAACAAGTTAGCACGCTTTTATCTTGGATTGCATCGTCACTTACCATCAGGTGAAAATGTAGTCAAGGGTTAACATTTTTTTTTACTCTTTACAAGTTAGCCCTTGACTACAATCTCACCTGATGGTAAGTGATGATGCAATCCAAGATGGAAGCGGGCTAACTTGTTAGGAGGAGGATGAAAATCCACACCCCTTTCGGTTTTTACACAACGTCGTACCGGAACGCTAAATCGCTTGGCGGTACGTCTTTGTCGGTTGGGTGGTAACTAGCCACGGTCAAAGCCCCCACCAGCCAAGAATAATTTTAAAAAATAAAAAAAACTGTCTGTCAACTAAATCTAAAGACAACCTGTCTTCAGGGAATAGAAGAACGACCTATATTATGTGATTTTTCCGTTTTTCGGTGGAAACCTTTTAAGTAACTTAACAAAACATTGGTAAAATCGCGTTAAAAATCTAGGTTTTAAAATAAAGGGATATATGAAGAAAAGAGCAAATAGCTTATGTGTATTTTATGGTTGGTACGGTTAAGAAATTCCTTGACGATCGATCAACACTCCCCTTCTCTGCTTGTGTTGTTCTCCCTGCCTAGCCAAATTTGGTAAGATCCTATTAGAGCAGCTTTGGATACCCGTTCTAATATAGAACTAGCTGCACTTCTAGAGAGGCCAAGGTGTTTAAGCAAGTTATAGAGAAAATTTGCTAGTAATCCTCTCGCACCTACTTCTACGGCATACAGACTAACTACATAGCCATGTCTAGTTAGTTCATTAATTGTTAGGTCATAATATTTACTCACTTTTATACTGTGGTCCTTTGCAATGTTAGTCTCCCACGGAACAGTAAGCTCAACAAGTACTGTACGCTTATTTCGTTTGGAAAAAAGGAAAATGTCTAGATCTTGAAATAGCGACATCCTCTTGGGTTTTATAATGTTTTTCATACGTATCCAATAGCAAAGTCCAATCAGGTGCAGAACTTAGGATTAAATAGGGTTTACTAGAGGTATTAGATTTTGTGCCTGCTTTGACGAAGTTAATTTGTCTTTTTGTTGTAGTCAATACTTTTTGAGCTCTAACTAATAGCTTTAGCTACATAATGGATGTAAATTGACGAATAGTAAATTGCTGTTATCATTAACATCAATTCAGTCGATGAAGGCCAACGATTTTATACTATTAGATATGTTACGTACCTACAAATCACCGCAAAATGTGATGCACAATTTTGTGTTTACTTACATTATATTTTCATGTATAATATTATATAGTTTTTACACTTCCTGAACAAAAGGTTTTATAATAGAGATATGTCACTAGCGTGTCAAAACTGAGGTGGACAATAGCGGCTAATTGTCTTAATTCTATTTAGTCGCATTGTAAACTACGAAAGTTATTTAAACAAATAATACCTAAATATTGTCTGCAATGTTAAGTTGTGTGTCCAGTAAGTGTAAAAACTATAAGTATACTTATACATAAATATAATGTAAGTAAACACAAAATTATGCATGTATGCGCTCAGTGGAATAGCTAAATTTGGATCATATTTTGCGGTGATTTTGTTAGCACGTAACATATCTATTATCTATAGTATAAAATAACCATTGCTATTAGAGAGGTTACGTACCTACAAAATCATCGCAAAAGTGTTCCATAATTTTGTGTTTATTTATACAATGTATGTACAGTTTTTACACTTCTTGAACACACAACTCGATAATATAGACAATATTATTTGTTTAATTACTAATGATTGTTTACTAAGCGACTAAATAAAATTAAGAAAATTAGGCACTTTTGTATGAATCAGTTTTGACGTGTTATTGACATATCTGATAGTATGTAATCTTTGACAGAAGTCCACTGATGGTCATAGGCCTCTTTCCAGCTATAATCATCATCGTCATTATCAACCCATATTCGGCTCACTGCTGAGCTCGAGTCTCCTCTCAGAATGAGAGAGGTTAGGCCAATAGTCCACCACGCTGGCCGACGCGAATTGGCAGACTTCACACACGTAGATAATTAAGAAAATTCTCTGGTATGCAGGTTTCCTCACGATGTTTTTCCTTTACCGTTTGTAACACGTGATATTTAATTTATTAAAAAATTCTCAGCTATAATAAAGATACCAAATTCCCAGTTACTAATCACTTATCTTTGGAAAAACGACGAAAAATACTGCTATAAATTTTTAAGGATCTTTAGCGAAAGGGTAGCACGATGTTAAGTGTTTAGCGACTGATTGATGAAAATTACAAATATACACAATATAAATATTCTATATCTAATCTATGCACATACATTTTTAGGGTTCCGTAGACGTTATATAAATAGATTCTGTTGAGTTACGTTACGAGAACTAGGTACGCAATTCTTACCGTGCGTGACTTACTACAAATTGTAGGGAACAATCTGAAAAATGTACATTTCTAAAAAATATTTATTCAAAGTACGTAATCAAGTTACGGAACCTTCGGTGGGCAAATCCGACTTGCACTTGTCCGGTTTTTTAAGCCCGTCTGTTATCGTTTGCACAAGTGTTTATAACGTAATATTATTAGATAATTAAATTTATCATAAATTTCTTACGCTCACATAAATGTATACAACTTTGACAGATTATCACAAGAGCCTCCGTGGCGCAATGGTTAGCGCGTTCGGCTGTTAACCGAAAGGTTGGTGGTTCGAGCCCACCCGGGGGCGACAACATTTTTTTTTTAAATTTTGTAAATTATATTTTAAAATTTTGTAAATCTCTGACAGTCGTGAATAGCTAATGTAAATAAATACATGCCATTGTTTTTTTTTTAATCTTAATTTTGAACAATAGAAATAGTATGTAATGTAATATTGTATACCTTATTGTAATTTGACGGCCTCCGTGGCGGCGGGTTACCACCCTACCGGCAAAGACGTGCCGCTAAGTGACTTAACGTTCCGGTACGATTTCGTGTAGAAACCGAAAGGGGTGTGGATTTTCATCCTCCTTCTAACAATTTAGCCCGCTTCCATCTTAGATTGCATCATCACTTACCATCAGGTAAGATTGTAGTCAAGGCTAACTTGTAAAGAATAAAAAAAAAACCATCGCTGGAAAACATCTGTTCAGAGTCCGACCCCTTCAACGTGGAGCTCGACGTTTAACATTATTTAAGCTATATCGGAGCGGCATGGTGGGTCGAAGCACCATATCCATTGAAATGGGTAAGGAGGCTTGTGCAGAGGCCAATTAAAAATAATTTAATGATGATTAAAGAAATGGAGGATTAAATTTAAAAATCCCGGCATCGCAAATATATAAATTTCAGATATTTTACAAAATGCGTAAATACGAAGCCTCAGTATTGGACGCTTTCGTAAAATGTATTAAAATATGAAAATGAATCCGCGCACCCCTGCGGCGAAAGAGACGGCTGCTTTTACACCGTATTTTATAGATTCAGATTGTGACGATCGCGTAACCGTAAACGCGAATTTCTAAGAAATTTAAACAGCGCCATCTAGTCGCACTATTGCACAACTGTTTCAATTCCTTAGAAATTCGCGTTTACGGTTACGTGATATTCACAGTATGAAAATAAGGAAAACTGCCACTAGGCTCACAGTTAATATTTTTTAGAATCCCACCGTACCCACTCTTAACATAAGAGTGGGTACGATAATAGTCCAACTGTTTTATAGTTGACATTTTCCTCCACATTGCGTCATTTTCCTAATTACTGAGGGTCGTGACCCCTATCACAAGCTTGCTTCTTGACGATGTCGCGCCTTGGGGCTCGGCTTGTCCAGACTTGCAGAGTCTTTTGTACCTTGGAGTCTAAAGTGGGGTGGATTTGGTCTGAACAACGCATCGGGCTACGTCCTTGAGGTCTCTTTCCTTCCAATTTGCCATGTGATCACTAGTTTCTCTAAGTTATCTCCTTTTCTCCTGACAATGTGGACGAAATACTCGAGGATTTTCTGAAGACAAGCAGTGGGCAGGACAATAAGGAGCATTCTTCTCCAGTAACACATCTCGAATGCGTCTATGCGATGCCGATCAGCTGATTTGATCGTCCAGGTCTCAGCTGCTTACGTAAATAGTAAAGACCAATGCATGGACAAGACGCTTCTTTGTGTTTATAGAGATGTTTCTGTCTTGTCTATGCAGCGGAGACGTGGCTTTTTGGTCATTCCGATTCTTCTTCGGATTTAAGTTTCGTACGAGCCGGTATTACTGATGCTGGATATAGATAAGTATATAAAGTTGTACACGATTTCGTATATCATCATCAGTTTGGTTTTGGTTCTCTTTATAGAGGCACATGGAGAGGGCGCTGGTGTGCCATTGTTTACTTAGTTACCTCTGTATTTAAATTACTTTAAAAATAGATAAAGTACTTAAAAAGTGTCTAAAGTGATAAAAATATCTTGCTGCTAGGACGTTCTTTCGGGTCAATTGTGGAGAGTGGTGAAATCAGTCTGTGCCCGTGCTAAAAAGTGAAAATAGAAATCAACAAAATAACGACAAAAATCGTGTACAATAGCATTCATAAATACTAATAAGGAGGCAAAAATAAAGCGATTAACTTGCGAATATAGTGTAAAAACTTATTTATGAGTGTAAATATCATACACAAAATGATAAAATTGCGAGTTTATTACTATTGCCAAATTTAGAATAAATTCAAAAATTGCAGAATCATTCCGCTAAGCACGCCATCTATTGTACTACGTAGGAACTTTTTCGTTAAATTGATTACCATATGATGTGCAAGCCAAGCAAGTGACAGCTCGCCACGAAATCGAGAAATTTACACACAAGCACACAAGAGGGCAGTATCGTTATCAACAAATATTTTAAAACGCTAAATGTATCTTCTAGCCGTTGTGATTATAGATGTTTGATACAGTACTAGTACAGTAATGAGCAAAAATAGGTAAACTCAGTGGAAATTTTATAACTTTTAAAGTAAAGTTTTATAAACCTATTATTACTGTTATTATAATCTATTGCTATTTATCATAATGGAGGAAGTTTTAATTGCACTCCGTAAGATCCAAAAAGACCTCGATGAACAAAAAAAGGAAATAACTAAGAATGGGGAAAAAGTAACCGAACAAGTAACTGAAAATATAATTAAAATATTGGATGACAAGTTCAAATCATGGGAAGAAAATCAGGCAGATCTTAAAAGAAAAATGGAAAACCAAGAACAAAGATTACAATTACTCGAAAAACAAGCTAGGCAAAGAAATGTGGTTTTCTTTGGCATAGAGGAAAATGAAAAATCATACTCAAATTTGGTTAACATTGTTATAAATTTTATTGATAAATATTGGTCAATAAATTTGAATTACAATGATATTCAATCAGCAAGAAGAATAGGTAAAAAAACAGACAAACCAAGACCATTAATAATTACATTTACGACACTAGGTTTGAAAATTGATATCATAAAACAGAAGCGAATGTTAAAAGATACATCTTATTATATAAAGGAAGACTACCCTCAATATGTCATAGAAAAACGAAAAGAACTCCAAGAACAAGTAAAAATAGAGTACGAAAAAGGAAATAAAGCCATTATTAAGTACGATAAACTAGTAATATTTAAAAATAACGCAGATATAGAAAAACCACCTGAAAAAAGAAAAAGGAACACCTCTATATCACCACCAAGTAGTTCAAGCTTACATAATATGCCACGCAACAATCAACCACCAAAGAAAAACAAGTATTTACCTACACATGCCACCCCATTAAGGTCGTCTAGTTTTTCTGAAGGTGCAGTAAAGCCGGGCATACTCAACTTTCTAGTAAACAAAAATGGCAAAAACCAGGTAGATGAGAACAATAAAAACAAAATTCAGATCTAGCAATCAACAGTACCTCTCTCAGAAAATAATTACAAAAATCAGACAAAAAACACATCACATCATCTTCCAAGCCGGCTGGTCACCGAGGAAGAGTACGACTACAACCCTCCAAAGATACTATCATCAGATCAACTTAAAATATTTGAAAGAGAAAATAATCAGCTCTACATATTAACCTACAATGTTAGAACTCTTTCGTCTTATGATAAAATATTAGAAATGGAAAATGCATTAGCGCACATAAAATACGATATAATAGGCTTATCAGAAGTTCGGCGCGTCGGAAATGCCATAGAAGAATACCCAAAATTTATTCTTTGCTATACTGGTAAAACACAAGGGAAATTCGGAGTTGGATTTATAATACAAAAGCATCTTAAACAATACATGGAAAGCTATGTAGGTATGTCTGAACGGGTTGCTATGTTAAATTTAAAAATATCAGAAAAAAAGTTTACAATCATACAAGTATACGCCCCAACAGAAGCAGCAGACGAAGAAGAGATAAACACTTTCTATGAAACCGTGTATGAAGCAATTGACAAGGCATACAAAGATTTAATTTTGATGGGGGACTTCAATGCTAAAATTGGTATGCCACAAAAAGATGAACTCTTAGTAATGAAACAGTACGGGTACGGAACAAGAAACGAAAGAGGACAAAGACTCGTTGATTTCGCCATCCAAAATAAGCTAGCTATTGTTAATACTTTTTACAAGAAAAAAGCAAAAAGGAGGTGGACTTGGCGATCCCCAAACGGAAAACATAAAAATGAAATAGACTTCATACTATCAAATTTCCCTGACTTATTTCAAGACATAGAGACTCTAAGTGTAAATTTTGCATCAGACCATAGACCGCTTAGAGCCAAAAAATCTCTCGCTAAGCAAATAAAAAGAAGAACTAGATTTGTTAATAAGAAAAAAAGTGCACTTAAAAACGAAGTAGAAATAGAAATATATAAAGAAAATTTAAAAACCCAATTATCTCAACTCAACATAGAGCCAGTAGAGTCTGTACAAGAATATCACGACAAACTTATAAATTATATTACAAATAGTCTACAAATTGCAGGAACTTCCAACTCGACAAAGACTCGTCGTGCACTCACAGATAATACTGTAAGACTTCTAAAACGACGACAAGAACTACAAAGAACCAAAAACAAAACACGATCAATGAAAAATGAACTCAAAGCACTATACAAATTAATAAGTAAATATATAAAAAGAGACTACAAGCTCTATAGATTTAATACAATTCAAAAATATCTAGAACAACAAGGAAGTCTGAAAAAGAGCTATAAATAACTTTTAACAAGTAAGACATGGATCAATAGTTTGAAAGACTCCGGGGAAATGGCTTACAGTCGAAAAGACATTATAAACATAGCAACTAGTTTTTACAAAAAAATATATAGTGATCTAACTAACGAAACTAGAGACACTAACCGTCTGAGAATTGCTACGGAGGTTGAGAAACTCTACATAAAACCAATAGAGTCCTCGGAACTTATAGAGACAATAAAGAGACTGAAAACAGACAAAAGCCCAGGAACAGATAATATCACGAATGAGGCCATAAAAACAGCTTGCTTTATACTAGCTGAACCATTAACAACCCTATTTAATTTGATATTCGAAACTGGTGTCACACCTTCTCAATGGTCGGAATCGGACATTATATTATTATACAAGAAAGGAGACCCAAATGACATCAGCAACTACCGGCCTATAAGTCTTTTGCCATGTATATATAAACTTTTCTCTACAATAATAAACCAAAGAATAAATCCAACGCTAGAACGAAATCAACCAATTGAACAAGCTGGTTTTAGAAAGAGTTTTTCAACTATCGATCACATACATACATTAGAGCTGATAATTGAAAAATACCAGGAACAACAGAGGCCGCTCTACATTACATTTATTGACTACCAAAAAGCCTTTGATACAGTTTCACACGAAAGTATATGGGAGACTCTAAGAAGCCAAAAAGTAGAACCAAAATACATAGAAATTTGAGTATTTCTATACATATATATAGAAATAGCTCAAGTAGAGTCAAACTAGAAACTGTAGGCCCGAGCTTTCCAGTCAAGAGAGGACTGAGACAAGGCGACCCCTTATCCCCAAAAATTTTTATTGCAATATTAGAATCTGTCATAAGTAAATTAGACTGGAAAAATCGTGGTTTATACATCCAGGGCAATTATCTAAGCCACTTGAGATTTGCAGACGACCTGGTATTGTTGTCCGAAACATACACGCAACTACAATATATGTTAGACACTTTACACACGGCAAGTAGACAAGTGGGCTTAGAGATGAATATTAACAAAACCAAGGTTATGACTAACTACACTAAGTCAAATATAACAATTGAGAATAATCCATTAGAATATGTAGACCAATATATATACTTGGGTAAACAAATTGGTTTCAACAGAGATAGCAATGAACAAGAGGTAGAGCGAAGAGTCAAAAGCACTTGGAAAAAATACTGGGGTTACAAGGAGGTTTTTAAAAGCGAAATGCCCATTAAATTAAAGAAAAAGGTATTGGATTCATGCCTTATACCCAGCTTAACATATGCGTGCCAAACATGGAAGTTTACAAATAAAATAAAAAATAAACTAACTACATGTCAACGTGGAATGGAACGCAGTATGCTTAACATTAAAAAAATACAAAAAATAAATCACACTAAATTAAGATCTGCGATCAAATCTATAGATGCTGTAACACACAGCCAAAAATTAAAATGGAAATGGGCTGGGCATGTAGCCAGACTCAAAGACAAAAGATGGACCAAAACCGTGACATCATGGAAAGGTCCAGCGGGCAAACGCTACAGAGGTAGACCATACTCTAGATGGGACGATGATATTAAAAAAATTGCAGGCCCACAATGGCTTCAAATCGCTATAGACCGGGAAAAATGGAAATCTTTGGAGGAGGCCTTTACCTGAGGGGGGTTCCAGCAAAATATAGTTTTTTTAAATAAATACCATAGATTAGTTACATATTAATTTTTAAAAGTAGGTAATTCTCACAAAATTGTATATGTATGTTTGTACTGGAAATAAAAGGCTTTTTTATTTTTTTTATTTTATTTTATTTTATAGAGGCACATTTCTTCTCTCACTTGAGCCTTGTTACTGATTCAATAACGTTTAATACGACGTACGAATAATATTACGTTTAAATGACAAAATTATTATTGTTATGTGTTTCCGATTATTAAATTATGTTTAAATGTTGCACTTCGGTGTAATAACTTCCATTAATGTAACATTATAAGCTCGGGTTAACTTGTAAATCGATTAACAACATTTTCTCATTGAGAGCCTCGTTGCTGTTTGACGCATCGATCGTAAATCCTTAGATGGGCCCCAAAATGTCGCGGAATTGTCATTGGTTCCGCACATTGAGTACGTCATCACTCGTAACACACTTCTCTATACTCATGTTGTGGCTTGTATTTTTACACTTCCAAAATGAACACGAAGGCATAATTCAGAGATTAAAATAAGATATAACAGTAAAAAAAATTTAATTCTACGTCCGCTCACAGCATGCGCTTGTTACGTACTAAGATAAGATGTGCGTGCACGTCTTTTGGTAATGGCTTAAAATTGAGCGTTCTCTAGCAAGGAGGGGCCCATCTAACGATTTATATCATTGGTTTGGCGCACAGATCAAATACCGGATTAATGAAAGTTCAAGAACTAAATTAACTGTAGAGTAACACGTTTCTTGCGGAAGTTCTTGAAGTAATCATTGCCTATTTTAAAGACTCACTTATCACCATAGGAGCATTTTTGATGTTAAGTTATAAAGATTTTCGTTTGTTTAATGAACTTCTTGTGTAATAATTATTTAATTAAATAAAGTGGATGTAACATCACTAACCTTACCATAAAGCTAACCATTGGACAGCAGTCGGTACCTGACTGGAGACAGTATATTATTGCTTGGCAAGTTCGTATGCGGGCGACGGGGGGAAGGACTGCGCGGGTATGAAGTCGTGCGTCCGGGGCTACCCTCCTCCCGTCCCGCGCGAACCATCGGAAGGGTTACGAACGAATTTGTCAAACTATATACTATCACTTATATTCACAAACACAATCTACGAGTACAGTCAAGCAAATATTACATTCAAATTGAATATTGAGTAACAAATGAAAATACAGAAACGACGTATTGAAACAAGCGAGATCATAATAAATCACTCAGATTTATCATTGCGCGGAAAATGACAAAATAAAGATATTATTTTTATCGACGAAATATGCACCGTATGTATGCATTTTATCCCGTAAGAATACGGGGACAAAATGTCGCATATGACATTCACAAATAACGTGGTTTTCTAGAATTTTCATAAACAGTTCAGTAGATCCAGAGATTACCCCTAAGACACCACAATTTTTACCCTAAAGTATATTAGTATAGATCATCAGTATTAGTCTGAACGGCTGTTAAAACAGGCTAATACTGATAAAGAAGAAGAAAGAAAGAAATATCTTTATTTTTAGGTATTGCCACACATTACAATATTAAATTCTAAATAGCTTATAGCTAGAGCAAAAAAAGAGAAAGCCCTGCAATATGTGGCATAACCTAGAAAAAGGCCCCAACTCAGCATTTTGCTACATACTTCCTATACAAAAAAAAGTATGCAGCACTGATTTTCAGTTAGGACCCAGTTCAGGTGCCGCCACGTACAACGTTCAACATACTATGTAAACCAACTGATCAGTTCAGTAGATCTCTAGATTAAGTAGTAAGCTACTTAAATACTTAGCCAAGTCATAATCCTTCGGTGACGCTGCTGAGGTCCTAGTAAGGAGCCTAAGGCACTTACACAATCAGAAAAAAATCGGCCAAGCCGTGTTTATAGGAGCAGCAAGATGAGCTCTGAGATGAGATCAAGCTATATATCTCATGTATATTTTTTATTTTAGAAGCGTTCTAATAGCGATTGCAGAGATAACCCGATATCTAGCCATGTTAAACATGAGATTAACATTTTTTTTTAGCTTTTGACTACAATCTCACCTGATGGTAAGTGATGATGCAGTCTAAGATGGAAGCGGGCTAACTTGTTAGGAGGAGGATGAAAATCCCTTTCGATTTCTACACGGCATCGTACCGGAACGCTAAATCGCTGGGCGGTACGTCTTTGCCGGTAGGGTGGTAACTAGCCACGGCCCCACCAGCCAGAACTGCACTAATTAAGAAAATCTCAAACTGCCCAGCCGGGGATAGAACTCAGGACCTCCGTTTTGTAAATCCACCGCGCATACCCCTGCGCCACATGGCTAGAGTGACTGGTGATAAGCGTCGATAGTTGTACTAATTGGCAAACAAAAGTCGAAATTAAAACGAAAATGTTGAAGAGCCCTGTTTCATCTCCCAGTGGATGGGGTGGGAGTACAATACAAAGCGCAACATAAAACCCGAGCCCCTGAGGACCTCGTTACATTGGATACAGATGGGCTTCGGCCGATGGATTGTTGCTACAAAAAGAATTATTGAGATGTACGAAACGCGAAATAGCTTCACTACCTTATTTTAGAGAAATAGTTAAAGGTCATATTTAACAGCCCATTTAAACGGCCAACATTCCTTACTCTTTATAGAAGAGAGGATATTGTAACGTTTGTAATGGTAAATAAAATTACGGATGCTTGACGATTATATTATTTAATAGGATAGGTACGTGTACAGACTTTAGGACATGACAGTAGACAATAGACAAGACAATTTGACAGACAGGTAACATAACATTGACATTGACAATTACACAGACTATAAATATTATTAATGTACGTAACAGATATGAAGCTTAGTTCCACCACACTGCTTCAATTTGTAGTGGCGGGCTTAGGGTGATATGTTTCTATCTACTATCAATATATATATATATATATATATATATATATATATATTTTTTTTTTTTTTTTTTTTTTTTTTTTTTTTTTTTTTTTTTTCATCATTTACAAGATAGCCCTTGACTACAATCTCGTCTGATGGCAGGGTAGGATGAAAATCAATACCTTTCTGTTTCTACACGTCATCGTATCGGAACGCTAAATCGCTTGGTAGCCACGGGCGAAGCAAACTAGCCAGACCTGGACCGATTAAGAAAAACTCAAACAGTCCAGCTAGGGATCGAACCCACGGCACGTCACGAACGCCACGGAGGCCGTCAAATAATGATAATAACCGGGCAGCGTAGACACCGTCACGCTGCCTGTCCCGTTAGTGATTTTGTGCAATAATGTTTTGTGTTGTAATTGTTGTTTTCATAAATTGTTTGGTGTGGGCATGGAGAACACGTCGGATTTTATAGGGATTCCTTAAACCTACCTCAAGTGTTTCCTCTTCCACAAAATAATGGTACAATCACTGCCGCTATTACCCGTCACGTAACACACGTCAAACAAAAAAAACAAGATTACCTACCTTATTACGTCGGTCATCAAAAATGTATCTTGAAACGCGAATCTAACAGCTCACTCAAATCAGGAGTAGGCCGTATAGTATCAAAAAGAATTTTTAAAATCGCTCTATAAATGGCGGAATTATCGCTGGACATACATAAAAAAAAAAACATACATACAGCCGAACGTAGAACCTCCTCCTTTTAGGAAGTCGGTTAAAAATACCGCCTTGTCCCAATAGGCCTCATTACACAGTACCGGTCTATTTCGGGATCTCGAAAACGAGTAAGATAAATTTATCCAGTCGTTAGAAAATTTTGCTACGCGACAGAAATAAATCGGATGTATTTACGAGTATATGGAGATGTTAGTAAATTTTTGTTAAAGTAAATATACGTCTTTAGACGGCCATGAGTTATTAATTATCATCATTATCAGCCGATGGAACTCAACAAGACAGGCCTCTTGTAATGGATCCCATACAAAAAAGTCTCGAGCCGCCAGCATCCAGCGTCATTGTCATTGGTCCACCTAGTGTAAGCCAACTAACAAATTGTTTTCCGGTGCAGTGTTGCCATACCAGTACCATCTATTGGCTGTTTGACAACAACGCTCGTTCCATTGTCCGCTGTGTGACTCTGAGCCTTCTTATGAGGCCCATAGTTAGCGACCAAGTCTCGAAACCATAGGTCATCACTGGCAACACGCACTATTCGAAGACGTTCGTCTTCAGGCACTGAGGAATATCGGACGAAAAGATGTCGCGAAGTTTCCCGAACGCAGCCCAGGCAAGTTGGTTTCGGCGGTTCACCTCTTTCTCGAAATTGGACCTACCTAACTGGATCATATGTCCCAGGTATATGTATTCGTCTACAATTTCGTGTGCAGCGTTCTCAATTATAACTGGGTGGAGCGAAACACTTCAGCTATAATTGTATACAATGCAATGTCCGACAATGACACTGAGCTATTTCAGTGACTGGTTCTTCTGCGAATGTCCTAACTTTGGTTCAATCACGCAGAGATACTTCAAGCTACATCGCCTATTGGATACCTCTGAGATGTTCTAAGAGGCCCATAGTTAGCGACCAAGTCCCGGATCCGTAGGTCATCACTGACAACACGCAAGACTTTCGTCTTCAGACACTGACAAATTATGTACGAAATATGTCACGGAGTTCCCGCATGCTGCTAAGGCGAATTAGATTCGGCGGTTTACCTTTTTCTCGAAATTAGTCCAATCTGACTGGACCATTTGTATCATATTATGTTATCGAAAAAATAGTAACAAAAACAAATAGTATAATACTGAGACATTCTCATGTTCAATGAGAAGCGGAACATCCGAATCTCACCTTGTTATATTTTATTCACTGTATAGTGGAAGCGGATTTACGGCGATACTCACTAAAAGCTCCAGGAAGTCGAGACAAAAAGAGGATTTTGTGTGAAAAACTAATAAAAATTTATCAACTGCCTGAAAAAAGTATTGTTCAGCATAAACCAAAGGCTGTGCTTGTCGCGATAAACTCATAAACGGCTGAGTTCAATTTCATGCAGTTTTCACCAACAGATAGAGTTATTTATCAGGAAAGTTTAGGTATGTAATTTTGCCAAGATTTCGTGTCAATCGTTTGAAATATCACACTAATATTATAAAGGCGAAAGTTTATGTGTAAGTGTGAAAGTGTGTAAGTATGATTGTTCCTCTTTTACGCTGCGGCTACTGAAGCAATTTGGCTGAAATTTGAAATGGAAATAGATTTTACTTTAGATTAACACATAGGCTACTTTTCATCCCGGAAAAATCCATGGTTCCACGAGATTTGTGAAAAACTGAATTCCACGCCGACGAAGTCGCGGGCGTCCGCTAGTAATTGATAAAAGTGTTACAAAATGTTAAGATGTCTGGGAGTTTCACAAACCCTTGATACAACATAATACTGAACATTTTGAAACACCCCCAATTTGATTGTCATGAAATTATTAATTACACTCTCGATCAAGTCATCAATATTATATATTATATATATATAATATATATATATAATATATATATATAATATATAACATCAAGATATCAGTATATCAATATTCTCTTTCAGTGCGCTTTCATTTGAGACCCCACTCCGGTATATTTGCAGACATTCGGTTATTCTTCCCCACTTTCACCCCCACAACTTTTAAACTTGTTAACAACAACGCATCACACATGCCGAAACAGGGTTAAGAGCGAATATTGTATTTATAGACTAAAGGACGCCCTCGACTTCGGCCGCGTGGAATTCAAGTTTCCACAAATTCCACTGGAACCATGGATTTTTCCGGGATGAAAAGTAGCCTATATATTAATCCAGAGTAAAATCTATTTCCATTCCAAATTTCAGCCAAATCACTTCAGTAGCCACAGCGTAAAAGAGAAACAAACATACTTACACACTTTCACACTTACACACAAACTTTCGCCTTTATTATATTAGTGTGATAGTGTGATGTGATGCTACTATGCTACACAAATAAAAAAAAAACATTTTCTTTGTAAGCATAAGTGGAAATTTTGGAGAGAGGTGCGGAGTGTCAAAATATTAGTGGATCGTATTTCCTCCCATGTTTTTCTCGCGATTCGTGGAATTTTCTACGGAAGGAGGAAAATCCGCCGCTCACATAGTAATATTTTATTTACTGCTAAGGAATTAGGGTAACATTTATGGCGGTCGTGAAGGGAAAACTCTTAAAAGAAAGGTAACCCACAAAGAAGGTTTATAGTGCTTAAACTTTTTTTTTAATCAAACCAGATCTTATGTTAGTAGGATCGGCATAAGCCAAAAACATATTTTATCACTATTATATTAAAACGTAGTCACCCACCAAGTATTTTATATTTAACTATATTTAACCCACGACTTCGTCCGCGCTTAGACCTCCTTAATCCGGCCCTCACGCAAAATCCGTTCTTAGTGGATGTCTACTACCTATGAACTACCTCCCTGCCAAATTTTATGAATGACCTTTCGCATTTATATATTAAGATATCCGTTCATCTCACTCTGATAAACCCAAACGAATTTTATTAAGATATAGATTGGCTCATCATCTCTACGGATGGACGTCCACTGCAGGACAAAGGCCTTTAGTAGGGACTTCCAATCATCACGATCCTGAGCCGCCTGCATCCAGCGAATCCCTACGACTCGCTTGATGTCGTCAGTCCTCATGGTGGGGGGTCGACCAGCACCTTCAATCCAGCACCTAGGGACCCCAACGTCTATCGGCTCTTCGAACTATATGGCCCACCCATTGCCGCTTCAGCTTCGTGTTTCGTTTAGTTAAGTTTGATGATTTTGGTCCCTCTGCGGATCTCCTCATTTTTGAATCGATCACGCAGAGATACTCCGAGCATAGCTCGTTCCATCAGACTGGTTTATGTCAATAAAATTTAGACTTTATTTGGGTATTAAAGTATGGTTTAAGACAAAAATGCGTTAGACGATAGATACAATTTTGTATTTGCTCTGTAAACAAACGAGGGTTCTTTCTTTATAAAACACGATATAAAGTAAAACGGGTTTTTATACCCATCAATACTTGTAACTCTTTCTCATAAATCATAGAGGTATTACAACGTGAAGGTAGAAAAATGTTTAGGTTTTTAATATGGGTTCTAACATCGATATAAATCGTTAGATGGGCCCCTACATATTAAAGAACGCACAATGTTATGTCATTACTCAAAGACGTGCACGCACATCTTATTTTAGTACGCAACGAGCGCATGCTTAGTGGACGTGGACTTAAAAAAATATTTTACTGTTTTTTCTTGTTTAACCCCTTAATTATGCCTTCGTGTTCATTCTGAAAATATAAAAACACAAGCCGCAACACGAATAAAGAGGAAAGGTGCTACTTTCCATGGGTAAGTATTTGAGAAATAAATAACAATTTCGCGACGCTTTGGGGCCCATCTAACGGTCTACGATCGATGGGTTCTAAGTGGTTTCAAAAAACTATATTTATTTGGTACTTTAGAACGCTTTTTTCATTAAATTACAAGTTGAAGACCTCATTTAATGTTAAGTGACGATAATATCTAAGATTGTAGCATGCTAACTTTTTTTTTTAAAGAATATTTGCCATATCTTTTTAAATATGAGGAATATTCCCATTCCCCTCCAACTAGTCGGGAACGACTATATTAGGAGTGGGTACGACAATATACCAACGAGGCGGGGATCGAACCACCACCCCTCCGTGATAAGTTCGACCGCTCTTACCGTTGAGCTATTAAGGCTATACACTTGGAAGAGGTTTATTCTACCCGTACTCCTGATGGTTACTACGCGGTATCGTACCGGAACGCTAAATCATTTGGTGATAGTAGGTCTTTGTTGGAAGGGTCTAGTACTAGATCAGACATGTGCCAATTTAGAAAATATACGATGCTAAAATAACCCTTCCTGGATTGAGGTATTCCCAGCTCTGGTCAAAAACGTGTAACTATACAGGCTGATGGGGAGTATATCCCATAACTCTGGGATTATATTCTTTACCGAAAATGAATTGAAAATGTTCAAGACACATGTGTTGTAAAATTAATGTTTTTGGAGTAAATAATATTACTCTAAAAAGATCTTAAAATGTGTCCCTTAAAGACATCCTTATAATTATAACGTAGCCAAGTTTTACGTATTTTAAAATGCAAGGATAGATAAAGGCGTGTGTTACATGGATAATCGGAATTATTTGAATTACTTTGTATGAAAACGTAATATTTTTTAATTTTTTATTTAAAAAATTTTAGATATGCAGTTCGGCTCCTATAGGTGGACTTGTCAACACCTTGAAGTAATGGGAAATACTCCTGAGCATCCTGTATATTTATATAAATATATTTAATGTCATGCACCTTTCCGCTCTTTCTTCGCAAGTCCTCTTATCAGGGGTTGCCTGGTAGAGATTACTTATAGTAATAAGGCCGCCTTTGCATGCTATATTTAAATTATTATTTTTTTGTGTGCATTTCTTCATTGTGTGTGTTAAATATTGTGTATTATTTCTTCTTCTCTGGTCAAAAACGTGTAACTATAGACAAAGAAATGTAATTAATAAAATAAATGGTATATTTTATTTTTATATTAGAACTCCATTAGCTTCTTATAACGAGCATTCATTAACAACCCATCAAGCATGTGATGCGATTGCAAATGGCGTCAGTGTGCATAGAACATGATGGATATGCCCCATCACTCATTACGTGTATGTTTACACACTCACACTCTTTTTTTTCACCCCCATAGCTTCGCACCCCATAAAGTAATAAAGTACATTAATTAACTCCCAGTGATAACTGCGAGCCGTGATAGCCCAGTGGATATGACCTCTGCCTCCGATTCCGGAGAACGTAGGTTCGAATCTGATGCGGGGCATGCACTTCCAACTTTTTAGTTAAGTGCATTTTGAGAAATTAAATATCACATACAGACGGTGAAGGAGAAACATAGTAAGGAAACCTACATATCTAATAACCACATAAGTCCGAAACCACATAGACTAACCACTAGACCAATCAGTCAGGCAGTACATCATCATCATTATTATCAACCCATATTGCTCATTGCTGAGCACGAGTCTCCTTTTAGAATGAGAGAGGTTAAGCCACTGGCCCAATGCGGATTGGCAGATTTCACACACGTGGAGAATTAAGAAAATTCTCTGGTATGCAGGTTTTCCCACGATGTTTTTCTTCACCGTTTGAGACACGTGATATTTAATTTCTTAAAATGCACACAACTGAAAAGTTAAAGGTGCATGCTCCGGACCGAATCCGTAACCACACCCTCCGGAATAGTAGGCAGAGGTCATATCCACTATCCACTACAGATTAAATTTGTTACATAAAACAACACAATAATGGTAAATCATCAAATCAAATCATGTTAAGCTAATTGCACATTGTTCTTTTATTTTTTTTACGTTGAATGAAGGATGGATGGATGTCCCAATTTTGTAATAATGTAAAAATACTATCGACCTGCTTATAAATTATAAATAATAAAGTCCTTTGAAAAGCAATCCAGAATAATTATGTTTCTACAAATACCATAAAAAATCTTTTTACGTATTTACCTAAACCGTCAGTCTAGTTTTTATAAGCTCCGAACACGTAGTGAAGCTAGAATAAGTCTATCTAGATAATTTAAGAAGTTGTATAAGATTCCGGGAGGCAATCTTTATGAATGATGGACCCATTCATCAAACTCAACCGTCTCTGCGCCCGGGACGATGTATCATTTATCTTTATACCTCCCAAAGCCAAAATAATAACACCTCTTTATTTAATATTATCTCAGGTGCTGACGAAAACTGATAGTATCCCTATTTATATCCAGGTATGTCTCAGTTATTTTTAGCTGATACGTAAATACATTGAAAATTCGTTTATTCCAAGTAGGTTTCGTTTACAAGTACTTTTGAATGTTACTTTTGTAGGTTATGTTTTTCCGGTGAAGGTATTAAGTACATTATTACAAGTGCAGTAAGTTGAAAATTACAGAACAGGCGATATTGTAGCTCGAGCCAAAGGCGAGAGCTATAGTAAGGAAGCAGAGGCTATAATTATCAAAGCGCACGTATGTCATACGACGTTTCATAATACATTTGCGAGGAAACACACTTTGAACACACTTTCTGAAAATGAATGACCTTTGCCTGTTTTCAATAATATGACATTTTGATACGCTTGCACGCACAGATAGCGAAGTGCGTGTGTTTTTTTTGGCAAATGCAACAAAACCAGCCAGAAATACTATAGTATGCGCATTATCATCTCCGTCGTCCGGTCATAAAAGTCAAAAAAGATAGGAATGTGCAGCGCGCCTACGGCTACCTGCGCACGTGCTAATGATGAGTCAATAATGATTTGGACGATTCTGATTGGTCGGTTTCTAATGTAATTGCATTGCGTATTTTTTTTGCTATAAATGTGTTTACTGCAATTAAATAAATACATTCATGTGTTACTCGTTGCGCACTATGGATACTAATATATAATAAATTTGGCAGAAGACGAAGATTCTGATGATGAAGACTCAGATGAAGATTAATTTTATTTAGTTAATAATTATATAATATGAAATATGTATTATATTAAATCAAATATTGTTAATTTTTTTAATTTTGTGAACAAGATACGATAATAAACTTTACTTATCGATAATATGTCTTTCATTGTTACACCCTTCACTAGACGGCTCCATAAGACCCATAAGTGCAAGCGAGATAGATATAGAGAAATGATTTATGGCCCTAAGACTCAGTTGTTAATGCTATTAGTATAATAAAGTAAATGTGACGTCACCAACATACTTGATGTACTAAACGTCAAACGTTTGTAAGGGATTTGTTATAGTGACATCATGAAACAATATATAGACCATCATGGCCGACTGACGTTTTGGCTCATAATGTAAAAACATAATATTTAAAAACTAAAATATTCATGTAGGTAATCACGTCCCAAAAAAATATGAAAAAGTTTTTTTTATACCTAGTAGAACGATGAACTATTTAAGAACCTTTAAAAAAGTGTCAACTAGCTTATTGTTGAATATGGAGGAGCATTAACACTTAATGTTTCCCGCAAGTCTAGATATATCTGCTCCGAACAGAAATTTTTCATGCACACGCGCGGACGTCAGTTTCCTCCATTTTCGCAAACACGTTCCAAATCGAAGCAAACAAATGACTACATCCTGAAAAGAAACAGAAGAGAATCGAAAACTTTTTGCACTTTTTGCTATTAGATATCTGAACTTTCGTACCAAGAAGTATTTCTTACTACTTCATAAACACCCCTCGTATCAGAGTATAGACTCATCTGTTTAAGGGAATAAAATATTCAAATCTCCTAGATAGACAGGTTTCATCTTGTATATCCCATATTCGTCGTTATCAACCTATATTCGGCTCACTACTGAGCTCGAGTCTCCTCTCAGAATGAGAGGGGTTAGGGCAATAGTCCACCACGCTGGCCCAATGCGGATTGGCAGACTTCACACACAATTAAGAAATTCTCTGGTATGCAGGTTTCCTCAAGATGTTTTCCTTCACCGATTGAGACACGTGATATTTAATTTCTTAAAATGCACACAACCGAAAAGTTAGAGGTGTATGCCTCGGGTCGTTTTCGAACCTACATCTTCCGGAAACGGAGGCAGAGGTCATATCCACTGGGCTATCACGGACTCATATCCCATATCCCATATTCGAAAATCTCTAAAAATATTAAATACGCAGGCAAAGTCGCCGGTAGTCGAAATATAATAACATTTAAATTCAATATTGTTTAACTATAAACGAAACAAATTGATACATTCGTAATTAAACCCATATTTGTTAACTCCGAATGCAATTTACTCGTCTAATATTTATTTCGAATTAATAGTTATTTACTCGTTTACCGATATAACGATGTGTGTATA
This sequence comes from Bicyclus anynana, assembly GCF_947172395.1. Lineage (NCBI taxonomy): Eukaryota > Metazoa > Arthropoda > Insecta > Lepidoptera > Nymphalidae > Bicyclus > Bicyclus anynana. Next base: position 6,667,817 of record NC_069105.1, read on the forward strand.
GGTGTTCATAATAAAGTCACTTATACATTTACTAGAATTAGAGCATTTCAAAAACATGTTTTACTACTCAATATAAAACATCAATCCTTATCACAAAACTATTCATTTCTACAGGTCGTTCGGTAATGTTCATTACCATATGGGTATGTAATGAAATGACATTTCATCATTTTAAATTTGCCGCGCTTCGCGCGTCTATGAATTGTCCGTGGATGTCGATCGAGGTGACGCGTAATGTAATGGCGGAGAATATAACATTGTTTTGTGCATTTTTAAAGTTAAAAACCTTATAGAAAGAATATTATTGAGGATTCGATATTAGTGTACTTTTAAATGTCGTTTCTTTGGTATTTCAGGTGAGTTATAGGCCATGATTGTTGTAATAGTGTACCTAAATTATTGTATTTGACCTGAATAAAACTAAACTTTGGTATTTCAGAGAAACAATTTTTGGTTCATTTTGAATATCCTCATCAATCCACCTTATTATAGGTACAATGGTTTATTTTTTAATTTTTAAATAGTTCCATGTTATTGGCTACAAAATACAGGCAGACAAATCTAGGAGGCCATACAAAAATCGAGGATGACCTCCCCGATTTTTGTATTGACCTAACTCCAATTAGATATTTATTTACCAAATAAAAAAATGTATTGTATGCCACTGCACGTAATTAGCGATTGTAGCACTCTATGTGCTAGGCCCCGTAACATAACAGTGGCATAAATAACTATTCTAATATCATTGTCAGCCTTTAGTTTGATAATCAACTAAAGAATAAGACCTCATCCGTTTAAGAGAGGTGGTTGGAGCTTAGACCCACTAAGCTGCTTTAATACGAGTTGGCAGAGTTGGTTGGAGTGCACTACATAGATGCAAAAATGCTCTGCATACCCTGAGGACTCATTACGAATCTATACTGGAGAAATAATTTAGATAGAACAGAGATTTAAGTTTCCTCATGATGTTTTTCCATCACAGTTTGAGACACGTGATGATTTAATTTCTAATTCATATAAATATAATTAAAATTATACCTTAATTAAAATTCTTGTGAACTCCACTGGTGCTAGGTGGAAACATAAGTTTGTCAAAATAAAAAAAAATATATAATCTAAGATCCGTATTAGAAACGACCTTCACCCATCGGTTTATTGGATGAAAAGTATTTTATATCAAATTTAGTACGTTAAAATATATTGCGAGTCCCGGATCGGATTCGAACCTACGCCCTCTGAAACGATGACAGGGGTCATATCCACTGGGCTATCACGGCTCACGTGAAATTAATTATTGTCAAATACACCTTCGGTTAACGCCTATTCTATTAGGTAATTAATTTGAGTACCGAAATTACACATACCTATAGCAATTGGCTATTTTGTTGATGACATATTTGTTAATGGATTATTTATAGAACAATAATCTAATTACTGGTCCGTTGGTACAACAGATTTTTGATAACATGGTCCTGGGTTCGAATCTGAGCTTTTATTTAAAAGAATTTATTTTAGAAATATGGAACTTTTTTTCCCAAAAAAGGAGAATGGCGAGATTGCATGTACTTTGGGACTAGCTGATAGAAGTAGCGTACATAATGTAAACTTATTAATAGTTGTTTATCATGATTAAATTAAGAAAAAAATAATTGGTAAGCAGTCTCGATAAGCAGGGAGAAAAAAGATATACCTTAAATTAGTAGGCACCCTTTCTACTCATAAATTTTAAAAACACCGCCGCTACATACAACTTCGTGGTTGCTTCATAAATACGACAAGGCAGACTTTTTTTTGTTATTAAAATTCACATTTTTCCTTTCTCAATATTTTTTTTACAGACATCTCATACAATAATAGTTTTAATTAATATAAATGTATGAGTGTACGAGACTTCAGAGTGTGACTCCCACTTTGGCCAACCTCCTTTCAGTAAAAGTTATCAATATAAGTGGGAAATTTGTAGTCTTACACACCCGTGATCCGTCATGCTGTTTGTCATGTCATGTGTTTGGTGTCACAGACAGTCATATAATATATTTGATAGGATGTACTGTTTGTGACACTAAACATATTTTCTTCCTTTCTTAATATATAATTCTTAAAAATACTCTATAATAAAAGGTATTGTAAAAAATGGGGGTATTTTGACAACAATCGGTGTAAAAGCTATCACGCCGGAGGCCCACAGGGCTCCCGCTCCATATTTTGCATAATTTCCGAGAGTCAAGTTTCCCCACATTTAAAATTCAAATATTAATAACTCAGCGCCAAATGTGACGGGTCGCGGCTTCGAATCCAATTAACGAGGAATGCCTTCCAAGAGTTTAATATCTGTTGTAAATTGATTTAACGCAACTTGGGAACCACGGTCTTAATGTCGCCCGGATTGAATAATTTCGAAAGATTACGAAAATGGAAATTTATACCATCCGCGCCTCGATTGTTTGTAAAGAAGGTATCATGTATAAGCCTTGGGCCCCGAAACACATTGATAAGACTGATAAGACATTTAGATACTCCGTTAGGTGTTTCACTTTACTAAAAACTTGCAGACGCCCCGCAGTTTTACCCGCCTAGAACCAGTTTTCATTGAAATACAGGGACTATAATAGCCTAAGTCACTCACAAATAATGTGGCTTTCTAGTGGTAAAATAATTTTTTAAATCGATTAAGTAGATCCAGATATGACCCCTCACTAACTTTAGATCTTTATCATATTACAGACTATCACCAGTCAACATAAAAACATTTTATAATTTGGAATTTGAGGTACGTGATAGCCCAGTGGATATGACCTCTGCCTCCGATTCCGGAGGGTGGTGGGTTTGAATCCGGTCCGGGGCATGCACCTCCAACTGTTCAGTTGCGTGCATTTAAAAAAAAAAAAATATCACGTGTCTCAAACGGTGAAGGAAAACATCGTAAGAAGATTCTCTGGTATGTAGGTTTACCAGAGAATCTTCTTAGTTCTCTGCGTGTCTCTGCGAAGTCTGCCAATGGACCAGCGTGGTGGACTATTGCCTCAACCCCTCTCATTCTGAGAGGAGACTCGAGCTCAGCAGTGAGCCGAATATGGGTTGATAACGATAATTTGGAAAAGAAAGTGTATAGTCGGAGGATTAATTCCAGTCAGTAAAATGATAAGTGAAACTGTCACTGAAATGTTATTTTACTAGTTAATGACATTTCAGTGACAGTTGCACTTATCATTTTATTGACTGGAATTAATAATCGTACCGTATCGTGGGTTCGAAACCGGTCCGCGGCATGCACCTCCAACTTTTCAGTTGTGTGCGTTTTAAGAAATTAAATATCACGTGTCTCAAACGGTGAAGGAAAAACATCGTGAGGAAACCTGCACACCAGAGATTTTTCTTAATTCTCTGCGTGTGTGAAGTCTGCCAATCCGCATTGGGCCAGCGTGGTGGACTAATGGCCTAATCCCTCTCATTCTCAGAGGAGACTCGAGTGCAGCAGTGAGCCGAATATGGGTTGATAATGATGAATAATCGTACTATAGACAATTTTTATTTTAAACTTGGCTCACGTTTTGCCTGCAGTTTGGTACATCCAAATTAATTAACTAAAATCACTTCGCGAGAACCCCGCTTTGAAAGAGTCAGTAATACAGAAAATACGAAGGTAAACTCAAAGTCTGATTGCAAAAAGTTTTGTGTAAAATTTTCATTTAGAAAACGTAATATTTCTCATAACTACCCACTTCGAATATTTCTTTAAACAAATCCTCAAAATCGCAAACTTTTTGCGCAGACAGCCGTAAAAACTTAGCGAGGGAAGAAATTTTCAGAGATTTATTTACTTTTCGAACCGTTAAGGTTAATATCTCTCTGGAGACTTTTTGTTTTGAAACTTTTTGTCGTGTGCCTTCGGGCATGTAACTAAGTACTGTGAATTTACGACTACCTCTGACAAACTAAACCGCGCCTCATTGGTTAGCGGTTAACTTTACAGTTTTAACTGGTGGGAAACTTACTACCTTACCGACAAATACGTACCGCCAAGCGATTTAGCGTTCTGGTACTATGTCGTGTAGAAACCGAAAGGGATGTGGATTTTCATCCTCCTCCTAACAAGTTGGCCCGCTTCCATCTTAGATTGCATCATCACTTACAAAGTGAGATTGCAGTCAAGGGCTCATCATCATCATCATCATCATCATATCAGCCGATGGACGTCCACTGCAGGACATAGGCCTTTTGTAGAGACTTCCAAACATCACGATACTGAGCCACCTGCATCCAGCGAATCCCTGCGACTCGCTTGATGTCGTCAGTCCACCTGGAGGTTTCCACCGAATTGAAGGCTTTCTCATAGTCCACAAACGCTAAGCATAGTGGCTGATTATACTCGTGAGTCTTCTCTTCTGTTTGAGTTCTGTATAACCTGCCCAAGGGGGTCATGCCAAGTCAAGGGCTAACTTATAAAAAAAAATGTGCAGTTTTAACTGTACAATTTTTTTTAAAGTTCATTAATTCAAATATACAGTTCTAGTAGGCTAGTAGGTATAGTATAAAAAGTATTTTTAGGACGCACCGAAGTTCTTCATCACAAAAGTTAGAAACTTTGTATGTAAAAGCTTTTATGCTCAGAAATTAATTTTGTAAAACGTTCAAATTATATTTTAATGACTGTTGTACACTTTCGGTGACCCGGCACTTTCAAAGTTCTAGTAATTACCTTGCATGATCCGTTCGCTTGGAAACTTCCCATTGCGTTCGTCACCTAAGTTTTCTGAAATCACTTTTACCTTTTTTACCGACTTCCTTCTTAACCACTTTAAAAAAAAATGTAAATTTTCTGCATTTTACTGTAGAACATTTTATAAAGAAAAGCTTACCTGGTCGTTATTTTTAGGTACCTATTCGTATTTGAGGCAAACCGAAAATTAGTCCTCTTCTGTAACTTAATACAAAACTGGAGACTTGGCCGGGTAGTAGTGGAGCTAAAGCAATCCTTTATGTACAAAGTAAGGATTTTTTTACCTTTAAATTGAATATTTAAAGGGTAAAAATATAAATAAACCAGTGAATCCCACATAGGTACCCGGACGCACTGGACGTATGATACTGCGCTGTTCTGAACGATGGAAAACGGTATAGTCCAGTGCAAATCTATCGCTATAACTGGATTCCCTCATTTTGCATTTATAATGCCTAATTTCACCGGATTTGTAACTAACATTGACATGACAAATTCTAGATAATTTTGTAATTTCTAAACAATCACGGCATAAACTCACGTAAAACAGGTTTACCACCATCTTTATTAGTATTACTCCTGTAATTAGCGCTATGGAATTACATGTAACTATGGGACCTTGTAATTTTAGTTGCGTGACTTTTTTTTAAATTAGTAGGTAATACTTACTCAATTTGATCGGAATATTTTTTGTAGTCATCTACTATATAAAAATAAGTCGGGTTTTCCTTCCTGGCGCTATAACTCCAGAAAGCACGAACCGATTTCCACGGTTTTGCATTCGTTGGAAAGGTCTCAGGCTCCGTGAGGTTTATAGCAAAGAAAATTCAGGAAAATTTTCAACGTAAGGTAGAGGTAGGGTAGGGTACGGGTAGGGTACGGGTAGGGTACGGGTAGGGTACGGGTAGGGTAGGGGTAGGGGTAGGGTAGGGTAGGGGTAGGGTAGAGGTAGGGTAGGGGTAGGTTAGGGGTAGGGTAGGGGTAGGGTAGGGGTAGGATAGGGTAGGGTAGGGGTATGGTAGGGGTAGGGTAGGGGTAGAGTAGGGGTAGGGTAGGGGTAGTTGAAAGTTTACATCGAGTTTCACGCGGACGAAGTCGCGGGCGTCCGCTAGTACTGTATATGTCATTGACTATTTGATCACTATAATTATACCTACTCGAAATTATATTAAATAAGTCTAGTAGTTATAGATTTTTAGGTACGTAGTTTTAATATTATTATAAAACTTTATAAAATTGAATGAATTAAAGGTTCTGAGTCTAGTAGTTAGTTCTTCAGACCCCAACAACTGCTCACCCCCAGGTCAGAATTTGTATGTAAGCTAGGATGATTCAGCAAAATATCATTAACAACCCATTTACGACTCACTGTTGAGCACAAGTCTCCTGTCAGAGTGAGTCAGAGTGGCTCAATGCGGATTGGCAAACTTCACACACGTAGAGAATTGAGAAAATTCTCAGGTATGCAGGTATCCTCACGATGTTTTTCCTTCACTATTGACACGTGATATTTAATTTCTTAAAATGCATATAACTGGAAAGTTGGAGTTGCATGCCCCGGACCGGATTCGAACCTACGCCTGTTAAATCGACGGCAGAGGTCACCAAAATATCAGCTCGATGCATAAGACTCGATAGAGCCATGCTAGAAGGATATCATTGATCATGAAGATAGACAAAATTGAAGGCTTTGCAATACCGTCCCAATTGCTTGTCTGTCGGTCTCTTACCGGATATACCTACTTTACTGAGTGTGCGCAGGAACTTCACCATCTTGTTCCTTGCCCTTTAGGTATACCACAGAACACCAAGACGCCGCGAACGGTGGCATCATTACCAACTTCCTTTTTCCTTCCCGAACGGCCCTCTAAGCCGAGGTCCGAGTGCTGTTAATTTTATGGAAGCCCAATGTTTTATAAAATTAAACGAGGTATAGATTAACCATCTAACTTATAAGTAGGTATTATTTCAATAAAAAAACGCTGTAATATATTTCAAATGGTATTTTTATTAATATTACAATATTACATCGGTAATTAATCATTTCACTCCATACTATTGGTCCATCCAACAAAACACACACCACCATCCATTATAATGTACAATTACAAATTAAATATTGTTGATTATTAATATAAAGCTGGGTGTCCACAATGTTCACGAATCATCAATCGAACGCAAGGAACAGTGAAAGTATTAGTATTTTAAAGCGCCATTTTGAAAAATATCATTGTACAGTTTTTGTTGTGTAAATTTGGTGTTTTAATGCACGCCATTGACGATCAATTATTCTCACGTTTCTGCAGCACCCACGACTATAACCGATCGTGTATTGTTCGCTGCATAACGGCTCGACTTATGAAACGTCTTCGCTGCCGTTTGCGTTGCAGAAACGTGAGAATAATTGACCGTCAATAGCTGACATAAAAGTGATACAATTACTGGCTACGCACTAAAGGACAAAAATGATAATATTATTTTTTTTTTTTATCTATTATTCCGTTCGTTAGCGTGTTACGTTACCACAGACAAACAAATTTACAGAATACATGGTAAACTAAAAGCATTTTTATTTGCTTCTGAGGTTAAACAGATATTGCTATCAAAATAACAGAACTAAAGCAGCAAAATGCTCGTATGAAGCGATCTATATGAATATTTTAACAAAACATATTCCAAAACTTCTTTTCATAACTTACAGATGCACGAATTCGAATACAGTGGACATTCAGCTTAACATCATAAAATTACAATTAAAATATTTGTGAGGTCAACCAACCATCCTAAGGCTTAGTGCACATAGGTGTAAAAAAAAATAAAAAAAATGTTATATTTACTAAAACCAATTTCAATGATGATTCAACATGTCATAATTTAATCAATATGAAAAAAATCAAGAGTTCTTCTGTTTCCCCGCTAGAATTCATACAACTCATATACAGTAATTTATTTAAAAATACTATTTTTTTTAATAATTAAACATTAATTGACCTCACAGTGCAGTAAAATATAAATATACAATAATAATGATTTTAATTAATTAATTTTATTTAAGATTTTATTTACATTTGTACAATTAACAACACAAGTAATATTTATTTGTAGTCGATATAAGCGATTACTTTAAACGGTTCAACAACGTTGACATTGATGCTTTTATAATTGCGTTCTTACTGTTAAAAAAGCGCTATAAAACAAAGCTTAATGGGGTAGTACTCCAGCCGGGGTTATTTCACCCACATCAAAGGAATAAAAAAATTAACAGGCGGAAAGTTCATTTTAGAACTCAAAAATAACGTTCAAGTTTCATTCATCAAATCATAAACTATGACTGCTAAGTAAGTAGTCATTGTTTAAAACAACCAGTAAAGTGGTTATTGTTTAAAACAATAATTAATAATTTAGGTTACGTTACCACATAAGCTAATATGAACCGTAAAATGTGTCTAAAAACACTCATAAGCGGCATTATATTTTTCGTAAACAGCATACGTTGAAAACGTACTTTTGTAAATGCCAGGATGTTTCAATAAAGGCGTAAGTTTTTAACGCAACCGTTAATCCATAATGTGCTCAAGGCTTAAGGATAACTTCGCAACGGTTATTTCTGGATCCGATTCGAATTCGAGAATTCTCGATGTGAAGTAGCCATGGTGATAATTGTATAAAGTGCTCTAGATCTGAATTTTGTTTTCCGAATCCGAAAATACCCCCAACTTGAAGCGTTACTCACGGACCGAAATATCAACAATATTACTCAGACCTTTCTATTTAGATTCATACGTTCAAAGCTAACGCCGTAGACGTAGAAGTCTATAGACAAGATGATTGGCGTGCCGTAATCAAATAATTACTAGTAAGCGCAGTGTTGGCCGACCCCCCACCAGGTGGACTGACGACATCAAGCGAGTCGCAGGGATTCGCTGGATGCAGGCGGCTCAGTATCGTGATGTTTGGAAGTCCCTACAAAAGGCCTATGTCCTGGAGTGGACGTCCATCGGCTGATATGATGATGATGATGATGATGAATCAAATAATTTATACAATTTCGAAATCCCAAAATACGACACGGACTTTGATCATGAAGTATATATATAACCTATAGTTCAAAATCAAAATTAATAAGCTAAGTTTATAAGCACTTCTGAAGGGTCAAATTTGATTATTTCATATTTGTACAGGGTGGTGTACACATGTGTATGTAACACAGGCTCTAACATTTTTTACATTAACTTTTCAGGATTTTAAAGTTAGCTTAAAATATATGTTGAATTTTACATATTAAGTTGGTTAAAATTTGCAACAAATTGAAGATTATCTTTTTTTTACAGAGATTGCGATAGATGCAATCTGTCTGTCTATATACTTCTCTGTCCACGGCTTGCGCACTGCATTCGATCTGTATCTAGTGTAACGAGTGGTGACAGCCAGCCATAAGTAATACAAGCAGTGAATCATTTATTTACTTTGCTGTTCTCTGCCAAAAAAAACTGCTGAATCGGCCAAGCAGCAACGCTACTTAGATTTGACAACAAATTTTCTATTTACGAGTACACTTCTCTCTGCAAACGGAAAGTAAAATAAATAAGTAAGTAGTAAGTAAAGTATCGTATAGAAAATCATAATACGTAGAGAGTATGCAGTAGTAGAGATACGTTGTGGTGGTTGTTGTTTCTATGACCGTTTTTCCTCTAAAAGTATTAAAAAATTCACTCGAAAAAGCCTCATTCGTCGGTTGTTTGGGGAGAATAACAAAATAAATAAATTTTTCATTATTTAAAACGAACGTTTGCAAAATAACGGTGTCTTTTATTCAATTATACATCTATTATTTTTAATACTTTTACGGGACTAAAATGTCATCATAGTAGGTATTATTATGTTTTCTCTATACATTAGATGTTCTATAAGATGATAATATAAATAAATAAATGTATGTCTAATATTTTCACTTTAGACTTCAAATATATTTAAAGTCTGTAATCATAATATATTTATTTTACTAATAAAATTATTTTTCATTATTATTTTGCTTGAAACATTGATAATATTATATTTTTTTAATTTATTCAACTGTAAATAAATAATAATCATTAATGGATCAACGAATTAATTACGAGTACTTGAAATATTTCCAAATAATTTTTAGATAAATCAGTGAATGACTTTTGGTACTACTGACTTAAAATTTTCTCTATTTGTATATGTTTAGTCACCTTACTTAATGAGTTAATAATAAAACAAAAAAAAAATATATAAAATCAAAAAATTTTAGTCCGAGTGTTTGTCTTTTTGTGAAAACTAATGTCGCTCTCTGTTTTGATGCTTTGCGACAAGAGATAGATAGCGTAATAAATTTTTTAATCGAGGCAAAATGCCGTATTTGTCGAAAAAATGTTTTTTTACCTTCACGTGATCGTCCGACTGCTAGTTAGACTAGAATAGCTAGTTTATTTATTTAAAGCACACCAACAATACACATATCAAACATTAAAAAACAAAACAATATGCTAGTAAACACAACAAACATTTTCCGCCGTGATAATTGCAATTTAAATTAAAAAAAAATAATGATTGATCTATTCCGCTAGATGTGCCTTTTTATATGAAACCTTTCAATTTATTGACGGCAATGGGATTAATCAAGGCCTGTATTGTTACATTAATAATGCAATTCATTATTATTTAAGCACCAACATTGGAGTCATAATAATCATTATGGCTTTATTAATTCCAATAATTTAATTAATTAAGTCTTTTATACAATATACAATCTAACAACTGGAATGATTGCTATAAGGCAGAGACTACACTATTGTAATACTGATGTAGGAAAATTGCTAAACTAACGTGTGTCGGTCAGTCGGCAAATCTTACTAATTTAGTTTACTATGCCAAGTATATGATTAAGAACCCCGCGTGGATTTGAAAATGGTAGAGCATATTAGAGCAATAATCAAATAAGATTAGCCATTTTTCGTTTTAGTATTACGGAAAACGATGATAGCTTTGTTTCTAAAAACACACACACCCATTCGGTTAATAATTTAAATAATATTCTTGGATTCTAAGTTCATAACTAAAGCTATATAGTGTAGTCCCACCTTTATAATACCTCTTTTTAGTATAGTTATAGATAATGAAATATTTTTGATATAGTAGAAAAAATGTTGCTTTATTTTTGCTATATTACAATTATTTAAAATATTGTCATAATATCAATATAACATAAAATTAGATTTAAGTTTAGCTAGTATTATTACATTAGTATAATGATCATCATCATCATCATCATCATATCAGCCGATGGACGTCCACTGCAGGACATAGGCCTTTTGTAGGGACTTCCAAACATCACGATACTGAGCCGCCTGCATCCAGCGAATCCCTGCGACTCGCTTGATGTCGTCAGTCCACCTGGTGGGGGGTCGGCCAACACTGCGCTTACTAGTGCGGGGTCGCCATTCCAGCACTTTGGGACCCCAACGTCCATCGGCTCTTCGAACTATGTGCCCCGCCCATTGCCACTTCAGCTTCGCAACTCGTTGAGCTATGTCGGTGACTTTGGTTCTTCTGCGGATCTCCTCATTTCTGATTCGATCACGCAGAGATACTCCTAACATAGCTCGTTCCATCGCCCTCTGTGTGACTCTAAGCCTTCTTATGAGGCCCATAGTTAGCGACCAAGTCTCGGAACCATAGGTCATCACTGGCAACACGCACTGTTCGAAGACTTTTGTCTTCAGGCACTGAGGAATTTCGGACGAAAAGATGTCGCGAAGCTTCCCGAATGCAGCCCAGCCGAGTTGGATTCGACGGTTCACCTCTTTCTCGAAATTGGACCTACCTAACTGGATCATATGTCCTAGGTATATGTATTCGTCTACAATTTCGAGTGCAGCGTTCTCAACTATAACTGGGTGGAGCGATACATGAGCATTACACATTATTTTTGTTTTGCCCATGTTCATTTTCAGGCCCACCTGTTGAGAAACGCTGCTGAGGTCATTGAGCATGGTACTAAGGTCATCCAGAGTCTGTGCCATGATGACTACATCATCCGCGAACCGCAGTTGAGTGATGTACTCGCCATTGATGTTGATGCCAAGTCCGCTCCAGTCCAGAAGGGGTGTAAGGGGGAGGCTAGTACCAGTCAGTCTCCCCAACTGCCAACCTCACCTGCTCGTGGTGCACCCTGCAGATGGACCGACGAGGCTCTGGCGACCGACGAATGGCGGTATATCCATTCCCACAGGCTAGATTACGAAATGCCTCAGGCCGGTGTCGGGCAGCAGCGACACCGGCGCGAGTAATCTAGCACTGCGCTGACCAACCCGCATGCCCAGCGTGGTCAGTACTGGGCAAAACTTTGTATGGACGGCAAAAACAAAACACAGCCCCTAGTCCCCGGCAGCCCCGCTATTCCTGGCTCTGGCAGCGGTTATGGTAACGGCGGGGCAAGGGGTGTTAAGAATCTCCGGCAGAGATTCCGCTGCCAACCCCGACGACTAGACCTGGCAACATACAACGCACGCACTTTGAGGTCCGACGAAAAGGTCATCGAGCTGGAAGAAGTTATGAGCAAGTTGCACTGGGATATCATAGGATTGTCTGAAGTCCGAAGAGAGGGGGAGGGCTCGATAATCCTTGAATCCGGCAACATGCTCTACTACCGGGAGGGCGACCAACAGTCCCAGGGTGGTGTCGGATTTATCGTTCACAAGTCCCTCGTGAACAATGTTGTAAAAGTCGAGAGTGTGTCGAGCAGGGTAGCGTTCCTGGTCCTCCGAATTACCAAACGGTATTCGTTGAAGGTTATACAGGTTTACGCACCGACCTCGACACATCCCGACGAGGAGGTAGAGGTATTGTATGAGGATATTTCTAAAGCCATACATGCCTCAAACTCTTATTACAATGTTGTGATGGGGGATTTTAACGCAAAGCTGGGCGAACGTAGCGGTTCAGAGTTGAAAGTGGGACGATTTGGATATGGGCAACGGAACGATAGGGGCCAAATGTTGGCTGACTTCATGGAGAAGGAGGGCCTCTTTATGATGAACTCCTTCTTCAAGAAGCCACCACACAGGAAATGGACCTGGATGAGCCCCGATGGTTCCACGAAAAACGAGATCGACTTCATCTTGTCTACCAGACGGCAAATATTCAACGATGTTTCTGTGATCCATAGGGTGAAAACCGGTAGCGATCACCGAATGGTTAGAGGCACGTTGAATATCAACATTCAGCTGGAACGGTATCGACTGGTGAAGTCTACGCTCCGACCTACTCGTGCCCATATTCAAAACCCCGAGTCCTTTCAACTAGAACTGCAGAACCGCTTTGATTGCCTAGCAAATTGCGAAACTGTGGACGATCTGAACAACAGGTTCGTGGAAACTGTCCATTCCGTTGGGTCTAAGTTCTATAAGACCCACCGTGCGAAAAGAACCAAAAAGTTCTCGGACCAAACACTTAAACTCATGGAAGAGAGGCAAGAAATGAGATTACAGTCTTCAGCAGATGCGTCAAAATACCGACAAATCAGTAGACAGATCTCTAAGTCGCAAACCAGCGACTTGCGAAATTTCAATACCGAGCGTATTAAAAATGCGATTGAAAATAATCGAGGCTCGAAAGTTTTCGCCAGAGATCTGTCTATTGGACAGAGGCAGCTGACGCGTTTGAAGACCGAACACGGTAATCTAATTTCTTCCAAGCCCGAGTTATTAAGTGAGGTCGAGAAGTTCTATGGACAGCTATACACGACTACTCAGCAGCCTGTTGCCAATTTGGCTAAAGACCCCAGAGCCAAGTTGACCCGACACTATACCGAAGATATCCCGGACGTCAGCCTATACGAGATTAGTGTGGCTCTCAAACACCTGAAGAACAATAAGGCGCCAGGTGAGGACGGAATCACAGCAGAACTCCTGAAAGCGGGTGGAAAACCGATACTTAAAGTCCTTCAGCGATTGTTCAATTCCGTCATTCACGAGGGCACGACGCCTGAGGCGTGGCATAGGAGCGTGGTGGTTCTGTTCTTCAAAAAAGGTGACAACACCTTGCTGAAGAATTACAGACCCATCTCGCTGCTAAGCCATGTTTACAAATTGTTCTCGAGAGTCATTACGAATCGTCTCGCTAATAGGTTTGACGACTTCCAGCCTCCCGAACAAGCCGGTTTCCGAAAAGGCTTTAGTACCATAGACCACATCCATACGCTGCGGCAGGTTATACAGAAGACTCACGAGTATAACCAGCCACTTTGCTTAGCGTTTGTGGACTATGAGAAAGCCTTCGATTCGGTGGAAACCTGGGCTGTGCTAAGGTCATTGCAGAGATGCCGAATTGATTACAGGTATATCCAAGCGTTGAAGTATAATGATAGTCTGATGTAAATAAATCAAGTTAACTATTTTTTTAATTTCTATGGACAACTCATAAAGCTGATTGCACATTATTAAACAAACTGCATGTCCCCGCAATTAAAAAGATATCTAAATTAATAACATAAATATATCTAGTGCTGCGCTTAAATCTAATATAAATAATTAAAATCATATTTTATGTCATAAAATTAATTTTTACTATGCATAATAAAATATATTAGAACAGGAAAAATATCGTAATGGATAAAGTTTCGGACGCAAGCCCTTCTAGTGCTATAATAATATTTCTTTACAGTAATAAATTTCAGCGTCAATAAATTAAAAAGGCTGATGCGGTTCGCGTAGTTTAGTTCAGTTGTAATATGCAATCAGCATTATATATTTGTTAAACGTCACCAATATAAATATTGTAATATTATTATTACATTAAATATTATTTATAATAAAATTTTTACACTTGAGTTGCGTTCTCAATAGTATTCATAAAAGGTTCCTTTATGGGGATGTCCCCAGAATTCCGCTTCCTCGGTTTGGGAACAGGGTTAGTAATCCGGGGCTTAGTAACACTGTACCCAACTTTCAAATCCCTCGAACTCAAAAGACTTTCGTTCTCAGTCAGCGTTACTTTCAAAGGTCGATGTTCGGAAGACTTTTTATGACCGTTCGACATCGCTTGCAGCATTAGAAGCTGGTTGTGTATGTTTGGGGAACTTAAGCTGTTTCTTGGTATCGTTGCGTGGGGGGTCCCCGGCGCTGGCGATGGGGCTGGTTCAATATCATCAGAGTTATCTAAACACCCCAACTTATTAACTGGACCCAAATCCATTTCGCTTTTATTGAGACTGTAATAGTTATTGTGACCAAAAAGCTTCATATTGAAGTTGTCGTAATAAGGTATTACTCCGTTAAGGGTTGAAAACACTTGGGGTTTTAGACTATTTTCCGTGTAACTCAACCTCGGTCTCCTTGGTAAGGTTACGTAACCTTTTGTGGTTAATTGGATTTCTTGGTAATTCTGTAGTCTATTGTATAAGGATGTGTTTATGGATGCGATGCCATAAGTTGGTGATTTTGGACTGTCTAGTTTGTGGGATGCTTGGGGCATGTCCACTGCTGGTGACACTTGGGTAGTTGCTCTAAGCGGGAAAGACAATAAGTCTGGTGGATACGCTTGAGAATCTTGCGAGAGGCGATCTAGAAGTAACTCTTTTGACATCTTTGGTTGTTCCTTCTCTGGACGGCTGTGGTCTTCATTTGATGCTGTAACAAAAAAAAACCTTGTTTTATCCACAAAATAAAGTAAATTATTATTTTTAAGGGACTCCTACTAATTATGAATATAATGTATGTGAAATTTTATGTGTTCATATTGTGTCTAAATTTAAATTCACGCGCGGCTAAATCAATTTGGATGAATCGTTTTTTTATAAATTGTTATAAGTGTTTTTTACGCTAATGACCAGATATTATGCAGTATTCTTAATTAGTACATCTAAATTTAACTTAACTAATAATAACGTAACTTATTTTGTAACGGGTTTGTTAAATTAAATAGAAAGGAATTTACGCGCCTAAGGCACAGACGTCTGGTAGTAGTAAATAATTTTAAAAAAGCAGACAGCATTAAAATTCTTTTTAATTTTAGTTATTAATTAACTGTGTGTTCTAACATAGTTATAAGTAAAAATAAAAATGTAGCACAAAACCCAAGGCTACATAAAATTAATACTGGCCTTCAAGGCCATGAAACCTTATTTTATGACGGCTGAAAGTTTATCAGATTTAGACAATTAGCAAGGTCATAGAAACATCCATCCAGAGCCGTGATAGCCCAGTGGATATGACCTCTGCCTCCGATTCCGGAGGGTGGGTTCAAATCCTGTCCGGAGCATGCACCTCCAACTTTTCAGTTGTGTGCATTTTAGGAAATTAAATATCACGTGTCTCAGACATTGAAGGAAAACATCATGAGGAAACCTGCATTCCAGAGAATTTTGTTAATTATCTGCGTGTGTGAAGTCTGCCAATCCGCATTGGGCCAGCGTGGTGGACTATTGGCCGAACCCCTCTCATTCTGAGAGGAGATTCGAGCTCAGCAGTGAGCCGAATATGGGTTGATAATGATAGAAACATCCATAATGTTATCTGTAAAAATGAATGACTTATTTGATATTTCTAATATTATCAAACCCAGTAACACGTGTTACAGAGTTATAGAATATTTCCTAAGTATTATAATAAAAAAACATCGGATGTATAACAGATGTAAACAATTTCAATTTAGAGAATAGCTCCGCCGCAACCACGAAATTTTGGTAGATCGTTTTACATTTAATACTCTTGATGTTAATAATTATCGCAGAGATGTTTATTTTCATTTAGACCTCCTCCAAACCCCAATTTGGGTTTCATCAAAGTTATTCTTAAATGAACTCCTAAAGTACCTCAAAACAAGGCGCAGAAGTAACAAATTACGTTCAAAACAAAGTGACTGAAAACAATTTCAGGAACCTTAAATTCTTCAAGCGTAGATTGAACAAAAATTTTCAGTGTTCCAATGAGCAACACAATTTGAGAGAAGTCTTGTCTTTGACATGCGGTAAAACACTAGCTAAAATGTAATTGGATATTACTAGCTTTGCCCTGGGACTTATTCTGCGTAGATCCGACTCCGAATATTAAAATAAAAAATATTCAATAGGAGATATAATGTGATACTTCGGACTATATTATTATTTTATCTCTGTGCTCTTGCAATTCATTTGCATGAAATTTGGTTAATTTAAAGCGACAAATCACTACGTCCGGGTTCAATGAAGTAAAGCTTACAGTGTCCCAAGCTAAGTTTATTCTATTATAAATCACACTTCAGAGATTAACGTAAATTCTATGAAATAACACCTAAGGAAAAATAATAACTTACATTAATTGTGATTAAATTAAAATAGTCTTAGATTTGAGAAAAAAATATTTCCAAAGAAAATTAAATTTAGAGATAGCGTTTCAGCCATTTTTCTATTTCACTATTAGGAGATTTTGGCTTATGTTATGTCATGTTCGTATCAGACCCAATGGTCACATGCTTTGTTCGAAGATGACAAAGAGTAAAGCAGCTCTCTAGGGAGGGGAGACACCTCCGCGATCCGTCGCAGACAAAACTAATTTCCAACTCTTTGATATTTTGCAAAATTTGGCACAGTTCTCGCCGTAACTCCAATCGAGCCTTGGCACAAAGGAGCGGAGACTCGTTAATTTTTTATGGTCCAAGGCACGGCAACTACAAAAGAATGTTTGCATGAAAATAGTCGCCTGTCTGCCGAAGTAATTTATGAGGAGGGATGTCGTGTTGCAGGTGAGGTAACTTTACTTTGAGGAGACTAAAGGAATACTACGAGTTTACCCGTGTTTTAATTCTCCTCATCAGAATGTGCCTTCTGAACCCCAATATAAAAAGGCCATCTCAAAAATTCTGCAAAATAATAAATATCCGAGTAGTAATAGTCCTAATCTTTAATTTATTTTTTTGTTTACATATTGTATTTTATTTAATTTAGTATTATTATAATTTTTTTTCTCATAATTGTGTTTTGTTGTGTTTTAATTATTATTGTTATTATTTTCTGTAATTTTGTTTGATTTTGTTTGTGTATTTTGTGATGCCAATATTTTTGTATGTGTATTAGTGAATAGTATTGTTGTTTACATGTTTAAACTATTTAAAGGTTTATTTTAGATTTAAGAAATATTATGTAAATGTTATCTATCCCTGAGAAATAAAATAAGATTTTATATTCCCTAACTTTTCGAATCAGAAATGAGGAGATCCGCAGAAGAACCATAATCACCAACATAGCTCAACTAGCCACGAAGTTGAAGTGGTAATGGGCGGAGTATATCGAAGAGCCGATGGACGTTGGGGTCACAAGGTATTGGAATGGCGACCCCGCACAGAAAGCCCAGTGTTGATCGACCTCTCACCAGGTGGACTGACGACATCAAGCGAGTCGCAGGTATTCGCTGGATGCAGGCGGCTCAGTATCGTGATGTTTTAAAGTCCCTACAAAAGGCCTATGTCTTGCAGTGGACGTCCATCGGTTGACATGATATCCGCTAACTATTGTAATTTAGGAATTGACGTTTTCTAAATTGGATCATATTTTAAAATAGGCTCTTACTAACTAAATACTTTATGAAGCCACAGGTGGAGGCAAACAATACTTTCGTACCTACCGGACAAAGAACGATCTACCAAAACTATATTTGTTACCGCAACATACAGTATTTAGTTAGAATTTAATATAGATATTGTGATGAAGCAGTCAGGTTTTTGTTTTTAAAATATTTTTTTTTATAGTATATATATGTATATATATATTATAGTCTAGTATATATTATAGTATAAAGTATATATATACTATCTTTAAGTATACCAAATAGAGTGTCTATTTGGTATACATATAGGCGAGTCAAAGAATACATAAAACAAGCATATGCAGGAAGTCCTCAGAAACAGGTCCGATTTTGATGTTTTTAAAGTCTTGTTTTTTATGTTATTTAAAATTTTGTATAATAAATAATTGAACAAAAAAAAATCATCTAAATCGGAACTGTTTCTGAGAAGGTCGAGGAAATATGCTCTATTGATTCCATTAATAGTGACATTATGATTTTGAACTTCGTGAGACCCGTTCGCATTTTTGCAAAAATATTTTATGTTTTATTGTATGAATAGAATTATATTTACAGAACTTAATTAAATTAAATTTAGAACAGATATTTATCTGAGTCAGAGAGGTTCGACATTACAAATTGCGTTATGTAGAACAGTGAATTGTAAAATTAAATATCAAAAGTTGTTTAATTTATTTACAGAATGTCTCTGAGCCGGTGCCAGGCAATTACCCGCACAACCCCCCCCCCCCCCCCCTACAACTTTGTAATCAAATCAAACTAACTTTGCGAGACTATTACAAGTATTTGTAACTTGAAAACGTTGTTAAATTTTGTTTTGAAAAAATACTGACAAAGGGGAGGAAAAGTTTCTGTTATTTGTTCGTTAACGATGATGGATTTAATTAGCAACTTTTTATTTATAGTCGCTTAAGTTTTATTACAAGTACAGCTTATGTTACAATTACTGACTTGGGGAGAGAAGAAAAAGCATATTTCTTTTTTATCTAACGAATTGAAGAAATTGACGAGTAGATTAAAAACTTATTGTTTGTAATTATACTTTAGGAAACTTAATTTAAAGAGACTTTATTTACAAATATATATGTACCTAAATGTAAATGAATTCAGGTTCCTAATTAACAATTTTCATATTTTAATTTTTTCGTTTTTAGTTTTATTTTGGGACTAGCTGCGCGGGTTCACCCGCTTGGTTACCGTTATACGGGGATAATATATAGCCCATAGCCTTCCTCGATAAATAGGCTATCTAACACTGAAAGATATTTTTAAATCGGACCAGTAGTTCCTGAGATTAGCGCGTTCAATTAAACAAACAAACTCTTCAGCTTTATAATATCAGATTTTTCAAACGTTCTAAATGTTACTTTTTAGATGAGCATGAGTCTCCTCTCAGAATGAGAGGGGTTAGGCTAAATGTGCACCATGCTGGACCAATGAGGTTTGTCAGACTTCATACACGTAGAAAATTAAAAAACTCTCAGGTATGCAGGTTTCCTCACTCCTTCACCGTTTGAGACACGTTGTATTAAATTTCTAAAAATGCATACAACTGAGAAGTTGGAGGTGCATGCCCCGGACTGGATTCGAACCCACACCTTCCGCTATCGGAGGCAGGGTTCATATCCACTGGGCTAGCTTTCTGGAGTATCTTAACGATTAAAAATCTCCCACTTCACAAACACAGAAGAACATTGTAATCATGCAAGTAGAAGGCAATTCCTGCATAAAACAGAAAGTAAGGAATAAGGAATCGAAGGCCATTAAAGCTAACTAGTTCCGCGCGGAAAACTAACTGAAGTTATTACCTTACTTAGATTACATTGCGACTGAGTATTCGCTTGCAGTTGCTTGCCGTATTATGTTTTTTTTGTTTTTATTGCTTTGGTGGTTAGGCGGCTTAGCTATCAAATGAGACTAAGATTGGAGTCCCGGATCTGGGAAGCGAGAAAGCAAGCCAGTCACTATCATTTACCGTCAATACTTCAATCATACTTCAGCCACCCAGAATTCACCCAGATCCCTAAGCAGGCTATAGAGTTTGAGTTTGTCTTTTGTGTTTTTTTTTGTGTTTTTGTGTATCTATATATATATAGGTACACATAATATTAAATTTACATATGTATGACATATAAATAAATACTTCAAAAAATATAATTTTAAATCAACGACAAATAATGTTGTTTCAAACGAAACTTAAAAAAGGCAAGTGAACTACTGACCCGGACCAAAGACGGCAAACTATTCCACATTTTTGACCATTTTGTTCCAAGATTGTATGTGAAGAAAAAGTTTATTCGTTCAAGACACTGAATCCCACACAAACGAAGCCGCGGGCGTCGGCAAGCTTAAACAAACTTAGTTAAAAAAAAATATTTCGCACAAATAACCATTTGACCAAGATTCCATTTCAAAGACTCTGATATTCTATTAGCTACCCGTTTTAGGCGATGAAAAATAAGATTTACGGCTGAGAGAAATGTTTAACTCGAAGCTTTCAGCAAACTTGTATACCTACTTTTTAATTTCACTGAGCAACAAAAATGTTTATGGCTATATTCCAACTTTTATCTTATATTTTAATATGAATAGTTCTTTACTAATAATATAAAAAGGAAATATATGTTTGTTTTTTGTTTGAATTGGATAGGCTCTGAGACTACTGAACTGATTTGAAAAAATTCTTTCACTGTTGGGAAGATACACTGTCCCTGAGTGCTATAAGCTATATTTTATCCTCATATTCATACGGTAACAAGGACCACGCGAGTGAAACTGCGCGGCGTTTCCGTGCCGTATATGGGCTTAATAGCATAATTATTTAAAACTAGCAGAACCTCGTGGTTTCACTTCCGTAGTTCCCTTTCCTGTGGGAATACGGAGATAAAATATAGCCTATGTTACCCCCTGATAATGTAGCTTTCTATTAGTGAAAGAAATTTTTAAATCGGTCTATTAGTTTTTGAGTTTATTGGTTACATACAAAACAACAATCGACAGAACAAAAAAATGCTTATTGTTAATATCGAATGCACGTATTCGCTATAGCTTGGTCAATTCGTTGATGACACTCCTATTATATGCAGGTGACGGGGAGGGAAGGACTGCGTGGGTGTGAAGTCGTACGCGAGGAGGAAGAGGCTGGAAGTGGGATGCATCGGTTGTGGGCTTATGTATCATCGCTACCCGCTTCGCAACCCCCGCGGATCACCGGGAGTGTTAAGAACAAATTTGCCAAGCTATAGCAATCATACCCTACACATTAATCTATGAAGAGGTTATTACCTACTTTTCTCATGGGATTAGAAAAATACCTACGTGGAGTAAGTCGAAAGGGACCTAGCTTTGTGGGCTATCAATTTTACTTAACAACAAAAACGTGTAACAACTCACCTAAAACGGAGTCATTATCCAGTAAAGTCTTGTTAAGCTCCGACATTTCTGTACCAGCGGAAAGGGCCGGCGCTTCGTACTTCCTAGGAGGCTTAGTTACGGGATTAACATCCATCTTGCAGCCTTTTTCGGGTTCAGAAGCTACTGAGCCTTCTATTAACGCTTCCCCGTTAGATGAGCGAGTGTCCGTCTTGATCAGTCTTTTCAATTCCGTATTCTGAGTCGTGAAGTAGCAAACGGCAAACACCGCTCCAATTATAATTACAATCGAGGTCAAACATCCCACTAAAATGGCAAAGGAATCAGCATCCATACCAGCTATAGTGCCAGATCCTCCGTATTTAGATAGAACGAGTGTTAAAGTTTTCTCATCTCTACCTCCAGGGTTCTCAGCAACACAAGTATAGTTCCCTCTATCGCTATACCTAGTGTGGAGAACTGTCAAGTTTACATACCTAATCAAATCCATAGTATTCTCAGTAACTGTATACCGTATTTCACCGAACGACCTCGGCTCGATTGTTTTCCCGTTAAACCTCCAAACAACTTCTGGTGTCGGATTTCCGACTACTTTACAAATTAGAGTCACGTTTTCCTCATAACTTTTGATAGTTGAGTCTGGAAGGGGTTCCAATATAGTAGGCCGGCAAGCGAAGTTTGAAGAGTCTAATTCGTTCCAAAGTTTGGAGCGTACCGAGGCTGGTTCGGCGCACGAGGTGGGTGGCGTATACAAGTTATGGCTGATCACCCAATCCCGGAACGTTTGTAAGTTGCAATCGCATCTCCACGGATTGTTGTGCAGATCCAATCCCGACAAGTTTCTGAGCGCCATCAAAGTTTCCGGTTTCATGTGACTCAAATTGTTTCCGTCTATTCTCAATATCTTTAACTGGGGTAAGTTTACAAACGATTTTGTCGCTATTCTCACGATTCGGTTATTGCTCAGTTCGACTTTCTGGAGGTATTTCAAGTTGCGGAATAAGCCGTCCTCTAGCTTATCGACTAAATTGTTGCTCAAGTTGATCAATCTCAATTTCTCCGTTCCCTTGAACGTTTCTGGATGGAGATGTCTTATTTTGTTTTTGGATAGGTCCAGTTCTATCATGATGGCTAGAGTTATGAATGCCGCTTTGTGAATAACTTCAATATTACACTCTCTGAGGAAGAGTTTCTTGAGGTTGCTTAAGCCGACTCGTTTGAAAGCTTCCTGGTGTAATTGTTGGAGGTTATTGTTTGATAGGTCGAGTATTTGGATGTCGCTGCTGAGGTTACCTGGTATGACCCTCAGACTGGAGTTGGCACAGATTGCAGCTTTGTTCCCGGATTGCCACCTGCAGTCACAAGGGCGTTGGCATTCCGTGGTGAAGTCAGCTGCAATTGTGGTCACGAATATGAGTAAGACATTCAGCCATGTCTGCCAACATTTGTGAGCCATTTTGCTATAATGTTGGTCATTTCTTCGTCTTGTTGCATTCCTGACTGGTGATCTTCACTGGACGCATAAGTGTTCTGAAACAAACAGAAAAATATGTGAACAAATTGATAGAGTAGATAGAATAGAGTAGTTGACTCATATCAAATTTAATAAAAACAATATTAATTTCGCATAGTACATGGAATAAGGGTCCGATATATATCGATATTAATTAATAAAAGGTAAGGATTTCAAAACTAAAAATCATGTATTTTTCCAAATTTTCCAAACGCGCTGTCATCCATTTAGTGACGTCACAATGTAACTTGATGTACTAAGCGTCAAACGCTGCTTTTGTGAGGGATTTGTTATAGTGACGCCATGAAATAGTTGACAATCGATTAACTCTCCCCTCCTCCGCTCGTGTTGTTCTCCCTGCCTAGCCAAATTTGGAAAAATCCTATTAGAGCAGCTTTGGATACCCGTTCTAATATAGACCTTGCTGCAGTTCTAGAAAGGCTAAGGTCTTTAAACAAGTTATAGAGAGATTATGCTGGTAATCCTCTCGCACCTAACTAAAATGTTCATGTGATCACGTCTCAAAAAAATGTGATTTTATTTTCAACCAAGTAATAAATGAATCATTTAAAATAGTGTCAACTATCCTATTGATGTAGTCTTTAAGTCTTTGATTTTTCCAATTTTGTCTAAAATCAAATGAAAATAGAAAATACGAAGCACAATAAATGGAATGGAAAATACGAACATTCTTCTCTATACTTTTTCCAATAAACATTCAACAATTTTGTTACAATATCAAATTCAGTAAAATAATTTACGAGAAAATATTTCGAAGAAAATAAACTTCATATTTTTAAGTTACGACGATACATTAACTTAAAAGATGCTGCATCATAGGTAAGATAAGATATTGAATTTCTATTTGAGTTGAGGAATTCTCCGAGGAACTGGAAAATATATTACAACAGTATGCAGTTTAAATATCATACTCTTAAGTTATTAAACTTTTTAAAAATTAAGACTTTGTGTTAAATAAAATAATAATTAAAATACGTTATATTATTTGCAAACGATCTTTTAATAACTTTTTCGTATTCAATATAATTCGTTTAATAATGAAATATGAATTTTTATAATGAAATATTAAAAAGGATGGACGTGGGTTAGTTGTAAATTGCATTGTATGGGGACAGTTAAGTTAGTTAACACTGTTTCAGAGATTACAATGAACAGACTGACGTATATATAAGCACTTATCAACACATATTATTATATATAAAAATGTGTCTGTCTGTGATTTCAAAATATCTGTGTTATTTTATTATATTAAAGGCTGTTTGATATTTATACAATATAATAATCCGGAATATAATAATCTTTGGAACGGCTGAATGGATTTTAATGGGACTTTCAACTAAACATGTATGAGGATATCGTGCAACATATAGGCTGAAGGCTCCTTTTTATCCCGTAAAAATCCATGGTTTCCACGGTATTTGTGAAAAACTGAACCTCACACGCACGAAGTCGCGGGCGTCCGCTAGTATACAATATAATGTTGTAATATACTTTCACATTTATAATATAAAACCCCCAAAAAGCACTCGTATCTAACATTTAAGACGATAAAAAAGTCTTCATCCGGTATGATAGCTTCTTTTGAGTCCAAATGCTCGCTCATTCGGGATAAGCGCTTAAGGAAATTTACTTTTGTAAGCGATCGCTCAACTAAGCGCCCCGAGCGAACTTTGAAGCGAATTTTTAGTAATATCTTCTTGAAACTTTGTAAAGTAAAACATTTTCATTCGAAATTGGCGCCCCAATGATACGGATTCTTGGAAAAGTTTCAAGGATCTATAGAATGGACGCCGTGGAATGATCCCGAAAGATTCTGCCTTTTATTTTATATCCTAAGGCCATGCCCTTGAATACTTGACGGCCTCCGTGGTGCAGTGGTATGCGCGGTGGATTTACAAGACGGAAATCCTGGGTTCGATCCCCGGCTGGGCCGATTGAGGTTTTCTTAATTGGTCCAAGTCTGGCTGGTGGGAGGCTTCGGCCGTGGCTAGTTACCACCCTACCGACAAAGATGTACCGCCAAGCGATTTAGCGTTCCGCTACGATGTCGTGTAGAAACCAAAAGGGGTGTGGATTTTCATCTTCCTCCTAACAAGTTAGCCCACTTCCATCTTAGACTGAATCATCACTTACCATCAGGTGAGATTGTAGTCAAGGGCTAACTTGTAAAGAATAAAAGAAAAAAAAACAAAAAACTTTAAAAAACAATACCGTTCTCAGACATCTGCGGATACATAAGTCTAATTTACAATTGAATTATTTAAATTAAAAAAGTACTTCTAGCGTACTACTGTACATTTGCGTTTAAGTAAATTTTTTCATTCACATGTGACAGTAAAAATAGAAATAAGCTTCGTGGTTATCAACCCATATTCGGCTTACTGCTGAGCTCGAGTCTCTTCTCAGAATGTAGGTTTAGGTGGTAAGTCGTTACCAACCGTTAAGCAAAGCCAAAATTAGACTAATACTGAAACAATTCAGAAAATATTAAATTTTACATTAACTTTAATTGGGAATCGTAGCCAGACCTTTTGTGGTAAACCGTAAAACTGCACAAGAGAGGCTCTTCACTACAGAACAAGATGTTTCCTTTTCAATGATCAGTAGAAAAGATACAAAAACATCAAAAGAACCCTTTTTTTGGATGTGAAAGTAATCCATTCGTAAAAAGAGCTTTCAATGTGATGACAAATCAGTAGGGCTGAGATAAAAACCACATTGCCCTTCGCGCAGTCATCTCTTCACTGGCGGCGTAGGGTGGCCATGAGTTATGGGATTGGAAAATTTTATAATAATTATGTCATCTTTAGAGTCAATATTTTGGCTATGAATAATTTTTTTTTTCACTAACCGACTACAAAAAAGGAGGAGGTTTCTTAATTCGACGCGCATGTTTTTTTTTAATATTTGTAACCTCTATCGTAGTTTATTAACCAATTTTGAAAATTCTCTTTTTTTGGTTGAAACAGTATACTTCCAGATTGGTTCTATTTAATTTTCATGAAAATCATTTTAATTTTCTGTTCAAATCAAAATTACTGAAATAAACGTAAAAAATGGCCATACTGTGGCACTGTCGGTCACTATTATGCTAGGACACACTAATCGGTTTGAAGGCGGTACCAAAAATGAACTTTACAATCCTATTTGGTGCGAACTTATTTTCACTTTTTAGATTACCATATCTTTGAAGTCGGTTTAATTTTTTTATTAAAAATATTCTTTTTAATAACAATCTCTGCTTGTGACTGCGATAGCACCTAATATTTAGTGACAATGCAGTCTAAGTATTTCTCGAAAGGGGTATTTCCCGAAGAGTGGAAAATAGCATTGGTAAGCCCAATATATAAAGCTGGCCCCAAAGACAAGCCTGAAAACTATCGACCCATATCATTGCTTGGAACCTTCTCCAAATTGATGGAAAAAATAGTTAACAAGAGACTTAGAGTCTCATAACATACTATCAGGGAGGCAATTTGGGTTTAGGCATAATAAATCTGCGGAGGATGCTGTCCGTCTTCTAACATCTACTGTATCTGCCCATCTCGACCAGCAAAAAGGTTGCATAGGTTTATTCCTGGACTTGGCAAAGGCCTTTGATACTGTGTCCATCCCGGTTTTACTAAGAAAACTCGAATGCAACAGTATAAGAGGCATACCACTTGAGTGGTTTAAAAGTTACTTAACCAACAGAAAGCAGTGTACAAAAATATCTAATTTAAAAAGTGACGTGCAAAGTATCAATTTTGGTGTACCTCAAGGTAGCATAATCGGACCGACGCTATTTATATTATATATTAACGATATACACAGTATACCACTCAAGAACGCTGACATCATCTGTTACGCCGATGATACTGCCTTACTATTCCATGGTATAACTTGGGAAGAAACTTATCGAAATGCACAGTCGGGAATATCTGCTTTATCGAATTGGCTTAGCCACAATTTACTGACGCTGAATATAGACAAAACAAAATGCCTGTGGTTTCATAAAACTGCAGCTTCCGCTCCCAAAAAACGAAACAATGGCCTTAAGATCCACAGTTGTGGCGTAACAAATGCAAAACGCCACATAACGGCTCAGTGTGCTTGTGATGAAATTGGTCAGGTCGACGTCATTAAATATCTTGGGATCCAGATCGATAATAAGCTCTCCTTCAGACCACACATTGCTTTCCTTTCTAAACGAGTCAGAAAAATCATCGGTATAATGAAAAAAATACGCGATATAGCGAACGCGTCAACCCTAACATTAGTATACACTTCATTATGCCAGTCGCTTCTTAACTATTGCATTCTATCTTGGGGAAGTGCAGCAAAGACAATTTTAATAGATCTAGAGAGAGCTCAACGATCAGTATTAAAAGTAATGCTAAAAAAACCATACAAATATTCAACCGCACTACTACATAAAGATAGTGGGGTGCTTACAGTTCGTCAACTCTTTATATTAAAAGCAGCTTTGTCAAAACATAGACAATTGCTACAATCCCCAAATGTAAAAAAGGTATTTGGAAAAAGAATAGTCAAGGTCAATCTCCCAATTGTGAAAACTGAGTTCGCTCGACGATTCACACCATATGTCGATGCAAAAGTCTACAACTTTGTTGCAAGGTCCTGTGATCTTTGCAACCTCTCAGTAAATCAGGCAAGTCTAACAATAACTAATTGGTTAAAAAGTTTAACTTATACAGACACTGAAGAATTACTCAATGCAAATATGAAATAAGCTAAAATAATTGTGTACACCATCTAATGTTTCTGCTTACTGTTTTACTTTACTTTTCTTTTTTGTAATGTTTTTCTTTTTGTAATGTAGTCCTATTTATTGTAATTTTTGTAATTAGTCCTAGTCCAACGGAAAGCATTAGAAAATCCTACCTGGTCTCCACGATACAGATCAATCTAGTGTGGAGACCACAGGCAATGTTATGGTTTTTTGTATATTTTTTTTTGGTGAATAAAGATTTTATTTATTTATTTATTTATTTAAGTTTTCTATCTAGTGGGCTTACTTGGAAGAGCAAGATACAAGATTTATTCTACTTATACCTCTGATGGTTTCTACATGGCATCATGCCGGAACACTAAATAGCTTAAATACCTACATCTGTGCCCATGGGCTGGTTAAATAGCCAAATTCATAAATTAATCCGAGCTAGGAATCGAACCCAGGACCTTTTTTTTAAAACTACAGTATTACCAACTACGCCAGAGAGGTTGTCGGCTAGTGACATCTGACATTGACCAAAATTATCTTGGATATTAAGTCAAAATAATGAGTGTTTTCGAAATTAAGTAGATGTTCAAATCCGGTAAATACTTGGATTATTATCGATTGAAATTCAGCAAAAGAAATTATCGAATAAACTGGGCGCTTCATAAACTTTGTATTTTTGAAAAAATATATTAATATTTATTTTAAAAATATAATAAAACATCGTAATATTATAATCGAATTGATAGAATTATCTTTATTGAACAGGTTGTTCACTCAAAAACACTCAACTCAAGGCCTAAGACCAAGTTGCCCTAATCAAATTCATGAATCGAAATCATTGAGGCGTGTTCAGGGAACAGATAAAGTAGATTAATCCTTGTAGCGTAGGAGGGTGTGGGCAAATTTGAGGGGGGTCTACGCAAAGCTGATAAAATACTCATATTGTGTTTAATATACTATGTAATAGCACATGGGCTATATTTTAATCTGGTATTCTCACGAAAATAAAATCTACGCAAGTAAAATCGCGGGGAACAGTTAGTTCTATCTGATTGTATTGTTTCTCAAAAGAACTGTTTAGGATATTTAAAAATAGACAAACAAATACCGTTCCATTTTTTTTCAAGATAACCTTATTATTCACGGGCATTATTATATAAAGTGTGCGCTTTCTCCTGGTACTTACTCTCTCGGCTCCATATATACTAATATTATAAAGCTGAAGAGTTAGTTTGTTTGATTGAACGCGCTAATCTCAGGAACTAGTGGTCCGATTTGAAAAATTCTTACTGTGTTAGATAGCCTATTTATCGAGGAAGGCGATATATTATCCCCGTATTACTACGGGAACGGAAACCACGCGGATATAACCGCGCGGCGTCAGATAGTAATAATATATTATCCATACATTAACTTTACTTCTGTAAAATTGTTGTCTAGATCCGTTTAGTAGTTGTTGAATGAAAGGGTAACTAACATCCATTTTCAAACTTTTTAATATTCGTAGCATGGCTGTAGCAGCGAGCATAAAATGCATACAATGATGTAAAAACTTGTGTCCGTTTAACAATCACCCCTTTAAAAAATCCACTCCCTCTCGTAACATTAAGGTCATAGCGTGAGGGGGGTTCGAAATTTACAAAATACAGCATAATTTATCATGGGTCTTTAGCAAACAATTGGTTTGATTTTCGGCAAATTGTCTACGATGAATCATCAATCACGCCCGCAAACAGACGCTGCGTAGATTGCCTGCGACGCACAAGGAATATTGAACTTAATATTATAATACATACTTTATATTAAAATAAATTTCGGATGAAATTCCTCATCAGTGCCTGAAGACAAAAGTCTTCGAACAGTGCGTGTTGCCAGTGATGACCTATGGTTCCGAGACTTGGTCGCTAACTATGGGCCTCATAAGAAGACTCAGAGTCACACAGCGGGCGATGGAACGAGCTATGTTAGGAGTATCTCTGCGTGATCGAATCAGAAATTAGGAGATCCTCAGAATATTTATACTTTCGAAATTGTTTCAGGTCTGCTTTGGTAGAAACCATCAGAGATGGTACGAGTAGAATAAAATATCTTCCAAGTGTCTACTAGGGAAATATGCAATTTCAATGAACAGAGTTGTGATCACTGAGGACTAAATAATCATTCAATAAAAAAGCTATATTAATTTATTATGAAACACGCCTACAACTCACGACAGTGTTCTAAAAAAGCTAAAGTTATAATCTATATTAATCATCATCAAGTGTCATCATCATCATCATCGTCATCTTCATCGTAAACTATCGTTGGTTATAGCATATTACAGTGACTTATAATATAATTTCCCCAACACAACATATTTTGTGGTCACCCTACAAAATCGTCTGTTATGGAGGAACGTGTCCCTTGAAAAAATCATTTCGGTGTACGCAGCGTGTAATGTCTCCCTACGTTCCGTAGAAGTGTTTGCGAGTTACCGTCATAATTTTATTTTCAATATTCCACACGAGGCTGTGGGCTTTCGTGGGTGAAGCTTCACAAGGGACTACTTTCTTTGCGAACGGAAAAATACACGGCTTGTGTTACATAAAGGTATGGGAGTTGTATAACTGACACGATTTATTTTTAGCTGTGTTTTCAGTTTGTAGTCGTTACGTAATAAGTATACATTGCTGATTCATCTCAATACGAGGTATCGTTGGTCTAATGGTTTTTTTTAAATGCAAATAGGCTCGCATAAAGTGTAGATACAGTCTAAGATGGGTCACGCTTGCCTAGAAGGTGCCTATTCAATCTTGTTTTGAAGATACCCAAGTTATAAGATTCAGGAAACACAGACTTGGTAACTTGTTCGTTACGTTACTGCTAAAAAGGGTTCAAATCATTGTCAAGAATGATAAACTTAATAATTGTGTATAGTCCGGGGCCCGTAAAACATTTTTTTACAACTGATTACTATCAAGTTAATTTTTCGTGAGTAGAAGAAGAAGAAGAAGAAATATACTTTATTGAACATTAAAAGAAAAATAAACAATAACTTATAATAACACTTACAAACTAATGTACAAATGGCGGTCTTATCGCTAAAGAGCGATCTCTTCCAGATAACCACTGTGGAAGAAAAAAAAAAACGTAAGCACCGATTCGGGTATACACACACAAAAAATAATACAAAGTTAAGTAATTTAAATACATAAATAATATGCATATGAGTAGCTTCATCTCCAACCTTTTTATTTACGAAAATTCTTGATACTGGTAGCTAACTAAGTTTCCAGGAAATAAAAATTTCTGAGCGTCGGAACAAGATAATGTACCACACAATTTGTAGGACATTGTGGCTGTTATGTTGTATAACTATTAATTAAGCAACAGTTAAAAAAACTTGTTAACAAGCTGGGAGGAGGGTAGTTTACCAAAAGTTGTTACTAACCAGATGTTTTTTACTGTTTATTTAGAAAATAAGTACATAAAGTATAAAATTAAAAAAAATAAATAATATAATTCAAGAAGTTTTAAAAATTCTACTCCTATAGAGTTAAAAATAGTTGAAAAGTTGTCTTATAATGTAAAAAAAGTTTGCAAGTTAGGTTTTGAAAAGTGGATCAATAAAATAATCGATTTTGATAATTTCACTCCATTCATGGGTTGAAACTTTTTCATGTTTCTGTCATTATTCAAGTAATAATCACGGTAGGTTTGTAAGTACGTAAGTATTTTAATGATAACCAATATCATTTAAATGTAAAATTTAAAAAATATAAAAGCGTAAACTTATTTTTTTCGCCGACAAAGTTCCGCTAACAAATTATAAGGCTTTAAGCATTGACAAACAAAATCTTAGCAATAACATCGAACTGAAGCTTTCATTAAGCAAACGAACGGAGCGGGTTAGGTATCGCCGTTATCGGTAAATAAGCGTAATTCCGCCGTCGGCGTCACGTACCGCAGCGGGCGATAAAACGGAGGCAATTTCGCAAAACACCGCGCTAATCCATTCATTGCGGTAAAAGACGATATGAGGAGCGATGGGGCGGACACTGACATAAGCGGAAGCGGATTTAATTATAATATTATCTTCTCTGTAAGCCTAGGATACGAAATTTTTTTAGAGAAGATTTGGCTGGGAGGCTTCGGTCGTGGCTAGTTACCACCCTACCGACAAAGAAGTACCGCCAAGCGATTTAGCGTTCCGGTACGATGTATATCGTGGTGAGATTTATAACGTGGTGCGGGGCCTATACAGATCAAATTTCAGTTTTCATCTGCATTTTCATATCTGAACTCCTATAGTGGCTATGCTTTTGTGGCACTTTCAGTCGCTTTGTTGTTTCAACATTTAAGCGCAATACAATCAATGCAATCAATTGACGGCCTCCGTGGCGCAGTGGTATGCGCGGTGGATTTACAAGACAGAGGTCCTGGGTTCGATCCCCGGCTGGGCAGATTAAGATTTTCTTAATTTGTCCAGGTCTGGCTGGTGGGAGTCTTCGGCTGTGGCTAGTTACCACCCTACCGGCAAAGACGTACCGCCAAGCGATTTAGCGTTCCGGTACGATGCCGTGTAGAAACCGAAAGGGGTGTGGATTTTCATCCTCCTCCTAACAAGTTAGCCCGCTTCCATCTTAGACTGCATCATCACTTACCATCAGGTGAGATTGTAGTCAAGGGAATGTCATGTAAAGAATAACAAAAAAATATATCGCTTTGAGCCACATTGTCCACCGCAAGGATATGAAACTAAACTTCATTATTGTCCCATGGTTACTTAGTTTGGCTAAGCATAATTCTCGGGTCAGATCACCAAAAAATAAGTTACTTGAAGTAGGGTAGCGTCTCGTAAAGCACGTAGAGACAGTAATGTGTGCTTAAAACACTGAATGTAAAACTTTAACTTTTAAGCTTAAACTCTGTTGGATCGTGTCTGTGTCTAAAAGAAAGATGGAACAGAGATTGCATCAATGGATTTCTCACACGTTTATGCACTATAATATCAATACTATAATCTTGTGTTTGTGTTATTTTTAGATTGTATTTGTGTAAATGCTGCAACAGTCACTGGTGGACCAAATAAATAAATAAATAAATACGACGGTTAATCTCAAGTAGGAAAGATAAAAAGATCTTTATTTTTTAGTTATACCACATATCACATTATTAAAATCTAAATTATATTATGGGTTAACTGTCCACTCAAAGTGTGGAGCACCAAGAGAACAGTTCTTGTCAGAAATTCTGTTCGGAGAACTACTATTACTAGTTAAAAGTAAATTGAAAAAAATATAAATTCCGCTAACGCTCCCGCTCCCGCGATCACTGTGATCCCAATAACCTAATAGCGCTTAATTTATTGAAGTAAGCCACGAATATACCGCCTTTTTTCTTGCTTGTTAATCTATGATATGGGATCTGAAATATATCTGGCTTATACACGCGGTAAATGGTTCCATTTTATTATTTTATTGTTTGATGTAATATAAGCTTTTATTTATGACGCAATGCATTTGAATATATTCATTTCAAGTATGTGTGGCCAGAGAGAGTGGATATGACCTCTGTTTTCTATTCGGAGGGCGTCGATTCGAATCCGCATTCGGCATGCACCTCCAACTTTTCATTATATGTGCATTTTAACCGCTCTGATTCTGAGAGGACACTCGTGCTTAACAGTAAGCCGAATATGGGTTGTTGTAAATGATAATGATGTGTGACTTGTATCTTAGAACTTGGCTTCTGATTATGAGATCTTGCGTTTGAACCCTAGGCCGTGCTATGAAACATGACAAGTAACCTAACTAGGCAGTTTAAAATAAGTAAATATTCAAACATGTACTTTAATTTACAATTAAATATTTATAATATAATTTAAAAGATTAGCTTAATAAAACATTTTGGTATGAAACCGTGAATAGGTAAAATTCAAATTTTATCTATTCACGTTACTTACATCCTTATTTGGGTCACAAGAATTGATTTGAGTACCAAATTTCAATTGGATTGGTCCGGTAAGTTCGGAAAAAACAGACAGACATTAAAATGTGCGCGAGTGATATTATAAGGGTTTCGTTTTTTTAACCGACTTCAAAAAGGAGGAGGTTCTCAATTCGGTCGGTATTTTTTTTTTTTTTTTATGTATGTACACCGATTACTCAAAGACGCTTAGACCGATTTCAAAAATTCTTTTTTTTTACTACGTACGTTTGGAACCGTAAAAAAGTATGAAAAAAATTTCCATGAAGAATATTTTTTTTTTACTAAAAGAAGAGGATTTGGTTTTTATTTGCGATATTTTAGTAAAGTATTACTAAAATATCGCAAATAAAAACCAAATCCTCACCGAAATAGATCTAGTTCAGATAAATAAGTTTTTATAACTATATTATTTATTGTAACTAAAAAGCGAAAAATAACATTATAATATTTTCTACCTTCTGTTCAGTTTCCAAGCCGGTGATGTATTAACCAAGGCGTATCATAAATATTACAGTTACTCAGACATTATTTTATTTTAAGCATTAGAATCTGTGATCAATAAATCACCCCTATTTTCCTACCCTTAGGGTAGAAT
This sequence comes from Bicyclus anynana, assembly GCF_947172395.1. Lineage (NCBI taxonomy): Eukaryota > Metazoa > Arthropoda > Insecta > Lepidoptera > Nymphalidae > Bicyclus > Bicyclus anynana. The sequence continues at coordinate 6,702,314 of NC_069105.1, forward strand.
TTTTTTTCTTCTTAAGAAAACTTCGAGATACCCTTTCCAATAAAAAGAAATATTAAAATCGCTGAGAAGTTATGCGTGGTCATACATTAAAAATACAATATATAATAAACAGGTCCGCAAAGATATTTTTTACCTCCTCCGTTTTTTCGTCGATTGAGACTAATACAGATACACACAAATTAATACGTCAAATTTTGCGCGATTCTCTAAAGAAATTTGAAAAGAAAAAGCTACATAACCTTATAGTACCTACGTACAACGGCCAACCCTAGTGACCAAGTGCGGAAAAGGAAAAAAGAACCTTATAGTTATTGTTATGGAAAATTTATAAACATATTACATGGTCGTTACCAATTTATTATTATTATCTTACAAAAACATTGCCTTATTATCTTTCCTAATTAAGGACGACCGCAAAAAATATACAAAAGAACTTTCAATGGAAGAAAAATCAAAATATTAATAATGAAAATTACATTCTATGTAGTACCGGGAAAATCTTTTCACCCTAATTATAAAAAGTGACGTAAAGATTGACTTAAATTGAATAAGGTCGGTGTAATTCACTTTTTAATATAATGCAAATACATTTTATTTGTTATTTTTTTAATGATCTAGGGAATTTCAAAATATCATCTAAAATTGATACGATTACAATAGAATGTAAATCTATAATAGCTAAATCTTCCTCATTTTATAAGAAAAACTGTAAGTTTGTTAGCCCATGCCAAGGGTAATACCCATGCCTTCGGTAATATCCATACCTTTTTTTATTCCTTACAAGTTAGCCCTTGACTACAATCTCACCTGATGGTGCAATCTAACCTAACCGATCCCAAGACCTCCATCTTGTTAATCCACCGCGCATACTGCGCCATGGAGGCCTTAGGTAATACCCATGCCTTAAGTAATACCCATACTATAGGTAAGAATGATAATTGACTATGAAGTTTAGACCGTGGAAATTTTTGCAGGTAATAATTAAGTATATTTATCACTAGCAGACGCCCGCAAGTTCGTCCGCATGGAATTCAGTTTTTCACAAATCCCGCGGGAACCATGGATTTTTCCGGGATGAAAAGTAGCCCGTATGTTAATCCAGAGTAAAATCTATTTCCATTCCAAATTTCAGCCAAATTGCTTCAGTAGTAGCGGCGTTAAATAGTAACAAACATCCAAACATACGTCCATACAAACTTTCGCGTTTATAATATTAGTAGGAGTAGGATAAGCGGATAAACATACGTTTTCATACGTGTACATTTTACACGTAACACGTAATGTGTTATGAAAAACGGAAATTTATCGTTACTCTTAAACAAAAGCGGCCATTAAAACTCCATTACGTTATTTAAAACGCAGGCTCCTACATGAGGAAACATATTTCTTTGCGCCCGACACCCCAAGTGATATATTGGCTTTTACCGGCGGGCGTTTTTTATATGAAAAGCGAAAGAAACTACATACGCGGCCGCACTTTATTATTTCTTGACAGGAAAAACACCAAGAATACGCAATTTAGATATAATCGCTTTTTATAAAGCTGTTGTAATGCTTACTCTGCAGAACACTTAGGATGGGAGTTTCGTTTTAGGATTCCGTATCTCAGAACAAAAAACGGAATAAAAAACATCTTATTTTTGTCACTGATATTTACAAAATTAGAAATAGCTTGAACAGAATCGAAGAGATTGTAAAACATAGCGGTTTTTCATCACGATAAAGCCAAAAATCGATAGTCATTCAGCAAATTTAAAGATAACTTGGTTGGGGAGTATTGAAGCATTCACCATGTACCTAGCCCTGACTTTAAACTCTCGTTAAGTTGTACATCAAAAACGTTTGATATTGGACTTATGAATGCTTACATATTTTGTAGAAAACAAACAAAATGGCAGGTTTAAATAATATTTTCAAATGTACCTAAATACCTAATAAAATTTTATATGAAAAAACCCATGCTTTCCCGAGATTTGCGAAAACTGATGATTTTGATGATATGAATATTTGTTACCATTTCACGCCTCGACTACTTAACCGAATTAGCTGAAATTTGGTATTAAGATATATTATAGCCTAGATTAACACATAGGCTACTTTTTATCCCGGAAAAATCCATGGTTCCTGAGGGATTTGTTAAAAACTAAATTCCATGGGCGTCCGCTAGTAATTTCATAAAGGTACACTTTCCTTTCAGTTCATGAATTCAGAATTCTACTGTGCGACACCTCAAAGTACGGATGGGACAAAAACATGACCCGATTTTCATTGGATTTCCCGTCAGTGGTTTTTGGGAAGTTCGCAACCCGAACGCTCCATAAATCACCTCGAGTCGAACATCGTAAATACGTCACCTGACAATTACTTGACTCGCTAAAACAAATCCTTTCCGTTCCGAGGTGGTTTTTGGAGGATTTATGGAGCGCCTGGGGAATTCTTGCATACGTTGCGTCGTTTCCGGGAAGAGAGGCGTTTTTTTATTACGCTTATTGCTTCACTTGTAACGATGTAAGTAAGAAATTCCAAAAAAAATTGTCACGTGACTTAAATTCAATATGGCGGACGTCCAAGATAGCGGACATGCTATTTAAAATGCACCCCCATGATATAGGTATCTAATGAATGCGTTTGCTGTCAGGAATACAAAAAAAAACTCCATTTGTGATTTTTGGTCTGTGATTTTTAGTTTTTTAAACAATTATATTTTTTGTGAGAAAGTTTGTCTTGGAAAGTACCGCTTATCATGTTTATTATTTAAACTAATGTAGTTGATTTTATGCTTACAGTAAAATTTATGATTTTTATATAGCAATAACCTATAATTATGATAGAAAATATTACCTATACGTAATAAGTAATAGAATAAAAATTGCAAGTAATTTTATACGAATTAACGCATAATATCGAATTAGAGTACAAATTAGCTGACAGCAACACGAGTCGCTGTAATTATAGCTAGACGTAGCCTACCACTTACAAAAACAATTTTCTTTTAGAGTTTCTCTTATAAAAGGATTTTTTTTCTATATTTTTTACAAGTTAAAAGTAAATCTTTAGAAAAATCGTCGAGTCTTCAATTTAGCTAGAACAACGACTTTTGCTCAAAACAATATTGTTTATCAAAAGGAGAGAACGTTAATTACAAGAAAACCTTCTGTCACAAAAACTAGATTTTTACTATTGAATGAGTTTTCATTACAACAAAATAAAAAAAAAAAACAATTAAAAAAACACGTCCAAATCGCAAAACTTTATTGTAAACTATATTGGACTAAGAGTCTGCGATAGCCTGTCACACCTCATTTAAAGATAGCTGAAAGTTTTGAGAGCCGTGATAGCCCATGATAGCCCAGTGGATATGACCTCTGCCTCCGATTCCGGAAGGTGTGGGTCCGAATCCGGTCCGGGGCATGCACCTCCAACTTTTCACTTGTGTCCATTTTAAGAAATTAAATATCACGTGTCTCAAAAAACATCGTGAGGAAACCTGCATATCGACAAAAGTAATAGACCTTTTGCCGTATGCGTGAGAAAAAGGGAAGCCAGTGGCGTCGTAACACGTTACGTTACGCGGTGCGCGGTTACGTTAAGAAGTTGTCACTTCATATTTAAAGAGATAACTACTTAATGGAGGGTACTATAAGTTGTCTGTGCTTCAAAACAACTATGTTTTCTCTAGAGCTTATAATTATTTACAAGATACTAAAACACAATCAAGCTTTTTAAAATTTTTGTATGTCTGTTTGCCCGGGCTTATCTCTGGCACGATTTTAATAGTGTTTCACTGGTAGTTAGGGGAGATTATTAAACAATTTTATCCCAAAAATTCATGTTTCTGTCATGGATTTGTAAAAACGGGTAGTTTATCATAATATATTCACAATATTCGAATGTGCGGAACCTTAGAAGCACGTAAGCTCAGTACCTACTCTATAACTAAAAAAAAACAATGTAATGCGGTTTTCTAGTAATACTTGATATATTTACGGTCCGGTCCAACTCCGGGTCGGGTCTGGGCGAACCCTGATTTATGAACCCAACGGTTCCGCGGTGCGCCCATACAATGAATTGTTAATGGATGCTTTTAGTAAGGGAAATAAAAACTATTGGAAATAGACAATGTCAAGTCATAAAAAGTAGGCTTTTTTAACGTTACTTGCAAAATATGTAAGAAACTTTTTACGTCGGGTGACGCGGTGGTTTTGACATAGGTATGTCAATGAGGATAATCTATTGATTGGATCATCATCATCATCATTATCAACCCATATACGGCTCACTGCTGAGCTCGAGTCTCTTCTAAGAATGAGAGGGGTTAGGCCAATAGTCCACCACGCTGGCCCAATGCGGATTGGCAGACTTCACACACGCAGAGAATTATGAAAATTCTCTGGTATGCAGGTTTCCTCACGATGTTGTTCCTTCACCGTTTTGAGACACGTGATATTTAATTTCTTAAAATGCACATAACTGAAAAAGTTGGAGGTGCATGCCCCGGACCGGATTCGAACCCACACTCTCCGGGATCGGAGGCAGAGGTCATCCAGTGGGCTATTGATGGGATGGTTTGAATATATTGATTTTTATGATACATTCGAGTAAATAAGATCAATGTTAACTAATTTATACATAAAAAGCAAATATTGTCTGGATATTTGCAAAATAAATAAGATTATAAATTTTCAAAATATATTAAAAATCTATTATCGTAATTTGATCATACAGTTTTAGCTTCCTTACTTTAAATGTGATATTTTAATTATATGAACTATAAACATAAACGCACAAATAAAAAAGATATTAGTAATTTTGCTTGAACCCGCATTAAAATCTAACGGTCATAATGTATCTACGACGTCATTAATTCGTACCATTTTGTATGGGGCGTTTTGCAGGAATCCGTAGCAGCGTCGCAAATCTGACCCTTTAAATCCCTGTAGCTCCGGAAGTAATGATCGCAGATACCCTGTTACTTTACAAAATTGCTTTACTATTAGCATACTCTTAATATACCTACTTACATTTTAAAAAACTGTCATTATCCCTATTTATTACTGTATTTGTTCTAGTTACACATTAATCAAATAAGCATCTTTAAAGAAGAGCGACAAATAAAGTATAGAACTTTAACCCACATATAAATAGTAAGTTTGGAGCATGTATTATCATCATTATATTGCTGTACTTTAGTAGGTTAAAAACACTTTTAATACCTCTATAGAACTTTATGGATTTACATTAATTCAACTCTAAAATGTAGCCTTCTCGGCCCTATTGTTGTTAAAGTAATTCTTTATGGGTTCAGATTTCCTTTTCCTGTGGAATCCTCAAATAAGTATGTATCCTCAAAGTAGACATAATATTTATGTCGGTGTGTAACTCAAAATGTTTTTGTTAAATCAACACATTCTTTTTGAATCGTCAATGTAGGTATAGGTATTACAGTCTAAATCTGAATGAAAAAGAAATTACGTACTCCCTGCGTGGGTAAAATAAATACAATTACACGTAACATGTAATTTGTATTGTGCCCTTTGATGTCGCAATATTACAGACGTGATCCAATTGATAGGATCCCTTTTATTTGAGTTTTGCAATTTGTTTAATATTATATTTGTATGAGATAAAAGCCAATTTCGTCTTTGACAGTTCAACATAGTATTGTATGTAAAACCCTTTCTAATATTTCAAGGGATCAGTGCTGACCACGTACATATTATAACGTAACTTATTAGAACTCAGAAAACTTCAGTAGTTGATAAAGAGATGGTGGTTCGATCCCCCGCTGGACTACGGGTAGTATTACCATTCATTAATTTTTGTTATTGTGGAGGGGAGGTATCAGCGTTGGTATAAATAGGAGGGTATTTGATGACTTGACCTCAGTTGTTTGTTAGGCAGCATGGACACCGTCACGCTGCCAGTCGCGTTGGTGATTTTGTTCAGTAATGTTTTGTTTAAATTATTAATAATGTTTTGTGTTGTAGTTATTGATCATAAATTGTTTAGTTTAGGCAAAGAGAACATCTCGTGTAGGGAAGGTAATCGTTTATGTATTCTAAAGGGATCCCATAACCCTACTCCCTTGACCTGCTCAGGGTGTTTCCTCTACCCGTAACATCACAGTAGCGTCTTAACACAGGCTTCTCCTACTAGTTGTAGAGGAACAGGAATAATTGTCATATTTAAAAATATGGCTAACTTTTTTTTTAAAAATGTTGTCAAGTTTTAAGTTTTTAGTTTATGAGGATAGCTAATTTTGTACCTAAAAACAACTGTACAACTTTTGGGCTTTTTGCTTGGTCCGTCAATTAGTGTTATAAAAATCTCGGATAACTAGAGTTTCGGACCTAAATACATCCTAACTTTACGCGGACGAAGTTGCCGGCATCAATAAGTATTAAGTATACTTTAACAGACATATGGTAGAACGGACATATGATCCAGTTAGGTAGGTCCAATTTCGAGACAGAGGTGAACCGCCGAATTCGGCTGGCCTGCATTCGGGAAACATCGCGACATCTTTTCGTCCTCCTTCCTCAGTGCCTGATGACAAAGTCTTCGAACAGTGCCTTTTGCCAGTGATGATCTATGATTCCGAGACTTGGTCGCTAACTATGGGCCTCATAAGAAGGCTCAGAATCACACAGCGGGAGTGGAGCGAGCTACGTAAGGAGTTTCTGCGTGATCAGAAATGAGGATATTCGCAGAAGAACCAAAGTCACCGACATAGCTCAACCAACGAGTTGCGAAGCTGAAGTGGCAATGGGCGGGGAACATAGTTCGCCGAATGAACCGATGGACGTTGGGTTCCCAAGGTGCTGGAATGGCGACATCAAGCGAGTCGCAGGTATTCGCTGGATGCAGGTGGCTCAGTATCGTAATGTTTGGAAGTCCCTACAAAAGGCCTATGTCCTGCAGTGGACGTCCATCGGCTGATATGATGATGATGATACATTAACAGATTACAAAATTAATTCAGTACATAACAATAGTTGTCGATGTTATAGAATGGTAGCAATGCGGCTAGTTATACTCATTTCGTAATTAATAATGTACGCGACATTACCAGCTCACAGCGCGTGGATTAACATGGTAAATTAATGTAATAGATTTTAATATAATAGATACTCATGTACTAAATTGTTACATATTATTTAACAAACCCGCCGATCGTAATAGCCCTGTGGATATTCAAATTCAATTCAATTTAAAATTCACTTATTTCAGTTACTTTACAAGCACTTTAGAAAGGTCAATTTATGTTGTGATTTAATGGTGGTAATTTAAAGTCGAAAATTTAAAATGAAAGTTACGAGGGTTCCAAATGCGCCTCGGTCCGAGAAGAGCCTAAAACAAACGCGGCCCAGGTTTATTTTTTTTTGTTTATCGATTTGGATGGCGTAAGTTGGAATCCGGGACATTCACCTCCAAATTTCAGTTATGTGCATTTTAAGAAATTAAATATTAAGAGTCTCAAACGGTAAAGAAAAACACCCTGTATAGATATAGTTAGTTTAACCTCTCATACATATTATCCATTACAGAATACATCAAATTACATATAATTAATAATGGATATCTCCGCTATCAGCACATTAGTTTCCGCAGCGTAATAGATGTTGACAATCGAATTGATGCCCAATGGCGTTAAAGGCTCCAGCTGATTGCTTAACAGTTATTAATTATACGCAATAACACGATTAATTGTTAAATATTGCTCTGATTTGAACTGTTAGAATGGAATGTTAATTTACTTTTATCAACATCATCATCATTTCAATGGACGTCCACTGCAGGACATAGACCTTTTGTAGGGACTTCCAAACATCACGATCTTGAGCCACCTGCATCCAGCGAATCCCTGGGACTCGCTCGCTGGGACTTGATTTCGTCAGTCCACCTGGTCAGGGGACGACCAACACTGCGCTTTCTATTGAGGGGTCGCCATTCCAGTACTTGTGGACTCGGTTCAACTTTAACCTCGTCATTGCTTTCCACCAGGCATAGCAAATAGTGGTATTTACGTTGTTTATAAAACCAGGAATTTAATTATTTTTAGATATGCCTATTTATTGCACAACAGACTATAATGTAACAAATGTTAAATGTTACCCAGCTAGCTCATTATTAAAACAAATAACATACAATAAAGAAAGAAAGAAAAACATTTAGAATAAACTTAGTGTTAAATAAAGGGTGTCTCATTACATTCAAACATCCGTTCCAAATGTAGTCACAGTAAATTCAAAATGCATTCAACAAAGCTGATTGCATTCACCTGACACTTCTCGGGCGGAATTCAAAATTATTGTCTTCTGAATTACACGGCGAAACGTGTGACGTTTTAGGGTCTATACACACTTATCCGTATAATTCGTTAGAGTAAAGTTTGTACGTTTTACGTATTAGCATAATACTTACTCATCTTAAGAAGTAAGAGCGTTAATAACGCAAATTGACAGACATTGTCCGACTGTTTAACGTAAATGATGAACATAAAAACAAAAATTTTATTGTTACTAACAGTGATTTAGATTTTAATATTTGGATTAAACTAAAATTTTCAGAAATTATTTCTGTGCTCATTTTGTACATTAGTTTTATTTGGTACTAGTCCTACTATACTACTAATATTATAAACGCGAAAGTTTGTATGGATGTTTGGATGTTTGTTATTTTAAAACACCGCTACTGCTGAAGCGATTTAGCTGAAGTTTGGAATGGAAATGGATTTTACTTTGAATTAACACATAGGCTTTTTATCCCGAATTTATCCATGGTTTCCCGAGATTTGTGAAAACTTATGATTTTAATGATATGAATGTTTGTTACTCTTTCACGCCTAAACTACTGAACCGAATTAGCTGAAATTTGGTAATAAGATATATTATAGCCTGGATTAACACATAGACTACTTTTTATTCCGGAAAAATTCATGGGAATTCATTTCAAAAATCCCAAGGGATTTGTGAAAAACTAAATTACACGCGGACGAAGTCGCGGGCGTCCGCTAGTTCATTATAGTTCATAGGATTAGAACAGAGATTGTAAGTACAGAACCTATTGCTTTAAGTTTTATTTTTCTATTAGCAATGTTAATTTTGTTTAACACGGCAACAACTTTTAAACTTCCTCATTAAAATTTTATCTAGCCGACCTCATCGCCGAAAGGTCTTGATTCAATTTCTGCCTGCTTATCTATTAACGTACTCAGTCCCGTATCCCGTACTCAGTTCCAGCAAAATAGTGCCACGCATTTTTTTTTTAAATAAATAAATATACTTAAACAATACACATAGTGCGAACAAGTGTGATATATCCCTCTGACCCATCACACTGTCGCGTTAGAGGCCGTCAACGTCACTTTCAGTCACTAAATCTCGCTGCATACAGTTTGGCTGCGCGGTGCAACAACATTATGTCCCCGTCAACTTTGTGAATTATGTTTCACGGTTCCTGCAGGTGACAGACCATCGGATGCGCATTTGTTATTCTTGCAATTGGAATATGAGTGGTTCTGGGGTGATTGTGAGTATATTCGGAAGTACGAATATGTAGCAATGACTTTAAGGTATTATTTTCATACGTCGTCATCAACCCATATTCGGCTCACTGCTGAGCTCGAGTCTCCTCTCAGAATGAGGGGTAAGGCCATTAGAGCAGTAATAGCCCAGTGGATATGACCTCTGCTTCCGATTCATTTTAAGAAATGAAATTTCACGTGTCTCAAACGGTGAAGGAAAAACATCTTGAAGAAACCTGCATACCAGAGAATTTTCTTTATTCTCTGCGTGTGTGAAGTCTGCCAATCCGCAATGGACTAGCTATCGGCCTAACCCCTCTCATTCTGAGAGGAGACTCGGAGCTCAGCAGTGAGCCAAATATGGGTTACAAAATAAACTAAATTGAAATCGCTTTATCCGTTTGGTGACAGACTGACAGACAGACAGACATATCAAACTTATAACTACCCTCTTATTACTTTAGGGGTTATAAAAAGAATTTCACGCGTAAGAAGTAACGGGCGTTCACTAGTGTTTAAATAATATCTTTTATGCTCATTGTCTTATAACAATATTCATTTCACCCTTAAGCGAAATGAATATAAAACGTAAAATTCAAAACAAAAGCTGTCAATGTCTCTTCCAGCCGGTTTAACTCTAAGCGTCACAACTCTGCCCAGAGACGTATAAAAGTACAAAGTACAAAACAATCTATTGTTCAAATTTTTCACCACGTCGCGTTGTACCAGTTTCAGAAAGTTTCAAGAAAATTTCTTTTTAAAAAGCGCAAAAACTTTGCCTTTTTTACGAAGATTTTTAAGCTTGCTAACTTGTAACCAGTTGTTTTAAATATTATTTGCTAGTTTTTGCTACACTCTACATTAGTGGAGGACACTAGATTTTTAATTAGGGTAGGTACTGTATGTATTTGTAATGAGTCCTTAAGGTAGACAGTGCAGTCTTGCATGTATAAAGTGCACCAATATTCCAAGTGTTGTTAAAGTAAAGTAAAGCGATTTTTTCTAGCAACAACTTCAAATAATGATCTAAGATGCCATGTAAGCTGGTCTTTAAATTTTAATACTCGATTAGTGCCAGGTCAGGACTATAATGCGATGGATGCAATCAGAACTTCCCAACCGGAGCTTCTAGTCTTTGCCATACCATATTTTTGGAATATTAAACCATCAACCTTTTTTTTATTACAAAACTAGCGGACGCCCGCGACTTCGTACGCGTGAAATTTGAACCATGGATTTTTCTGGGATGCAAAGTAGCCTATGTGTTAATCTAGAGTAAAATCTATTCCCATTCTAAATTTCAGCCAAATCAGTTCAGTAGTTGCAGCATTAAAAACACTTTGAAGACGAACAACACAGTCTTGCGGAGAGAGAAATCATAAGAACTTTTCGATTTAATTATATTTTCGTTGTGTACGTATTATAGAACTTTGATGTGTGATAAAAACAATTGACAAATGATTTCACGCTATTTTTTTTTATTACTAAGAAGGTTGCAACGTTTCAAAAAATATAACTTTTAAAGTTCCGATTAGCTAGAAGTGCAAATCTTTTAGTGTGCCTCATGGATAGTATAAAGTATTAATACAATCTTTATCGTGTAAGCCGATGGTTGAAGGTTGATCTTATCTGAGATCCTCTACTAATCTTTGTTCAAAACTCAGTGGTCTGAAAAAATCTGGTGAAAAACTTACCACTTAATGTTTCAAATAAACCGACCCTCAAAATGTTTGTAAGCGAAACCAAAACAACATTTTTCACTTAAAACACAAAAGGTATCATGAATAAGAGTAAATCTATTTAACAAATACCTATTTGTCTCTACGCTCCGCTTTGACCCTAAAGTACGAACTTTCCCGAACCGCAATCAAAGTTTCGTCGAAAAGTGCTTCCGGTCTAAACTATTTGTGCGAGTGACCGCCTCAAACGAGACCACTATAACTTACTCGCAACTTCGGGATAACAGCCAAATATGGGCTCTAGGCCATTGTGTTATGTTCAACACGAACTTTTAGAATGTTTTATTTTTTCTAGAAGTTAGAACATGGTTGTTTATCTCGTCTATTATTAAATCTCCAGTTGTGACTCTATAACTTACTCGCAATTTCGGTATAACAGCCAAATATGGGCTCTAGGCCATTGTGTTATGTTCAACACAAACTTTTAGAATGTTTTATTTTTTCTAAAAGTTAGAACTTGGTTGTTTATCTCATTTATTATAAAGTGAAAGCTTTAGTTGGGGGTACTATAACTTACTCGCAACTTCGGGATAAGAGCCAAATATGGGCTTTAGGCCATTGTGTTATGTTCAACACGAACTTTTAGAATATTTAATTTTTTCTAGAAGTTAGAACTTGATTGTATATCTCATCTATTATTTGTTACGTGAAAGTTTCAGTTGTCGCTACAATTTACAACTTACTAGAAACGTCGGGATTCGTGTCGACTCGTGATTTCAACCTCAATTGGGGCTACTATAACTTAGGGATCAGCTTAATATGAACTCTCCAATGTGTCACGTTCAACGCGTACTTAAAATGTTTAAGGTATTTTTTTCTAGAAGTTAGATCTTTGTTGTGATCTCAGCCTTAATTGGGGCTACTATAACTTACACTTAACTTCGGGATAGCAGGTAAATATGGGCTCTAAAGCATTGTTTTATTTTCAAGTAAACATAGTAAGTAGTTTTGTAAAGCGCTATTTTTTTCAAATAGTTAAAACTTGACTGCAATTTCATTGCTTGTTAAGTTATGTAACACACTAAATGGCATTGATTGACTTAAGTTTAGTAAAAGTTGGCAAAACAACTACCTGTTTATCTACCTGATGGCAGTTAATATAATTGTGGACAGTTAATGACATCAACATTTCAACAACATCTCAAATCAGGTACTTATGTCTTTTTGTGTTAAGTAAGTCTTAGGTACCATTTCCCAAACACAACAACAGCATGATTAATTTGAAAACAATTAAATATAATCCTACAAAGTTCATGACTTATAGCGTTATATAACAAACTAGCGGACGCCCGCGACTTCGTCTGCGTAAAATTCGATGTCAATTTTACTACTACCCCCTAACCTAACCTAACCTACCCTACCCCTACCATACCCCTACCCTATCACTACCCCAACCCTACCACTGCCCCGACCCTACCCCTACCCTACCCCTACCTTACCTATACCCTACCCCAATCCTACCCGTACCCTCCCCGTACCCTATCCCTTTCCTACCACTATACCACCCGTACCCCTATCTCACGCCTATCCTACCCCTACCCTGCCACTTCCCTATCCTACCCGTACCTCTACCCTACCACTACCCTACCTCTACCCCGACCCTACCACTACCCTAAACCCGGCCCTAAACCTACCCTACCCCTATACTACCCCTACGCTTCCCTACCCGTACCCTAACCTACCCTGTAACTTCTCTATCTTACTCCTACCCTTAGCAAAATTGGTCCAGTCCTTCGAGAGTGGTGGTATGACCAAGAGAAATAGAGACTTCTATGCTAATAATATAAAGAGGTAAAGTTCGTGTGGTTGTAGGAGGTAATCTCTGGATCTACTGGACCGATTTGGAAAATTGTTTTACCAATAGAAAGCTACGTTATTTGCGAGTGTCCAAGGCTATGTTTGATCCCCATATTCACACGGGAACGGGAACTACGTAAATGAAAGCGCCGGGCGTCATATAGTGGAATTTCTGCATCTTTTAGAAATTTTGTATTATCTCCGAAACTATTTAAGTAATTAACATACTGTAAAGGGCAAATCTTATCTCCATAATACCCTTGTGATTATTAAATAATTTATTTTAATAAGGATTAAAATTTAGTTGTATAAATAATGACGTAAACCTAAGTATATAAAATTAATAATTTTTAAAACACAAAAGGCCTTTTTTCTTCTATATATCAGCTAATACATAGAAGATAGATATATGGTGTCGCGGACTTTTTTGTAGAACTTTTAAAGATACATAAAGTCTCCATATATTAATTTCAATTTTACACAATAGTTAAGGCAGCGCATGCGAATAAGTCTGTATAAGAGGATTTTCAGTCCGACCTGTATGACAAAAACTGTGATAACTCGGCTAATATATATGATACCAATATAAAATATAACCTATAGCACTCCCCGATAATGTAGCATTCTACTGGTGAAAGAATTTTTAAAATCGGACCAGTAGTTCCGAAGATTACCCCATTTAAAAAATGTGACAAACTTACAAACTTTACCTCTTTATAATATTAGTATAGACTACGTATGTATATCTTTTACAAAATTAAGTTAACACAAAACACTATAATTACACTTACTAAGTTTTAATTAATTTATATACACAACAATCGAAATAATACCATTAAACGAAATAATAACTAATTACACGAAATACGTATGACGAAAGTCGAAAGTCGAAACGAAACGAATAAAATAAAATTACAAATTATTTATTTGAATTTGAATTTTGAAGTTTAAACCTGCTTACCTGAACCTGGTCCTGAACCTAAACAAAGAAAGTACGACGTATCTAAACTATAAATATAAATTAAAACTTAAAGTATGTCTCTAATCTCTATTTCTAAATCTAAAAAGCAAATACGTAAATAGACAGACTACAGAGTCAGAGAAACAGTACCTAGCTAACTTTAACTGTACCTACGTGGTACGTGCCTAGAAGTAGAACATAATCACTAACAATTAACATCGACTTGCCAAAATCTAAGTAAATTTTTCACCACAAACACCAATGTATGAACAATCAATTTCGATCATCATGTAGTCGGCATAAATCTCCCTAGCGCCGTACAAAAATATGGTGTTTTTGCTCAACGCCATCTATTGGTAAATGGATAAAACGCCTACATAGAGTTTAGTAACCAAAAATGCTGATCCCTATAAAATACGTAGAAACCTATAGAGGAAGGTTCAACTTAATTTGGCGGTTGGCGCTTAAACATAAGCGGCATTCCGCCTTTTAGAAATTTTGTATTATCTCCGAAACTATTTAACTAATTAACATACTATAAAGGGCAAATCTTATCTCCATAACATCCTTGTGATTATTAAATAATTTATTTTGATAAGGATTTAAGTTAAGTTGTATAAATAATGATGCAAACCTAAGTATATAAAATTAATAATTTTTAAAACACAAAAGGTACTATATCTGCTAATGTATAGAAGATAGGTATATGGTGTCGCGGACTTTTTTGTAGAACTTTTAAAGATACATAAAGTCTCCATACATTAATTTCAATTTTACATAATGGTTAAGGCAGCGCATGCGAATAAGTCTGCCTAAGAGGATTTTCGGTCCGACCTGTATGACAAAAACTGTGATAACTCGGCTAATATATATGATACCAATATAAAATATAGCCTATAGCACTCCCCGATAATGTAGCATTCTACTGGTGAAAGAATTTTTAAAATCGGACCAGTAGTTCCGAAGATTACCCCATTTAAAAAATGTGACAAACTTACAAACTTACAAACTTTACCTCTTTATAATATTAGTATAGATTTAGTTTGTCAAGACGCAAGTGCGCATTTAAGGTCGACCGGTAAAGGCTTTATAGATAGAAAACTTCTTAAAAATGCGTTCCAAATGTTATCCCGGCCTTGTTTCAAGGACCGGGTGTCAAATGAGGGCACTATTATTTAACTGGGATCTAGGATACGGGTCGCCTGGACCAGGGGATTTGTCTGTGAATCTGGGTAACAAATGATGATTGTGTCATCGTACATTACCATAAGCATCCGCTGCGGCATAATAACAATAATAATAATAATTGCCTTTATTCAGATCAAAAACTTAGCCTAATAACAATGTTTTAAAATAAACTTAATATTTATAACTTATTCATACGTAAAATAATAATTAGCTTATTCTAGTATTTGTAATTTGTTTAATTTTTGATGATCTGTTTGCCAATTGGCACAGGCCTCCTTCAACCTTTTCCATTCACACCTGTCGTGAGCTACCCTGTTCCACATCACTCCAGCCACTTGTCTGATGTCGTCATCCCATCTTTTCTGCGGTCTGCCTCTTTTTCTTTTACAATCTCTGGGATATCACCTTGACACTTTCTTACTCCATTTGTCATGGCCTTACATCATGTGCCCTGCCCATTTGCATTTCAGTCTTCTAATTTTTAGTGTTACACCTATTATTTTAGTTTTATTTCTTATGAAACTGATTAGATCCGCTGCCCGAAACCGAAACTAATAACTGATCGACGCAAGAACTAGACGAAATATGTCTTAGTACTACTAAACAAATGTGTTAAGACTTATGTGCCAGTAGTTTTATCAGTAGCTTTTTACCGGAGCCACAGAAAACATATGTACAAGTACAGAAGATTCACTCCGCAACGTCATTAAAATAAATAGCGACTCTCGCTACGACACAATACGGTGCAATTCAGTTCGAACTAAATAATTAGCCTTCTGTTTTATTTACCTACCTTATCTTTATTACATCTATTCAAACAACGTTAGGGTTGTTTTCAAGTACAAAATACTAATACTAGATTTAACACGCGGCTATGTTCGCGTACTTTGTTGATAAAATAAAAAAGTAGTGCGTGTGTGATAGATTGGACTAACATTACGTAATGCAGTAAAAATCAAATAGGAATTTTATAATGTTTGGCCTACTCTACGAAGATATGCCTTCAACATACGTTACTGTGTATTTTGTTTAAGAAACTAAACTTAGTTAATAATGATTAGTACAAGTAGTATGTAGTACATGGGAATGATATATGGAATCTGATACGACGCGAACTAAAAAATTGTCTAGGAGCAGCCACATAAAATCACAATGTCGTATAACGCAGACTATCTTTAGTATTATTTAGAAATATGTAAACCAAATTTCATCCAAATCGCTTCAGTAGTTATGCCGCAAAAATGTAAGAGACAAACAGAAATACTTACTTTTGCATTTTAAATATTATGTATGGAGGGAAGCTGTTTATACTTCATTAAAATAGTCTTACAAACGGATTGTTTAGGAAATTAAAATTAAAAAAATTATCATGTCGGGTAGGCTTGGTTTACAACGTTTCAAAACGAGAAATCGATCTGTTTGCTATAACTTTACTACCAGTTCGTAAGACAGATACCAGAAAAACCACAATATGTGATAAGTATTATCGTTCACAATATTTTTACTTTAGCCGTGATTCATAAAAGTGAAATTAAAATAAAATTCGGTATACACTTATAAATTGTATTTGAAGGAAGCTTATTATAAATTTATATGAATAATAGTTTAAACTATTTGAATAGGACAGTTGACTCATATCAAAAAAAATTAAAAAATTATATACTTCTCTGCGGTTAAAATGTTTCTTCAAATTTATCGCATGCGGTGTGTGTAGCAATGTGCGATTATCTCTGGAGCGTGTATAAATCACCTCCAGGACTTTTGTGACCGGTAATTTGTTAGGTAAAAGCAATACGTTTAGCTCGAGGTGAACACATGAGAGAGGTGAAACCTCCGAGGAATGCTTTTCTTTGTTTTAGTTAACAATGGTTGTTTTATCTTCGGTTTATCCCAATAAACAAATATGTGCTTAAATGATTGCAATTGAAAAAAAGCGTCTATTAAGTTAAAAAAGTTTCGTTTTGTGTACTTCTTATTATTTCAAAATAATTTGTATGTAAGAACGACGAGGAATAAAAACATTTACCATCAGAGAAAAGAGAGAAATTCTGGTTTTTGTATGAACCATCTATACTAATATTATATTATTAACTTTATCTATTTAAATAATAAATAATAAATAATAACTAATTATTTCAAAAGAAATCTATACTAATAAAAAGCTGAAGAGTTTGTTTGTTTGGTTGAACGCGCTAATCTCAGGAAATACTGGTCCGATTTGAAAAACTCTTACAGTGTTAAATAGCCCATTTATCGAGGAAGGCTATAAGCTATATGTATATTATTCCCATATTCTTACGAGAACGGGAAACACGCGGGTGTTACCGCGCGAAAATAATCATCATTATCAGCCAATTTAACAGCATACTACAGGGCCAGGCCTTTCTCCTTAGGAAGAGAAGTTATGAATCTTACAGTGGAATTCATAGACGTTGCAGGGGCACACCCAGGGGACCATTTATTCGCTGAATGTCGAATTCTCATACACATAGAGTTTAAATTCGACACTCAGCGGGGCGCCCCCCCACAACGTCTATTCATTTACACTTTCGCTCCGGCACTGATTGTTCTGTACTTTCCTCTAGTGCAGTACGAGGTCCATCGACCTCGTAACGCTTGCACGCGCTAGATGTACGAGGTCAATTGACCTCGTACCGCAGCGAACGTGTTATCAGCCACTATCAGATGCAACACCATCTTCCCAACTCCGGGCTGATAATTTCAACTCAATAATTTTTAGAAAAAAAGGAAATCTCAGTATTTATAATTCAGACCCAGGATTCAAACCGAAGACCACATAGGCAAACTAGTTCTTGATTTAAAGTTACTAATTAAGTGCTAGAGTCCCACATCTTCGCTAATAACGATGCGAACCGTTATGTGTTACGGAAGTAGGTACAGCAAGGGCGCGTTTGTAAACAAAAGTATCGTGTAACAAGAATCGATTTCCACGGAAGCCTGATACTAACCTTGGCGTCTATTATATCCAGTTACTGATATCTGTTTGTTTGTTTTGTTATTAGCTTTAACCTGCGAGGTCGTGATAGCCCTGTGGACATGTCCTCAGCCTCCGATTCCGGAGGGTGTGGGTTCGAATACGGAATGGAATGCACCTCTAACTTTTCAGTTGTTTGCATTTTAAGAAATTAAATATCACGTGTCTCAACGGTGAAGGAAAAACATCGTGAGTGAACCTGCATACTAGATAATTTTCACAATTTTATGCGTGTGTGAAGTCTGCCAATCCGCATTGGGCCAGCGTGGTGGACTATTGGCCTAACCCCTCTGAGAGGAGACACGAGCAGTGAGCCGAATATGGGTTGATAATGATGATGATGATGATGATAACCTGCGACTTCATTTAAACTTTATTTACTTGTATGACTAGCTGGTGCCGCGCGGTTTCACTCGTGTAGTTCCCGTTCCCGTAGGAATACGGGATAATATAGGTAAAGCCTATAGCCTTCTTTGATAAATGGGCTATTAATTTAAATTTATTTTTTTTAAATCGAATTAGTAGTTCCTGAGATTAGCGCGTTCAAACAAACAAACTTTTCAGCTTTATAATATAGGTCAGGGCGACTAAGCTGCGGTTTTTGATTTTTTTTTTATTTTATATTTTTAGAAAACCTGTTAAAGTATTTTTGATCACACGCCTCCGAATGGACTTGACCGATTTTAATGATTTTTTTTGGCTATTTGGTAGGTTT
Source organism: Bicyclus anynana (assembly GCF_947172395.1). NCBI lineage: Eukaryota > Metazoa > Arthropoda > Insecta > Lepidoptera > Nymphalidae > Bicyclus > Bicyclus anynana. The sequence goes on from NC_069105.1 coordinate 6,721,235, forward strand.
CAGAATAGGTTGTAGGTACCTAAGGTATTTTACCTGTATGGTAGGAACACATTTGCTAGGGTTAAATAAAACAAGTAGACGAGGATAAATATAGTCAAATGTTACTCGGTGAGGATACAGCTTTCTAATTGTTAAAGAGTTTTAATATATCTTATAAGTAGTTATAAACCAACCAAAAACATTTTTTTTACATCTTACTCGTACTTTCTATTGCTCTAGTGTCCATTTGTAATAACACCGGTTCGAAAGTATATCACAAAGCATCTCAGCATTCCTTTGTTGCATTTAATCCGTATTCGGTTCCACTTTCAAAGGCTTTGGCTGAACAAAATGGCGCTTAAAAACATGCATACGCTCTGAAAGAGAATGAATGGTACTCTCGCAGGCAATTTATCCATCGAGAGAGAGTTGATATTATATAAAATGTTCATTTGTATCAAAATACTGGACCAATTGGTCAAATTAATATGCAATATCCAATAAGGCTGTATCTATTAATGCGTCGTTTAATTTTCTATGCTTATCTTTTATTGCATTTTTGTAATTATTATGCCAAAAGTTAACTAATCATGAAGATAAAACTTTAATGGTATTGAGCATAGGTCGTGAGGTGCCTCAATACTAAGTAGGTATATGGTGACTACGAAAATGTTTTCTCGTACTATCCCGAAGATAATTCAAAGTTATAACAAACCCGTTGTCTATCGTTGTCTATCGTACTTACTTATAATAGACGCGTGTGCTGAAAAAAATCATTTATTCTATAACAATTTGCGGATCCAGCAGATGGCTCATCTGATGGTGTCTAATAATTATACCTAGGCCTATAAATAGCGTAACATTTGGCAAAGTATGCGAGAAATATGACCAAGAAGTGCTGCTCAGCTTTGTATAAAATCACATTGTATAAAATGGCATCGCTTATTCGATGGTTTAGGTCAGATAACACTATGTCATCTCTCTACCGTGTCGTTCAATGCGCACTCGTCACTCAAAAATCTTTTATGCAAACTTCGTTTCGGCCGAAATTCTGTATGCTCAAGCTTTAACTGTAGCATCCCGTGAAATATGCCGGATGAGTTGACTTTTCGCCATCAACGGAACGTACTGCCTAATGGAAACATACGGTATGTATAGGCATACGTACGTGCTATACGTAAATGGTATAAAACCCATATGAAAACAGTAGCGTGTAGTAAATTTTACGCTATTTCAATTTGGTATCATCGTCATCATTATCAGCCTATTTTAATAGGCCAAGGCCTCTTTTAAAATACAAGGTTATGTAGAGCGAAGAGCCGTGGATATGACCTCTGCCTTCAATTCGGAGGACATAGTTTTGAATCCGGTCCGGAACATGCACCTCCTGCTTATCAGTTATGTGCATTTTAATAATCAAATGCACTAAAAATCTCTATAATAAATAAATCTATAATAACTCTATAAAAAATCTGATAGAAGAATCATGGTCAACAGTGAGCCGAATATGGGTTGTTAATGATGTCAATGATGAGGTAGATGAGGAAACTTAGACGCTTAAAGTAGTATAACTTGGCAAAATCGTTGATGACATTTCCATGATATGCGGGCGACGGGGGAAGGACTGCACGGGTATGAAGTCGTTTGTTACGAACGAATTTGCCAATCTATAGTACAAGTTTTTGTGATAGGTCGTCCGGAGAAGTATGTGTAGTAAGCCGTGCTTATATTCTGCCGCCAAATAACATTGCTATTATAATAATAATTTATATAACAAAATAGTGCTAGTCGATCGGTCAATGCACCGTGCAATAATTGTTGATATCACTTCTCCACATGACGAGAATCTGGTTAAAGCTGGAAAGAAAAAGTATCAAAATACTTGGACCTTGCTCACGAGCACTTGCACAAAAGCGAGAGGCCGCCCAGCTGCTAGATGGGCAGGTGAAATAGAAACGTCCACGGGATTGAAATGATAAGCTGCGATAAAAGATAAGCATAGATGGGATAACGTTGGCAGAGGCTTTTACCCTTAGGGAGTCCATATAAAAACTTAAATTTAAAAAAAAAAGTATTTAATAAGAAAACAAATTTATTTTAGAAATCTATACAAATATTTTATTGCTGAAGAGTTTGTTTGATTGAACGCGCTAATCTCAGGAACTACTGGTCCGATTTGAAAAATTCTTTCAGTGTTAGATAGCCCATTTATCGAGGAAGACTATAGGCTATATATTATCTCCGTATTCTTACGTAACAGGAACCACGTGGGTATAAGATTGTGTTAGTTTCAATTGGTTTATTATGGAAATTAAATAAAGTTTTATTATTATTCAGTTATTCCTTCCGAATTGTAATGTACTATGCAACTATAGGACACAACGTGCAAACATAAATTTCGAGTCGCAAAAGTAAGTACTAGATGAAGTGCAAATTCAACGATTGGGACGGATTCAAAGTTTCAAGCTCGACTTGAAAACGTCTCTCGCGGAGAGTTCGGAGAGAACTGGTCTTTGTTACTACATAAATGGTTTAACTTCTTACACTTTTGGTAGTTTGGACCAAGTGTTATCTGTTGCTGGCGGTTTAGAGGGAGTTACAGCAACTACAAAAGTACTTTTGAAGTTAGCGTAGAAGACGTATGTAACCGCTACAAAGTTTGGTAGTTTGAAGAATTGTGGAATGATTTTTCTTAAATAATGGTCAAATTTTGAGATTGTAGTCAATGATAATTTTATATTATAGATCGGTTATCGCCGCAAAAAGTGATCCGACATTGAGTTGACTATAAATTTCCTCATTTGAGAGCCTCATTTTTCACGAGCTAGTAACACATCTAACGTATATAATATAATTGATTGTAGTAAATAAATAATTTTCTTTATGATAACATGCTAGTAATTAAACATCAACCATTAAATGGTTGATCGTGACCTCACCAAATCTTAGATGATATTCTTACCTATGGTCTCAGATATAGGCACCTTCTATGCTTATTGAATATTATTTTAAAAAATTAGCTATATATCCAAGTCATGAGCTATGCTCGGAGTTTCTCTGCGTGATCGAATCAGAAATGAGGAGATCTGCAGAAGAACCAAAGTCGCCGACATAGCTCAAAGAGTCGCGAAGCTGAAGTGGCAATGGACGGGACACATAGCTCGAAGAGCCGGTGGACATTGATGTCCCAAGGTGTTGGAATGGTCCCGCACTGCAAAACGCAGTCTTGATCGACTCTCCACCAGGTGGACTGACATCAAGTGAGTCGTAGGGATTCGCTGGATGTAGGTGGCTCAGGATTGTGATGATTGGAAGGCCTATATCCTGCAGTGGACGTCCATCGGCTGATATGATGATGATAAGAATCAGAAAACACTGAATTGAGAAGGGTATTTAAGAACCAAGCCGTGCGTATAAGAAAAGAATCAGCAAAGCGTTTTGTGCGAGTCCTAGGGTCCTCCATCAATAAAAATGTCTTGCAGGCTATTAGAACTTTACAAGGTCAAGTCCTACGCATAAGGTCATATTATATGAGTAAATAAAATGTGAGAAAGATCGTCAGAACAAACCAAATTCACATAAAAAACCGTTGCTACATATATCCGTTTAGTGTCGTAATCGTAAAAAGGCGTATTTAATCCTGATTGAAGCTTCAAAAACGAATAAAAAGCCTCCCGTTTTTATAACTATAATCAGTGTTTTATGATGAAAATTTTTACGATCCAGCTAAGATTTCGCTCTCGAGATTTGAAGGGAATGATTTAATTGGATTCCTTTCAGAAATTGAATTACAGTTATGATACTGGGGTATTCCGAATTTAATAATATTTAGGAAGTGTTGAATACGTTATAGCCAATACATTCCGTGGAATGCGTTTGAGTTTTTATTGTCTGGAAAAATCAATGATATTAGAGATACTAGAGACGGAGCACTAGCTCAACAAAACTGTGTGAATACAGACAAATGTAGAAATATGACTCAATTTCATTTAGTCGCTTATTAAACAACGAACGGTATTTAAACAAATAACACCTAAATATTGTCTACAATGTCGAGTTGTGTGTTAAGGAAGTATAAAAACTTTACTACGGGGGACAGACTACATTCCACTTCTGATAACGGAGAAGCCGTAGCCTCAGAGCAGGTTCTAAGCTTTACGTGTCAAGGATGCCAGATACACAAAGTAACACTATCAATCATCACCGAATCGATCATTTAACTTACTAATACAGTTTTACCCTCTAACTACAATATTGATCAAGTACAGCGCTAATACTATCAGATGTAAACAAAGATTAACTATAACTATCATAGGGCAGGTAGTCAAGCACGAGCGGATCTCAGACTAGCTACTGATGGTAGTTGGGTTAAAGGGCCCCTTTACGACTCGTCAATGCTCCCCATCTCCGCTCGCTTTGGCTCCCAGCTAAGTAACTAACAATGCAATACTAACCGGACTGGACAATAACTCACTCACTATATTCACTGACTCACTACTTCTACATCTCTATCACTATTTCACTATGCTTAACAAATGGAAGACGACTATCCATCTCAAAGACGCGATTACAACTCAAATGCTCAACTAGCAGACTACAGTGGGGGCAGGGTACCTCTGTATTTGTCAAACGTACCGGCCACGCGCCAAATTGGACGCAATGCTGAATGGATGAGAGTCACGTTATCAACCTTTTATAGTCTTCTAATTTAAACAGTAAATAATTAAATCCCAATTACATGAAAACCTGATTCTATCATCACATTTATTAGATTAGATTTTGCTAACCGATCTAATAACTCACTCTTTTTCTTATTTTTTCTTATTTGACTGAGGTAGCATATAACTTTTGAATATATGTGAGAGAACGGTTTTACTATAAAGAAATCACAGTAGGTACGTAGGTATTTCTAGTCCCCCAGTTATTATTATAACACGCACGGCCTCTTGACCCGCCGTCTACGCCGACCTGGAAAGCGTACTCTAAGTTCGCCTCCACTCGAGATTTCTACTGTAAACTTTTTTAATTAACTCCCAGTATTTATTACTTAGCCTTAAAGAATGACAAAAACTGGAGTAGTACGAGATCCGATTTATTTAGATTTAATCTCATCAAGTTTCTTAGTTAAATAAATCATATAAAGAATCAAATTATTTCACCGCCTTTAGTTGCCTCGACTGGTGAAAGAAGGGCTGGCTCATTTTTTGCGCAAAGGATCAACCTGGCTATCCAGCGCGGAAATGCAGCCAGTATTCTTGCCACCTTTCCACGTGGGCATGATTTGTATAGTTATTAGGATAATTTAGCTCAAGTTCCTTATTTCTTTGTCAATAAAAAAATATATCAAATTCTTTTATTACAAGTAGATTTCTTTCAAGCGAATGAAATGGTAACATTTCTATCTCTAACAGGGAAATCGGATTCTACTTAAAATAGCAGGTAAGAAGCTGCTACCTACGAAGGTAGATAATTAGAAAAATTTAAATAAAAAAAATGAGGAGGTAATTTGGCATTGAAATAGCCATTTCAGCAATTTCACGTTGTAAGAAACCAAACCAGCACTTCTGAAAATCTGTCATATTTTTTTAACATTTATATGTTTACCTCTTAGATTATAAAACGACTAGCTGACGCAGCGCGGTTTCACCCGCGTGTTTTCCGGTCCCGTATGAATACGGGGAATACTTATAAATTATTGCCTTCTTTGAGAAATGGGCTATCTAACACTGAAAGAATTTTTCAAATCGGACCAGTAGTTCCTGAGATTAAAGCGTTCAATCAAATAAACAAACTCTTCAGCTTTATAATATTAGTATAGATTAGACATCTCTCTTTCGCCGTGATGGGTCATATGTAAAATAAAGACAATTATCTTGCAACACGCCAAGGCCTACAGAAAACAGTTTATTTTGATTTCAGTCCAACACAAAGGGCTTCAGTTATGTACTGAAAATTCCTAGGAAGAAAGAAGCTCCCAACACAGTACTAGAAACTAGGATATAGATCCGTAACCACCTATGCTCAACTCATATCACTTGATCAACAAGTCGCTGCCTTGTTGATCAACTGTGTTTGTGTCAATGAGTTGTTGTTTAGTAGTTTTTGAGATCATCGCGAATATACAAACATACCTGGATGTTTACAAAACTACTTTTTTGAAGTTAATTAAAAATCGAACTGACGATCTAATCTGTGGCAGGCAAACAGTTTATTTTGATTTCAGTATATTTTTAACATTCCATTTCCGTTACCTCTGTCTAGACTGTTCCGAATAAGGGCGGAATTATATTTGTCTGACGTGTCGTGTCGTGACGCTCATCAGTATCATACATTTTGCAAGGCAACGTTTACACTTATGTGTTGTGACATGTCGTGATAGCTTCTGATGTGTCGCATATAAAATGTATGATACCGATTCTGTTCTGATGCGTCTCGACAGGACTCGTCAGACAAATATAATGGGGATGATGACTAGGTTTGAATATATTTATTTTTATGATTTATTCGGGTAAATTACGTTAATTTTAACTTATTTATACATAAAATCAAAGATTGTCTGGATATTTGAAAAATAAATAAGATTATAAAATTACTATTAGCATACTCTTAATTTATATACAACTAGCGGACACCCGCGACTTTGTCCGCGTGGAATTTAGTTTTTCACAAATCCCTCGGGAACCATGGATTTTTCCGGGATAAAAAGGAGCCTATGTGTTAATCCAGGCTATAATATATCTTTATACCAAAATTCTGTTAATTTGGTTCAGTAGTCGAGGCGTGAAAGAGTAACAAACATTCATATCATCAAAATCATCAGTTTTCGCAAATCTCGGGAAACCATCGATTTTTTCGGGATAAAAAGTAGCCTATGTGTCAATCCAGAGTAAAATCTATTTCTATTCCAAGTTTCAGCCAAATCGCTTCAGTAGTAGCGGCGTTAAAGATTAACAAACATCCAAACATCCAAACGTATACATCCAAACATCCATACAGACTTTCGCGTTTATAATATTAGTAGGAAGGATAGGATTTAAAAAACTGTCATAATCCCTATTCCGCCTTAATTGAACAGTTAATTCATAAAATGCCTAACAGTTAACACAAATAGTTTCAAATGTGTTTATATACTCACACAACTACACAGCCGCTGGCATTCGTTTGTGCTGCCGTGTACCCGTCAATCAAGGAATATTGCCGGTTCTGTGTTTTGTACAGTTAGTTTGCGTGTGGTTTTATTGAATTAGGTGCGTGTATTTTTACAATATTTCTTTCTTTCGTGTGAGTTGGTCTTTGCATGGATTATATTTACAGAAGTAAAATTCAGTTTTTCAAAAATCTCGCAGGTGTAATGGATTTTCCACTTTTTTTCCGGTTAAAAAGTAGCCTATGTATTGCTCAATAACCGCTTTATCTTCCATAAAATCGGTTCAGCTGTTCCAGAAATTCAATCGTAAGATACGAGAACAAACATACAGATAGACAAAAAAAAATCCTTTGTGTTTATTTTACGAATAAAAAAACTCTAAACACTTCAAACACACAGTTACTTTGAAGTCACAGACATACACTTCAATTTTATTAAATCTTTGTATGGATTCGGATTTCTATCATCAGACCACCATTATAATGTCAAGATAATGATGATCCTACTATTATTATAAACGCGAAGGTTTGTATGGATGTCTGTTTGGATGTTTGTTATTCTTTAACGCTGCTACTACTGAACCGATTTGGCTGAAATTTGAAATGGAAATAGATCATACTCTGGATTTCTAGATCATTCTCTTCCCGAGGGATTTTCGAAAACTAAATTTCGGAAGAAGTCGCGGGCGTCCGCTAGTAATAAGAACATAATTATGTAAGTAAATTAAAAGAATTACCATAACCTGACGTATTAAAAGTGCTTGTAAAACTAAGTCTTATTTAAATAAAGGAACTTTTACCGATTCAATGCTAATATTTCACTTCTTCGCGTACTTTGTGTTTCTATGAAAAAACGGAAATAAAATATAATCAATTGTTACTCGATGATAATACAGCTTTCCATTTGTAAAAGAATTTTTAAAATCAGTTTCGTTGTTTAGGTGTAAAAGCGTATCAAAATCATATTCGCATATCCCAATTAAATCATGATGTTATAAATAACATTAGTTGGGATTATGTTTAACCCTCAGGATAGTTTAACTCAATAATATCCTTTTAATCTATCTAGTTAACAGTTTTAGTTGAAACCGCACAAAATTTCTGCATTAATTGGCATTAATTCGTCTTAATTAAACGTCTGGAGGTTAATTCCAGACCGCAGCGAAGTTATAATTACGGAAGATTTTCCAAAATTCACTCTCTCGGCGTAAGAGGCGAGGAAACTTGAAGATCTCGACATTAAGATATCTAACTTCACACGAATGCTCGTAAGATTATTTAATAAACTCTTTGTAACGATGTGGTAATCAACAGAGATGTTCTGGGTTCGATTCCCATTAGTCAATCAGTCTCAACATCCTCATTATCATCCGATGGACGTCCACTGCTGGACAAATGACATAGGCCCCTTACATGGACGTCCGAGCACAACGGTCTCGAGCCGCCAGCATCCAGCGGCTCCCTGCAACCCGCATGATGTCCTTGGAAGTAGGGGGTCGATGCGGGGTCGCCATTCCAGCGCCTTCAACCCTGCTCATTGTCACTTCAACTTCGCGACTCGCTGAGATTCGTCAGTGCCTTTGTTCGTCTGCGGATCTTTTTATTCGTCAGTCTAGGATTTCATAATTTCTAAATTGGCTTAAGTCTGGTCTGGAAATAGGCATCGGCCATGGCTATTTAGTCCCTTATAGGCAAAGACGTACCGCCAGCGATTAAACGTTCCGGTACGATGTCGCGTAGAGACCGTTAGAGATAAGGGTATAGAATAAACTTGTACCTCTTCCAAGTAAGCCCGCTTTCATCTTATGGTAGGCGTCCATTGAATCACATTGTACGTATCGGATGCATCGCATCAATAGGATTTACGGTTATAATACGTTTGACGCGATCCGTACGATGCACAGTGAACGCACTTATATGACTTTCTATACAAAGAATACTAAAATCCGTTCATCTGTAGAGTGTGAAGGGTAATACCTAGATGGCATCACCAAAATAAACATATGAAGACGCCCAATCCTTCAAGGTCATTGATATTATCAGCCTTAACGCTAAACGTAAAAACATGTTAGCGGAGAACATTTTATTTCCCGTTCCGAGAGTCGTCTTAAATTCATTGTCCACAGAGATGCCAGTATCACGTCGAGAGATGCCTGTCAGAGGCAATGTTTTCTTCCTTTTCTTGCTGTTCCAGATGACTTTTAACCCACATTTTAGCAATTGCTTTGAATTTTTTTACATCAGAAAAGGGTGTGTAACTTAACTACTTACCGACGCGGTTTCAACCGCTTAGTTCCTGTTCCCGCGAGAACATGGGGATACATAGATAGTCGGAATTGTTTGAATTACTTTTCGGTTCGGTTCCTAAGAGTTCCTAAGAGTAAGATAAGTGGTCTCGCCTACACCTTGAATGTATGGAATATACTGCGGAGCATCCTGTATAGATCCTGTTTTACTGATTCTGTTTAACGTACGCGTGGTTCCCGTTCCCGTAGGAATACGGGGATAATATATAGTCTATAGATTTCCTCAATAAATGGGCTATCTAACACTGATAAAATTTTTCAAATCGGTCCAGTAGTTCCTGAGATTAGCGCGTTCAATCAAACAAACAAACTCATCAGCTTTATAATAGTAGTATAGATGCTTTAAAATCACATTTTTACTCCATAAAATAGACGATTCCACACTAGTTTTGTGATACAAAAAAGATTTTCCGAGGTGAAAAATATTATATTTTAATATTCTGTACATTGGTAGTCGGTTTTAATTAAGCAGATAACTTTGGTTCATCTGGTTTATGATAAAATTAAAACTATGTAATGTGAGTTTCACGTGGCCTTGTATTAAAACGTTCTCAATTTTATTTCACATTTTCTCTACTTGTCGGCCATTTTGCTTTGACATTCGTTAGTAGAAATTAAAATTTTAATTTTCTGCAGCAGACATATTTTTTATAAATATAAAAATTGAAAATATTAACAGTAATTATCATTTGATAATTTAGTATTATAACAGTAGTGATTTTTATACTTGGAAAGTGATTTTTTTTTTAATTTTTGTGGCTAAAACATATTGACGTTTTTAAATGAAAATTTAATTAGTTTTCGTTAGATTAGATAATTTTATTTTTAATTAACCTCAGTGATTTGATTTGTATATTTTTTCAGTGTTTTACTACTTTTGATTTTTTTTTATTTTTGTATTATTGTACGCTTAAACGAAAACTAAACAATACTAACCATAATAACCAAGTTTTATTTTCACAAACAGTCGCCATATCAAAAAGGTTCCGTTACACTCTCCGACGGTTCCTGAATGTCATCTTGATTGGACCCGGCTAAACCGATTTTATTGGGACTTTCACTGGTAGATAGAGGAGGTTTTGGAGCAACATAAAGGTCACTTTTTATCCCGAATAAATACATAGTTCCCGCGGGACTTGTGTAAAACAGTATTTCATACGCACCGTCGCAGGCGACCGCTAGTCCTTAAGACTTTATATTCACAAGGTAATCTTTTTAACCGACTTCAAAAAGGAGGATCTCAAGTAGACCGGTAGGTAATTTTTCATTATGTATGTAAAATAAATTAATACAATACCGGCTTAGAACCGTCTTCAAACTGATCAGCAGGTAGAACAATATTATGATGTTATTTTTCGCTTTTTAGTTTAGTGGGTTCGTTTTTAGGTATGAAGCCGGTTGTATGTTTTTTATTAAAATTTTATGTATAAGTACCTACTCATCATTATTCAAAGAGCTGTGATAGCCCAGTGGATATGACATCTGCCTCCGATCCCGGAAGGTGTGGGTTCGAATCCAGTCAGGGGCATGCACCTCCAACTTTTTCAGTTGTGTGCATTTTAAGAAATTAAATATCACGTGTCTCAAAACGATGAAGGAAAAACATCGTGAGGAAACCTGCATACCAGAGAATTTTATAATTCTCTGCGTGTGTGAAGTCTGCCAATCCGCATTGGGCAAGCGTGGTGGAATATTGGCCTAACCCCTCTCATTCTGAGAAGAGAGCAATGAGAGCGAGCTCAGCAGTGAGCCCAATATGGGTTGATAATGATGATGATTATTATTTACAAATCATTTGTATATCATTAACGAAATTTATAAAGGGGATTTGTATTTATTATGTCGCGACTAGTAATGCGATTTTTCACCGAAAACCCCGGCATTATCTCGTAAATCCGGCACAAAGTATTATTATGCCATAAACAAGCGGGACTTTCGACTAAGCTGTTTTTAATGAAATTTTACTTTACACGGCCACGTTGGAAGATAATATTTGTGCGGTTTCGTGGAAAAAGGTTTTATAGACCTTTCAAACGGGAGTAAATGTTATGGTGTTGTAATTTATTTGTTTGAGTAGAGCTACAAAAATGTTTGGACCGTTTTTAGAGTTCCCTGCCTCAAAAAATACCATGCATCAATTGACTTTTCGTCTTTGTTTATTTTTTGCGAGCGGGTTTTGTCACAAAGAACTATGTGTATGTACTACTCGTGCGGTATAACTTGACACCTGAGTGCCTAGTGGGAGTTTTCAATATTTTCATACTGTTACTATCACGTTGACGTAAAACGCAATTTATATGGAATTGAAACAGTTGTGCAGTAGTGCCACTAGATGGCGCTGTTTCAATTCCTTAGAAATTCGCGTTTACGTTACGTGACAGTAACAGTATCAAACTGCCTCTGGTTGTTTAGTAGTGTTTGGTCAGGTGTCACGTTCACGCGCACGAGTCATACTATGACTATTGGAATGTCTGTCTGTCAATAATATTTTTTCTAGGAACGCGTTGGGGACATCCAGAGAGCCCCGTGATGCTGGCATCTCAAACCGTGGTATTTAGAAGACCATGAAAGAATACCCATGTCCAGCAGTGGACGTCTATCGGCTGGTGATACTGAAAACTGAATCATCATTATCATCATGATAATGAAAACTGTGAAAGGTGCGCAACCGAGGAGCAGCAGGCCGCGGCTTACGCGACCGGCCCCTGTTGGCGGCAGCGCATGGTGAAAGGTACGCAGAATAGGTTGTGCACAAAAACGTAACGCTGTCATTCGTTCATCGAATTTAACTGCTCATATTTTGATCATACCAGGGGCTATATATGATAGCCGTGATTCATAATCACGTATAAAATCTTCTAATATATAAAATTCTCGTGTCACAGTTTTCGTTGCCATATTCCTCCGAAACGGCTTGACCGATTTTGATGACATTTTTTGTGCATATTCAGTAGGTCTGAGAATCGGCCAACATCTATTTTTCAAACCCCTAAATCCTAGGGTAGGGTAGTGGTAGGGTAGGGGTATGGTATAGGGATAGGGTAGGGGTAGGGTATTGGTAGGGTAGGGGTAGGGTAAGGGTAGGGGTAGGAGTAGGGTAGTGTAAGGTAGGGATAGGGAAGAAGTGCAAATAAATAAATTAATAAGTCAAAGCGAAGCTTGAGCGGGTCCGCTAGTAACAAATAATATGTGATAGATACTTCTTTTATTTTTATTTAAGTTAATATCTTAAGAACTCTTTAGAATTTGAAACTGCATAAGCTCTTTAGAGCAACACAATTCCACACTTTAAAATTAGCGCTAATGTAAGCAAAACAGAGTTTCCTCAGACGCTGAGAATTTACCTTCGCGCCAAGGAGTTTCGTTCTCAACTTTATTATGATCGACAGTACGGGGAAATTGGTTTAAGGCGTTTCATATATACGTGAGGGAAGTTTGCTCAACTACGTAAATTCGCGGTAAAAGTGCTTAGGGTGCATCCACACTTTGACTTCGTAGCGCAGTGGTATGCGTGGTGGATTTACAAGACGGAGGTCCTGTGTTAGATACCCGGCTGGGCCGTTTGAGATTTTTTTATTGGTCCAGGTCTGTTTGGTGGGTGGCTTCGGCCGTGGCTAGTTACCACCCTACCGGGAAAGACGTACTGTCAAGCGATTTAGCGAGGTCGTGGAGAATTGTAGTCAAGGGATAACCTTTTTTTATTATTCTTAACAAGTTAGCCCTTGACTACAATCTCACCTAATGCTAAGTGATGATGCAATCTAAGATGGAAGCGGGCTAACTTGTTAGGATGAACCTTTCGGTTCGGTTCGGCGGTACGTCTTTGTCGGTAGGGTGGTAACTAGCCACGGCCAAAGCCCCACCAGCCAGACCTGGGCCAATTAAGAAAAACTCAATCAGTACAACCGGGAAACGAACCCAGGACCTCCGTCTTGTATTTCCACTGCGCATACCACTGCGCCACGGAGGCCGTCAAAATCTATACAAAGAAGATAAAAGTAGAATTTAATTCTATTGATAGGTAATAAGTACTTACTAACGAAGTACCTATTCTGAAAGCCATCAAAAAGATCAGGCTTGAATCTTGGATTATTTTTTTTATTCTATCTCCTAAATTATTGAGCATCAAAAATTCAATTATATATTATAAAACCTCAAACTATTTAATCTCCTTAACCGAAAATAGCTACAACAAAGATGCCGTCAGACAATATGAAACAGTGACCTCCTTTCGCAGAAAAAAACACCCAACTCTTTTATTACGTGAAAGGATAAGCCAATTATTTTTTATTAAATTGTCACGCCGTCTCCATCCACAGAGAACCTCAGGCCGTGAGACAGGAATACCTAACTTGATCCCTGCACAATACTTTATTGTACCTACCCTATTGTAATGTGGGGCGACCTACCCGTATATTTGATCCTTACATATTATGTTGAGCTATAAGAAAGGAGTCTTATTTTTAATCTACTTTTAGCAGACTCGGAAAAGGTTTACAAACAATAAGAAAACTAATGTCGAACTAAGGTGACTCACAATATTTAGAAAGACAACTTAATCAACAAATCAAACAGTAGCCAAGATAAGACCCTAGAATGGCAGAGAATGACCTTGAGTGGAGTCACGCACTAGTGAACGTTGTGTGTAGGGTTAAGGGCACCCTTGACAGTTAACCAATACCACTTCTCCACTCAAGCCACTTCGCCTATCCCAAGTAACCCATAAAGAATTTGGACGGCTCGAACGCTACGAGTATACTGAAGCTGACCGCACGACGAGCGCCTTATATCGCAAGTAATTCACGCCAACCGATCGGAACCCCTCTCTAACTCCACACTCTTTACGGAAACAAGTCGTGCCACCTGACGTCATATTCGAACTACTATTTCCTACACTACACTAATATTATAAAGAGGTAAAGTTTGTGTCGTTATTTGGGGACAATATCTGGATCTATTGAACCGATTTTGAAAATTTTTTTACTAATAAAAAATCCACGTTATTTGTGAGTGTTTATATTTTATGCCGATATTCTCATGTGAAACCGGATCTACGATTGTTTAACCGCAGGGCGTCTGCTAGTAATATGATTTTTCGTTTTTTTTTTATATAGTAATATGATAAACAGGAAATATTTGTATTTTAGTATGTAACAAATAAACTCAAAACTAATGGACCGATTTAAAAAATCTTGTACAAAGTTACGTTATCAGGGAATAACATAGGCTATATTTTATATACGTATTCCCACGGTAATGAAAATTAGTAATTTGGCCCTGAAAACTTTATAAACAAATAAAGTTACTGTCGCATTGATATATGTATAGATACATATAATTATGATTTCCACTTTTTTACCCGCTTTTTGCATGGCCCCACATCTGTGTTCTATATTCAAACGAGTTGCTCCAATGAACAATTTCCAGCAACGAGTACGCTAGCTTCTAAATTGTAATCTAAAAGATCCTAAGTGTTATAACCGTTTGCTTTTACTTTTTTTTATCAGATATCTAGTTACAAAATAAATTACATATAATTAGTAAAACTTGGAACTAATGCCTAATTCGAACCGTTTATTTAGGTTAAAAGATAAAAATATAAATAAATTGTATCATTGGATTACTAACATAATAAAAGCCTTATGAAAAAATAAATCTGAATGATTGTTATTCTAGTAAAATCAAAAAGTTAACTTAGTTAAAAATATCAGTTAAGTTAATATTTTTTTAATTACATCTTTTTTAGACGTGATTAAAAAAATATTTTTTCATATTTATTTGACAATACGAGCCAAAACGCTGTCGGATGGTCGACATTTCAACTGTTTTATGACGTCACATTAACTAGTTTGACAAAATATTAATTAGTAATTAGTATGTATTACAAATACAAAAGTGTATACAAGTAACATTGTGACGTCACAAAATGGACGACAGAGTTTTTCACGTCTGGAAAATTTAAAAATACATGATTTATAAGTTTTATAAGAAATTTATCTTACATTAATAACAGGATTTTAAATATATTTTTTTTATTGAGACGAATACAATAAGGAACTTAAGCTAACTTATCCTAATAACTATACAAATCATGCCCACGAGGAATGTTGGCAAGATAACATTAAGATCGATATATTTCGAACCCTTATTCCATGACCTTCCATGTTCCATAACTCACTACACGAAATTAGTATTACTAAACATAGATAGATAGTAGATACATAACCTCTGGTTGCATGGCCACAGTTCGCCATAGAAAATGTGGACAACAATTTCTCGTTTCATGGCCCCTTTCAATCGGTTTTCTATTTCCAAGCCAGTAGCGAGGCTGTAGTGGGACTGCAGTCGGACGCTAAGAGTGCAATTGCCGCCTCCCATTATTTGATATCGACTTGATATGTCCGCGTCGTGTGCTTTTATTTGCTGTCCTTTGTAGAGGACAAGCAGACGTCTGTGAATTTGCACGCTTGGAATTTGGGCTTTTATTAGGATACCTATGTTTTTCTTTAATCAGTCTTTGTGAGGGGTTTTAAGAAATCTATATTAATATTATAAAGCTGAAGAGTTTGTTTGATTAAACGCGCTATTCTCAGGAACTACTGGTCCGATTTCAAAAATTCTTTCAGTGTTAGATAGCCCATTTATTGTGGAAGACTATAGGCTATATTTTATTCGTATGCCTACGGGAACGGGAATCACGCGGGAGAAACCGCGCAGCGTCTACTAGTAATTAGATATAATACGAGACATGGCATAAGAAAAATATACCCATATTACGTGTTATTTATTTGGGATATGCTAAATTATAGAACACATTCACATTGTCATATTGCACATAGGTTGCCTAGTTAAATTGCGGCCGAATAGTACTAAATTATTATTTTTAATTTACTACGATTTGACCTCAAAAAAAAAAAGAAGGTGGTTCGAAATTGCCTGTGGCGTTATCGGTCAATATTCTAGAGCAGAGTAAAACAGAAAAATAAAAAAAAATCAACAAAAAAAATTAACAGACTTTAAAGATGCATTACTAAGTATATGTCATTTTTATTGATTGGTTTAAAGGTGGAGCCTAAAAAACAAAATGAACTTAAATAGCCTATTTGGCATAGCACTAAACACTAACATATCAATATTTAAACGGTCTCTATCAAAGGGTTCCCACGAAACTAAAGGATCTTATCCGGTTTCATGCACTTCATACATGCAAAAAAGCATTGTTTACGATGAGAAATTATATCAGAACTATATTATAGTAAGAATTTTCTACAGTGGAAAATTCTCATTCAATGCAGCTCCGCAATAATACCTACCCCAGCTGAAAACATTATGCATGCTCAACTGCTCATTACCCAAACTAGGTCTCAAACCCACAACTTTGTGATAAAAAGCCACATAATAACCACAAGGTTAACGAGGCAATTGAAATAATCTGATAATGATAAATTAACTATTAAGTTATAATCCACTCTGTATAGATCGTTCTGTAATATCCCACTAACCCAATAACACAGGCGGCATACATTATAACAATTGCATATTGTATGAGCTGATAATACCCCCGTATGACATAGTTTCACGGCTCAATAGAGACGACTGCTATCGACAAGTGCTCCGTATCGTAATATCGTAAATACATCGAATCACATTAAAGGGTAAGCTTTAAAAAGTAGGTATAATGTTTTATCAATACAACTAGCGGACGCCCGTGACTTCGTCTTCGTCTGTTAGTTTTTCACAAATCTCTCAAGAACCATGGATTTTTCCGGGATAAAAAGTAGTATGTGTTAATCCATGCTATAATATATCTTAATACCAAATTTCAGCTAATTCGGTTCAGTAGTCGAGGCGTGAAAGAGTAAAAAACATTCTTATCATCAAAATCATTAGTTTTCGCAAATCTCGGGAAACTATGGATTTTTTCGGGATAAAATAGCCTATGTGTTAATCCAGAGTAAAATCTATTTCCATTCCAAATTTCAGCCAAATCGCTTCAGTAGTAGCAGCGTTATAGAGTAACAAACATCCAAACAAACATACATCCAAACATCTATACAAACTTTCACGTTTATAACATTAGTACGATACTAATAAAAATCTACTCACGAAATGATCAGGATATTTATATTACCTATTCCCCTCCAACTAGTCGGAAAAGACTGTCAGGAGTGGGTACGACAATAGACCCACGTAGCGGGGATCGAACCAGCACCGGTGATGAGTCGGGCTCCTTTACCGCTGAGCTCTCGAGGTTATCTTTACATACTGAATCGATTTGAAAATTATTTTACCACTAGAAAGCCACGTCATTTGTTAGTGTCACAAACTATGTTTTATCCCCGTATTCCCACGGGAACGGGAACTACTCGGGTGAAACCGCGTGGCGTCTGCTAACTTAATAATTCTTACAGGAGCACAAAAATACCCTTATTCTATTTAAAAAGAACTTTTATTAAAATCAGCTTCCGAATAAATGTTTATGAAGGTTTTTGATTAATATTATTCAAACAAATTAAATTATTCGCCGCTTGAAGCAGACGACCTTGATATTAATTTGTAGGTCGATTTCCCTCCGTTTGGTCGTTACATAATTCCTCGACATTACTAATCTTACAAACAACCTTAGCAAGGACGAAGGGTTATTTTTTGTAGTGTTCAAAGAGAAATGCGTTCATGAATACAGTAGCTCTTACGTACCTACGTACGTTTCGTAAAAGTGCCGCGAATACAAAAACTGGGAATATGGAATGGTAATATAGGATTATTGGGAATACGTTCGTTCGCATCGAAATCGGACTTGTAGTGTTGATTATGTACAGACGAATTTTTACTGCAGCGCCCCCTGGTGAGTTGTCATCATAACACATATTTAAGGACATGCATTTCACAAGAACATGCACCAATCAAACCTAAGCCTGTCACTCAATGCTAATAACAGCAACACAGTGTCACACCGTGTGACAGGCTGTGATTGCCCAGTGGCAGGCTGTGATAGCCCATGGATATGACCTCTGCCTCTGTCTCCGGAAGTTTTGGGATTGAATCCAGTCCGGGGCATGCATCTCCAACTTTTCAGTTGTGTGTATTTTAAGAAATTAAATAATACCTACGTGTCTCAAATGAAAGAATGAAAGAAAAACATCGTGAGGAAACCTGCATATCAGAGAATTTTGTTAATTCACTGCGTGTGAGAAGTCTGCCAATTCGCATTGGGCCAGCGTTGGGAACTATTGGCGTAACCCCTCTCATTCTGAGAGAAGACTCGAGCTCATATGGGCTGATAATGAATGAATCTACCAAAATAGGTTCTAGAGCAAGTACAAATTTAACATCACGGGCTCCAATATTTACTAATCTATACTAATATTATAAAGCTGAAGAGTTTTTTTGTTGTGGTTTTGCTTACATGGCGTGCGCTGCAAAAAATGTTGATGTTAGAATATAATATTGTACTACAACTTTGCAGAACATATCATTTTCTACAAGAAATATTGGAACAGCATATATCTATCTTCTATATTTTAGCTGATAGAGTACCTTTTGTACTTTAATAAATTATTTAAATCATATACTAAGGTATACGTCATTATTTACACAACTAAACTTTAATCCTTATCAAAATAAATTACTTAATAATCAGGAGGATATTATAGAGATAAGATTTGCCTTATTATACTTTAATAAACTTGCAAAAATATAAATTGAAGGGTGTGAAATAGGAGTTGAAATTTAAATTTTCACGCGGACGAAGTCGCGGGAGTCTGCTAGTACCATAAAAGTTTAGATGATCATTCGCGCATAATATAGTCGTATATGCATAGCTATGAAGTTACAATGGACGGAATGATTTTGACTGTCGTTCAATGCATAAATCTGTTACATCTGAATTTATTGACCAACTGTCAGCCCTCTGGATATTCTATTCCTATTCAGATTAACATGTCAGGGCTTGATTGATATGTTTGATTGTAGACTGTGATTTTGAATATATCATCAACGTCATTAAAGACAAGGTCTTTATATGGTCTTTGTCGATAAAGCATTAGCTCTTAGCAATGTCTGAACAGCTATTCTCTTAGCGATGTTTTGTATAACTCGCAAATGCGAGTTTCGTATTCACCGCTATCTTTCTCATTTTATAGTATCGTGTTAAAAAGAGAGGTGAATTTGAAACTCATATTTGCGAGTTATAAAAATATCGTTACTGAATATCCTAGCTGTTCTGTGGTCGATACAGAGGACTTAAACAAAATAATGGGAAAGCTCAGTGGAACAGCCGAAAAATCGATTATTTCAAAATCAAAAAAATCAAAATCAAAAATCATTTATTTCAAGTAGGCTCAGTTTACAAGCACTTTTGACACGTCAGTTTTCATTTTATTTATTTATTAAAAAAAAATTGCTATATCTTTTAAATATGACCGATATTCCAATTCCCCTCCAACTAGACGGAAAACACTGTATTAGGAGTGGGTACGACAATAGTCTAAAGAACGGGGATCGAACCACCACCCCTCGGTGATGAGTCCGACCGCTCTTACCGTTGAGCTAACGGGTCGGCTATTTAATGAATAAAAGAAGTTATTACAAGTTAATATAATTTGCAACTAAGACCGTTTTTGTTTTTTGGGATATTTGCCAAATTTCTTTAACCAAAATTCCCATTCCTCTCCAACTAGTCGGAAAAGACTGTTAGGAATATAAAACTGGAGTAACATCTCGGAGTTGTAGAGTCAACATCTCTTGAGGATGCTCCGCTTTCGGGGTGAAACGTACGCAGAGAGTATTTTGTCGGACCTGGGTGACGTTGTCGCATGGATTCGTCGGTTTTTCGCGGATAATAGCATAATAAATAAATTATTATATATTTATGATGAACTTCCGCAAAGTAACGCCTGCTTCTATCCAACACTGTGTTTGAACGAAAATCGGTGGATGGGGATCGAACCACGACCTCTCGGTGATGAGTCCGGCTCTTTTACCACTGAGCTATTGAGGCTATATCTCTGGATGTACTGAAGCTATTTTCAAACTACATTGTGGTCAAAATGCCGCAACCGTTTGCTAGTGAAACCTTTGTGCTGTTTTATGAAGTGTTTTAGACAGGTAAATTGTTGAACTACTGAAAGTAGCTTAGCCCAAATTGGTTTTTAGTCTTTTAACGAATTTTCCAACCAATATTTTATTAACCAATTTTTTAATAAAGAGGGTACAAAACACTATTAAAAATTTATAAAAAAAAAACCATATACCATATAAAAAAAAAACAACATAATCATAGGCCGACCCAAACCTCGAACCCCAGATCTCGTAATCACTGGACCATCGAGGCTATCAACTGACAAGTCACCTTTACTTCAAGGTTCCTTTATTTCATGCTAGATACGGATCTCTAAAAAGCTCTACATTCTACTACTTTTGTCAAAATTCACGAAATAAATCGCAAAGCGCCGGGCAATTTCTAACAAGTGAGATAATTAAGAGAAGTTTTAATCTGTTATACTTACTTACTTTAAAAATTTCAGTATTTCAACTTGCAACGAAATTTTGCAGTGGCTTGGCGAATAATTTATTACTACTAAGCAGAAACTATTTTAAATTTCTACACTGACTTTTATTTTTTAACACAAAAACGAGGGGTGTTACAAGTTTGCTCGGTATGTGCTTGTCTTTCTGTGTGTTTGTCTGCGGTGAATCAATAGGGATGCGGTTTTTTTATTTACATACTTGTTTTTAGGGGTGTTCTTATGGTTCAGCATTTAAAGACGGGTTTAATTGATGGAATAATAGTTATTATTTTTATGTTAAATATTCGATTTTGTTTTACATTTCTATGAAAGTTTTTGTTAATGTCGTCATCAACCCATATTCGGCTCACTGCTGAGCTCGAGTCTCCTCTCAGAATGAGAGGGGTTAGGCCAATAGTCCACCACGCTGGCCCAATGCGGATTGGCAGACTTCACACACGCAGAAAATTAAGATAATTCTCTGGTATGCAGGTTTCCTCACGATGTTTTCCTTCACCGATTGAGACACGTGATATTTATTTTCTTAAAATGCACACAACTGAAAAGTTGGAGGTGCATGCCCCGGACCGGATTCGAACCCACACCCTCCGGAATCGGAGGCATAGGTCATATTCACTGGGCTATCACAGCACTTTACAGTTGTTAATGAATGCGTTGAAAAGATTGAGTATCTTTTATCAGTATTGACCGATTACCACATTAGATCTAATGTTTTAAAAGAATATTTGTCGTTCCTTTAAAATATTACGTTGTTTTGCATCAATAACGGGTATGAAAAATATATGTTGGTCGATTTTCAGACCTACCCGCTATGCACACAAAATTTCATAAAAATCGGTCCAGCCGTTTTGGAGGAGTTTGATAGCAAACTATGACGTGACGGGTAGCAGCGACAATGATTGTACCATCATTTTGTCGCAGAGGAAACACCTCGAGCAGGTCTCAGGACTTGTGACCTTGGGGATCCCTTTTAACATGCCTACCCGATATGTTCTCCATGCCCACACTAAACAAATTATAATTAATTATAACAACATAAAACATTATCAATAATAACAACACAAAACAATATTGCACAAAACGACTAACGCGACTAGCAGCGTGACGGTGTTCACGCTGCATAACAATGAACTGTGCTCAAGTCATCATCAAATACCCTCTTATGTATACTGTTGCAACAACTTCATACAAATATTCTTTTTATAACAATATAAATAATTAATATCAATACCAATACGAAACTCCTAGTCGTAACAAAACACCGAAACACGAGATTTTTTTTATATTAGATGGATATAAAATCCATTCTTAATCATCGCAGCGTCGACATGGATTATATAATATCATGAATATTTTGCAAAATACCTAAATATTCCGCAAAGGAGGATAAAAAATCTCAAAATAACGGAAGCGCTTACATTTTATATGAAAACAAGGACGCGATAACGACCGGAATGAGAACAATATTTAGCCGCTTATAAAGTTATAAAAGAAATAACACGAAAATGGCGGTGTCACTTAGATAATGCAAAGCTTTTACGATCTTTGTTTTGAATAAATTATCATTTTTCCGGAAATTCTAATGTTGGTACTTTTGACAGAATCAAGCTCGATGGTTAATCCCATTTTTACTAAAACCAGCTACGCAAGAGAGTCAAAATATTTTTGTAGCAGTTTACGAGCCTTATTCGCCGACCTTGAAAACTTTTATTGGGTGGCCAAAAAAAATTGCTGTTTAGAAAAAAAGAACAGAACTTTTGGAACCAGCATTAATTAGATAAATATATTTTTTTTTGTTTCGCTCCCTTGTCAACAAATTATTTAAAGACAATACAGTAAAAGTATTCAAAACAACCATTATTGGAAATAATGGAATTAAATTATTATCTGATGTAGCTGTCAATTTCATATAAATATATTGTCATATTGTCAATATGACACAAGTTAAAAAGAAACATTAAATCGTAGACAGAGAAGCATGAAACAAAACAATTCCTTAAATTGCCTTAAAAATTGTTTGGCCAGAAGTTTTTGAGGCAACCTACTAGCAATATCAGTGGGGACGACATGATAGCCTCTGCCTTCTAATACGGTGGGCGTAGGTTCGAATCCGGTCCGGGGCATGCACCTCCAACATTTCAGTTTTGTGCGTTTTAAAAACTTAAATATCACGTGCCTCAAACGGCAATGGAAAAACATAGTGAGAAAACCTGCATATCTGAGAATTTTCTTCTCTACGTCTGTGAAGTCTGCGTATTTGGCCAGCGTGGTGGACTAAGGCCTAACCCCTCTCGTACTGAGATGAGACTCGTGCGCAACAGTGAGCCAAATATGTTAATGATGACGACTCGCAATATATTTTTGAACGTACTAAATTATTTATAAAATACTTTTCATCCATTAAACAGGTGGGTGAAGTTCGTTACTAATACGAATCTTAGACCACTAATTAGAAGCGATTACAAAAGATCGAAATCTTTTAAGTGATGCTGCAAGCTAAGATGGTACGTTCCAGTGGCGAAGGATGGCATTTAGATGAAGGTAAGCCGTCCCAAAGAAAAGGAAATTCATCTATCGTGATACAAACTCCGATTTCTCAAATATCTAGATACTGTACAACAATGCATAAGACGAAATTTTATAAACATTCTTTCGTTGTGCAAGCCGTTAAGTTATGGAATGCTCTCCCTTTAAACATACGGCAATCAAAGACACTGGACATTTTTAAAAATGCCGTAAAGTCTCATTATCTGGTGCAGTAAAGACGATCTGTATTATTTCTTTTCAATATAAGGTATTTATTAGTATATTTTGATATGTATTTTACTCATTATTGTAGGTAATATTTGTGTAATATTGTTTATGTATTAGGATGTAAATTATTTGTATGTATGTGTATTACTAATACTATGGTTATTTTTGTTTTACGCCACCTGCTGATGTCCTTAAGTTTTCCTAAACCGAAGGTTGCCTGGAAGAAATCGCTACTTAGCGATAAGGCCGCCTTTTGTATGCTGATCTCTTCCTAATTTGTTTTTTATTTCACTTGTTTTTGTCTTTGTGGTGTGCAAATAAAGTATATTTATTTATTTAACAATAAATATGCATGGATTTTTAAAGGTAATCCGGTGGGAATCAGCTTGCGTGAACTCTTCTCCGCTGGTACGTTCTCAGATTGCATCATCACATATGAGATCACGATAAAACGCTTACTCGGCATAAAAAACATATAACTGTATAAAGCTTCTTTGAATAAAACTGTATAAAATATAAAAGTACCCTTAAAACATTATGACTTATTACTTTTGTAAATTTGAGAAGATAAATTCTACGCAGGCTTTCAACGGTTGGGGGACATAATATTTTTCGCAAAATATTTTCACGTTATATGAAACTTGTTAAGCGTGGCATCTTTATTTTGTGGCTGGAAAACGCTGAAAAAGAAATATGGGTGCTCGTTGAATATATTTTATACTGAAAATATCATGAAATAATCTCAGATTCTTTACACAGTTTAGCTTTTTTTTATTTTCCATGAAAACGTTGGAACGGTGTTATTTAAAAATAAATATCAGACTTTTCATATAAAATCCTTATAAAATGTATTGAATATTAAAAAAATATTGAACAAGCCTTTTAGTCAGTACAAGACTAGGCGCTGTGAGGTAGAGAGTTTACATAAACTGAGGACTGCATTAACAGTCCATTGATCTATTATTTTGTTATACTCTACCCCTTTTGGTGTCGAGTATGTATGTACATATCAAATGCTTTGCATCCAATGATGTTAGAAGAAAAAGAGGTAGGTAGGTTTCACAAAAATTATTTCAGCGGCGTAGTCATGTGCGGCGACTGAGCCGACTGAGGTTTGCTAATTAGCATAGTTTTATCGTGCGGTCCACGTATAAGCTATCTACCTCTTTCTTCTTCTTACATCCTTGTTTGCATCAGTTTTATTAAGTTTTAAATTGCTTGTTTTATTATGAACATCCAATTTTTTATCTTAACGTCACACTAATAGCTAATATATTTAAAATAATACTAGAAAATTAAAAACAAGCGTTTTTAAAACATGTATCACTCTGAAACTACCGGATGATTTCAATTGAAACTTGACACGATTTGAATTTATACTACGAAGAAGAACTGTCAAATTGTTAACAAAATGCGGGCCTTGGTTTATGTAAAATCACTACCTCACAGCCAAAGTCAAGTCAAAGTCAAAATTCATTTATTTCAATTAGGCTTAGTTTACAAGCACTTTTGAAAGGTCAAGATTATGTCATAATTTAATTTAATTTAATGCTGGTAATAGCGTCCTGTCTATACGGACTTAACTACAATTCGTGCACTATAGCATGGTGCAGGTGACAATTTATTTCACTCTTGAAAGTTTGTCGCGATTCACCGTATTGGTACGTATTATAACGTCATAAGGCAACATACACATAGATTAGACATTAATATTAAAAATGTAATCAGGGTCATGAAAATTGTCCCAGTGCCATCTCTATCGTCTCACACGCAATGAGTTAGCCATATTTCCGGTTGTGCTGCAATTGGTTGATATTTGTCGTTAAGAGAATTATCTCTCCATGAGACATGTCGCTGGTTGCATGATAAGCCTACATATCCAAAACACGTGTTCGGTAAGCTCCGCTAAGCGTTAATTAAATTGTTTATAAACTAACTCCTCCAACTAGCGATGCATAATCTCATGCACCCGTCCCAGCTAGATAGATAAAGATGCCGGGCTTAAGTTTCGTATTCCTTGCGAATATTTCGTGGAAACTGCATAACTTATGCAACCGCCGTGTTATTATTATTTAAAATTAATATTCGACCAACAGCTAAGAAGCTTTCGCCTGACTGTTGTATCAAAGGCATCAAGTTACGCATAAATTCTCTTTCTACAATCGCTATCGCTTTGAAAACAGCAAATGTATGAGAATGACGTATTTGATCGATAAGTTGAATACGTGACTTATCGATAACGACTGCATTTATTAGTTTTTGAAGCGTCAGCGTTTTTAGGAAGAGAATTTGTAATATGGCTAGAGGCTTGATGGACGTTGGGGTCTCAAGGTGGTGGATTGGCGGCCCGCACCAGAAAGTGCAGTGTTGGTTGGCCCACCAAATGGACTGACGATTTCAAGCAAATCGCAGGGATTCACTGGATGCAGTGGACGTCCATCGGCTGACATGATGATGATGATGATGATGGCTAGAGGCTTAAGTCAGTAGCTAATTCTTGAGTTGGCACTTATTGTGAGCAGGTTCCTCTCTCTATAGCCCTGACCACCAGTTGCTTGGGCGCTCAAAAGCCTCGGAACTAAGGGGATGAATGTACTAACCGCGCGCGACTTCGTCCACGTGGAATTCAGTTTTTTACAATTCTGCAAGAAACGTGGATTTTTCCGGGATAAAATGTATTGCTATGGTTTAATCCAGAGTAATATCTATTTGCTTTCTACGAACTTAGAACGAATTTGAACAAATTTATACGGTAATCGAACTGATTTTATACGGTAGATAAAATCAGTTTGATGCGATGCGTCCGATACGTACGATTCGGATCAGTGGACGCCTGCCATTAGACACTATCGTCACTTAGGAAAACAAATACGGGAAACGTGTGTATGCGGCCAGCCCAAGATGATCTCGGCTTGCGACTTGTCAGTGAATAGTTATAAAACATTGTATCCACTGACCAAAGTTTTAAAGTTTCAAATATGCAACGAAATTTTACGTCTACGGCAAAAAATAACTCGGAAAACGGTCGAATCTCAAAATCGAGAACAAATCAAATTCCGCGAGACAAAACCGGCGAGTCCTTTGATGTCGCCGCGGCAAGATACTCGGAAATCAATTTGGGTGGAAAATGGGTGGAAATCGAAAATTTAGAGCGACAACATCGCAAACGAGTTTTCGCAACTCGAGACTTTTGTGCGGCGACTTTCCATCTTCGGTTTTTGTGATTTTTTTTTGTATCTGTGAAGGTGCGGTCATACCATCTAGGTCACAGAGGGTTTTTTGACGTGATAACGTCTTATATAATTCGATGAAGCCGGCTGCACATTCAAAAAAGATGACGTCATGCGTCGTTCCCTCGCTCTAGGGTTGCCAGCTTTTTTTATATGAAATAAAGTAAAATCTGGTCTATGAAGATTATTAAACAGTATTTTAGAAAAACGAACATTTTCTTTTGAAAAATGCAACATTTCCATCAGTATTTTCTTATATTCACGTTCAACTATCGTGAGTAAACCGATTTTACAGATAACCGATTTTTTTAACCAACTTTAAGAGTAAACTACCTTTTAGTTCAGTGGTTATTGTGTGGGCTTGGATCACAAGGTCCTGGGGTTGAGTTCTGGGTCGGGCTTTGAAATACAACTTTTCTTTCTTCTAAAAAAATCAGGATAAACTCTCAGTCCAAAGTTGGAAAAACAGTGGTGTTATACCCCAGTGCCTCGGAGAGTACTATAGGCTTTCGGTCCTGGTTGTAATCATCTCATAGTGATCGTTAAACAGTCAATCATTATTAACCAATAATCATTATTTTGACGGCCTCTTGTGGCGCTGTGGTATGCGCGATGTGTGGTAAGCGATTTAGAGTTCCAGTACGATGTCATGTAGAAACCGAAAGGGGTGTGGATTTTCATCCTCCTCCTAACAAGTTAGCCCGCTTCCATCTTATACTGCATCATCACTTACCATCAGGTGAGATTGTAGTCAAAGGCTAACTTGTAAATAATAAAATAATAAAAAAAACCCTGAATTCACCAACCCTCACTGAAGCAGCATGGTGGATCTAAACTGTATAATTTTAAATGCACTATTTTAAGGTAGGTTTGTAGTGGACTATTAAAATAGGGTAAAAATTATCAGCAAACTTAACCTCAAGTGTGAACGCTCTCTTACTTTGGACAAATTTATGTTTACTTATATATTCCAAGTTAAATATTTGGAGGCAAATGTTTTATATTTGTTGTAGAAGGCTTTAGATACACGGGAGAAGTTCCCCTTACACACATATTATCACTTGAAGTATCAAGGATGAAGCCTTTTGAAGCTATCTTTTTTTTATTTGATCTAACATTTGACTGCAATCAAATTTCTTCTTTAAGTTTAGAAGCATTTTGGAAACTACTGAAGCAGATATATAACTATATCTATAACTAAATAAATAAATACCTATGGTTCATAAGGTGTAGTTCATTTTACTGTTTGTCAGCTCATGCTCCTACCATAGGTACTGTAGTCAATTATGGAGTTTGGACCGTGCTGGCTTTGGCAGGTAGCAGGTTTTAAGGATCCAGACCCTCAACCGTCTAAGTATAAAGTATAGTTTTTTTTTTTATTTTTATCACCATAATATGAGTGAGGTAGCTTTGAAAATTACGCAACACAAGAAAGCTATCGACGACAAACTGAGTTTGTACTCGCTTATATATTAATACATACAAGAAAATCTTTAAAGTACATTTTTCTGTTACATCTACTAAATAAATATAGTTAAATACACAAGTAAATTACTCTACTAAATATAGAACTACCCTTAAGCATAAGAAACATGTTTAAGAAGTAATAAATTGCACGAGTGGATTTTAACATTCAAGGCTTAAAGCGGCCCGAGCCTCGCAAGGTGGCTGGATGATAGAAAATTTATAAAGCAACAAACAAGATTTCCCTCCGAACTCGAACTAGTACATCTTCCTGAGAGATTCTGTAAGAGGATTGTTTTAAAGTTTTGTATTTTATGATTTCCTTACTGAATGTTGTTTTGCTTAAAAGAGGAGTTGATTTTCCTTAAAACTCTCAGTAGCAAATGAAAGGACTGGATAGCGTATTATAGTAAGGGAGCCCGGTGTGCTATATTTGCAGTTACTAAAGCATCTTGAGGACCGGTTAGATTTGGTAGGTAAAATAATAGGAAGAATAAATGTTTATATACCTTTTTCGTTTACAGCGGTGGGGGAAAACTACAGACTTAAAAGACAAATTTTATTACTTCGGCTATTACTGAAATCGCCAGAAAATATTAGCGATTAATTGGGGGATTATTTCCTTCGAAATAGAAAAAAAATAACTGCGCTCGTGGTTTGAGAACCGAAATACAAGGGTATTATTTTGAAACTTTGGAACTTTTCCATTCCCCAACGTTACACTCAAATCGATAGATTTTCGAAATGCACATCTTTTAGCTATTAACTAACCCACTTTATTCTTATCTGACATGCTAGTTGAGTATTTCTGAAGTTAGTTTTTTTTTGTTGCCCTAATCTTACTCACCAATGTGAAGGGCTTATACTTGGTGGTAGTACCGAACAACGTGCAAGGTATACTCTCTTATGTTCATCTACCGCACTCGTGTAACTCCATAAATCCCCTCTTCAGCTCTCCTACTATTAAGTTGTAGACAGGGACATTGTCATTATATTCTTTCTGCTAAGTAAAACATAAATTCATGACCACAATGCTCAAAAATTGTGAATGATAAGTATATGGTCGGATGAGGAATACTTTGTTAAATAAAAACAAAAACACAAGCTAAAAGCCGATTATTAGATAATAGATTTCAGACATCTAAAAATCAAGTGATAAACTTGTAATTAAAAAAAATGCACACATTATTCGTGAGTGCCTTAGGATATGTTTTATCTCTTCGTTTGAGTTTAGAAACTATGCAGGGGGTCGGCTAGTTTGAACTAAACAAATTTGTATTGATTTGATTTTTACTACAGAAACCTAGAGCTAGGAGCAGTGGCAGAAGGCTTCGAACAATGATGAACAGAAGAGAGGAAAGGAAGGAGACAGAACAAAAGAGAGAGAGAGAGTAAAAGAAAACAGACAGAACAAAAGAGAGTGAAAAAAAGTAACAGGAAGGTCAGCGCGCTGATCACGGAGTACACGGGAGTTTATTTTTAGTCCGTACAAGCCGGACATGCCCTGGCGACTAGCCGGCAGAAGTCTGGAGGGATTTCTTTTCCTCCCCGACAAAAAAAAAAGAAAAAAGGTAGGTACCGAATTTGTAAAAAAAAATTAACCGTATAGAATAGAAGTGCTGATGCTTAAGAGCAAATCACTTGATCAAACTGTTACCGAGATCTCGTTGGGCTTAGCCTTACGAAAGCTGTCACTAAAAGCACTTGAGAGGTGATTAAACCGGACGCATTCAATCAGAGAAATCCGTATCAATCGGCCAAAAATAGTCGCCCACTAAAAGCCCTACTGCCGATTAGAGTGTCGATTAAGTTCCTTTTGTCCAACGTAGGGTTGTGCCAAATCAATAAATCAATATCGAGTTATTTTTGTCAACTTATTTTGACTGCCAACCACATACACCTATAACAGTGAGAATATGGAGCTTATACCCATCAATCCAATGTGGGCTAGCAGGCTTATTATAAAATTACTCTTGTAATGATTACTATCAGATGCTTATGATATAAACGGGACCGAAGGCTTAACGTGCTTTTCGTCGTTCTTCTAACTAAAAGTTTCATGAAAGGAAGAAAAACCCAGTTTTTCACAGCTCGACTCGGGACTCTAACCCAGGTTTTTGATCTGGAGCCACATACGCTAACAAGTGGACCAATGAGCAGAGACCAAATTATATTATATTATCATTAGATCTCTCGCTTTTTTTCTCTCTCTTTTTGGGGCGTATGGGCGTACTTTTGCCACTCTTCATCGTTTGACAGCATGCCAGTGATAAGGTTGCCTATAATATTCCATAATATGAATAAGCAACGCATAAGCAAAATTTCTGTTTGATTGACAACAGAAATTAAACCAATGTAAAACTGTTATAATTATTTAATAAATGACACTAATTTGGACTTCGTAAACGGTTCATTAATTAAATCTGCGGCCAGCAATGTATGAAAAATGGTTGGTATTATTTTCACAACATTGACAACCCTACACAAAGTACAACGGGACGCACAAATTGTTTCAGCAGCAATTCTTTTTGACTATTTCCTTAGAATCCATTTAACATTAGCGCTCTCGTGAAACTCGGAAAGTCCACTTTTTATTCAAAAACATTTACTTAAATAAACTTCCTCCAGAGGTAAATTAAATGTCGTCAAATATTTGTACATGTTCACAGCGGAAATTCGTAGCAGGTTCGTGAGGGAGCGTATATTTGGGCAAATATTTGTTGCATATTTCTCTGGGTGGATTCAAATTTGTTGTAGTGTCTTGCGCAAATAATTTTGTATACGTATGAGTACTTTATACTCGTACTTCATACAAGTCTACTCTACTAGTATTAAGTAAGTCTAGTCATAGTCTGTTGACGGAAGTAGTAGTAAGGGAGCCTAAAACGGGATTTTTGGATTTATTTGAGCACGGCAGATGAACATATAGGACTTTGCCGTTGTCAAGTACCTCCACAAAGAATGAACCCTCGATATAAATACGTTTAGGGCGTCTAAATAAACTACACAAATACATCAATAAGGCTAAGGTGGGTTTGTTATTAGCTAAAAATTAAGAATATTCTCTTTTTTAAATCAGTTAATTTTAGTCGAGTTTTGGATTTACAAACTGTGTCTATAGATTTATAAATTGACCACATATAAACGGGCTTTGAAGTTTAAAAAGTTACGATCTAAGTGTTCGCAATATACTGGTACCGCCAATACAATATCCAGCGCATGTTATTGGTACATCGATACCGGTTAGATTCCCTCGGGAAATTCCTATATAGACCGGGATACAGGATCGTTGTTCAGCCGGTTTACTGATCCGACTAGGCATCTAGCGCTGCAATAAAACAGCCAATATCCAGTACCTTAAAGGTTTTATTAACTTGCTCTGAATGACAATTTTAAGCTTTTTTTTGATTTGTAAGGGGTGTTTCGAAATAGTAGAAGAGCCGATGAGGGGATTTAGGATGTACTCAAGCGCGGTAGCATAAGTGATATCATGTATGTTGTTAAGTACTTCCAAGTATAGGTCCTTAATATTAGTGGGTATTTGGGGCTATATTTACCTACATTTAAAATTTCTCAGTGTTTAAAGACGAAAGTTTTTGAACGATAGCAATGTCCGTTTCCCGTAGATACGTCGCCTAACTCTACCAATATTATAAAGATGGAATGTTTGTGGTTATTATAGGGGTAACCTCTGGATCTACTGAACCGATTAACGAAAAACATTTTTTACCACTAGAAAGCCGCGTTATTTGAAACGGTAACTACCGCGGGAGAAAACGCCGCAGCTTTCTCACTGCGAAATTGCAACGTAGCAACGCACTAATAGGGTATCGATATAAGAAACATTTAAGCGAAATCTTGCTAAATAGCCGTTTCAATAGCGATATAATTCCTGCGTAGACATATGGAAATTGATGGAGCATTAATACGTCAGTAATTTGGAGCCCCATCTATTATTGTTCGGTCGCTGACACCTCCCAAGTGTGGAATGATTCATGGCTTCGCGACCGCTGACTTACACCATTGATTGATTGGCGCGCTGTTACAGTTCGCCGGTGTTAGATGACGTCACCTTGACATATGTCCAACCTCATTATCAGTAACTTTAATGAGACTATAGACCTAAGAATCCTATCAAGAAATAATAAGATTACTTTGCGTACATATCTTACAAATGCTTGTAGGACATAGGCCTTTTGTAGGGATATCCAAACATCACGATACTGAGCCATCTGCATGGTCGCTAACTATAGGCCTCATAAGAAAACTCAGAGTCACACAACGGGCGACGGAACGAGCTATGCTAGGAGTATCTCTGCGTGATCGAATCAGATCAGACATGAGGAGATTCGCAGAAGAACTAAAGTCACCGACATAGCTCAACGTGTTACGAAGCTGAAGTGGCAATGAGCGGAGCACATAGTTTGAAGAGCCGATGGCCGTTGGTGTCCCAAGGTGCTGGAATGGTGACCCCGCACTAGTGTTGGTTGACCCCTCCAGGTGGACTGACGACATCAAGCGATTCTCTGGATGCTTTACTAATATTATTTAGATAATGGTGATAATTCCCACAGTCGTAGAAATTCGCTGGATGCAGGCGGCTCAGGATCGTGATGTTTGGAAGTCCCTACAAAAGGCCTGTCTTGCAGTGGACGTGGTGGATATGATGATGATGATGATGATGAATGAAGATAATAAAATATATAAACAACTGGCAAAAGATAAAAGCTTTCTGGGCAAGTTGGTGGTATCACTATACAGTACACTTTTCTGAAGAACGAGGTTGAACATACCGCTCGAGGCACTCCTACCAAAGCACGATAGCCCGCCAAAGAGAATATTGTATACATTTTATGAATCTGGAGCGACATATTCTTCCAAATTTAAAACTTCCGTAACTCCAAGGTTAAATGTCCGGACATACATCCGAGAGAATCAGGGTTCAATTCCCGTCTGAGGGACTATTTTGGTACTCATACTTAACAACAGTTGACAGTGGGTCATATTAATTGATGACCTAGACTCGAACCCACATAATATTTAACGATGTTAACTACTACTCGACCATTGAGGAACAATTATATAAAACTAGCGGACGCCCGCGACTTCGTCCGCAGTGAAAAACTAAAAAACTGTAACTCTAAAAATGATGGAATTTCAATACAAATTTTCAACACCTTCTATTTATGCTTTGCTCCAAGTCCCATTTACCATTAAAAGAAAAATTCATCTTGAACGGTTTAGCCGTTTAGCCGTGTAAAGGTAACAGACAAATAGACAAACTTACTCGCATTTATAATATTAATTAATAATTATTATTTATAATTTATAGATTTATCGATTGTAAAGTCAAAGTCTAAGTTAAAAATAATTTATTTCAATTAAGCTTAGTCTACACCCACTTTCGAAAAGTCAGGTAACAAAATTATTAGACAATGGTAATGATAATAATCGAAAACTTAAAATTAAAGTTCGAGAAGAGCCCGCAACAAACTCAGCAGGGAAAATATAGTAAGTAGCATATTAAAAACTAAACACATTAAAACTAAACTGAATAAACCACAATATCAAGTTTCAAGTTCGAGAACAGTTCAATAGTTCCTAAAATTAGTTTCTGTTTCAAACAACCAATGTAAAACAATGTCCGCTTCCTACTAGTAAATATAACGATATATAACATACACGTATATTAATAAACACCAACCAATTCTCGCTACGTTCATGATTTTTTTTTGTAAAAAAAGTATTTTATTAAATAATTTGTTGTGTTTCCTGAGAAAGGACACTCGTATAAGTTTTAACGCGAGAAATATCTCCAGCAAAAGTTATTTGTGTATTTTAAAATAGGCAATGTTTTACGGAATCAAAATATCTCAGCTGAACTTAGAACGTTTAGCCTCAAATACCTGTAACTAACCCTTCTAACGAAGGTTATAAGCATGGTAAGAACTACCCCAGACTAGCTAATAAAGACACATCTACCGAAAGTAATATAGAATATTAGGCTACATAACGACCATTATCGAAATTCTTTTGACAAAGTTACAACATTAAGTTAAGCTAGCGTGTTCTGGGCGCGCGTCGCAAGCAGATATTGGAGCATAAATTCCGCCTGAATACATTATTACACGCGTTCTACGTACTCCGCCGCGTTCTATCATTGGAATGTACTTTGGGTTAGTTTGAATATGTTTTATATTAGTTAGCTTTTGTTTCTTTTTTACTAGTTTTTTGGTATTATTTGACTACTCCTGTTCGTATTTATAATACACGTATCTTTGTGTCAGTAAGATTATAACCTCCTCTCCTAATCGGACAGTGTTGGCAAGTCATTCTTTCCATTAAGGTGTTATTTATTGTTTTTTAGTCACACAATAAATAAATAATTAAAGAAAACTTACATATAACTTAGTCTACAAAAATGGACATTAAAAGGCTACATAACAACCATCATCGCAATTCTTTTGACAAAGTTACAACATTAAGTTAAGCTAGCATGTTCTGGGCGCGCGTCGCAAGCAGATATTGGAGCATAAACTCCGCCTGAATACATTATTACACGCGTTCTACGTACTCCGCCGCGTTCTATCATTGGAATGTACTTTGGGTTAGTTTGAATATGTTTTATATAGGTTAGCTTTTGTTTCTTTTTTACTAGTTTTTCATGTTATTTGACTACCCCTGTTCGTATTTATGATACACATACCATGGGTAAGATTCCTCTTGAACGCTAAATTTCAACCTCTTCTTTTGCTCATCAGACTGTTTGGCAAGTCATGTTATTTTTTAATGAAACAATAAGATAGTGAAAGAAAAGTGTCACTAAGGCTACAGGCTGGTTAAGCGTGAGCCCAAAAGTTGGAAACACGTCATTGTTATATTTATTTTAAGCAACCCTTCAGCCCCCCCACTTTCCCCCAACTAATTGTGATCATTTTGGAGGGGGCGGGGGTTAAATGAAGGCCCATTAAGGCACACATGCCCAAAGAGGCAATTAAAAATCTTCACCACTATTCATTTATGACAAAACTCGACCAAGGATATCGCATCAGGCCAACGAAGCAGATCATTATAATTATAATGAACAAGACTCATTTTATTAGGCTCTCCATTCAATCAATCAACAGGGCAGATAATATTGACGCGTATCTATAAATCATGTCAGCGTGGAATATGTCGGCGCCGTAATAAAATGAATGGCCCCGCAGTAATCAGTGACGCGGCTTTATCTTAAATGGACTGAGGGAATGATGATGGCTTCCCTTTCAACGGATGAGCCCGTGTATAGAATAACTTCCTATATACAGCAAGATTGCAGATGAAGTAAGTTGGTATATTAGGCAAGATTGTAGATGAAATAAAATGGTATATAAGCTAAGATTCAGAATGAAAGAAGGTTTTATATCTTATAGTAGTAGGTACATAGGATTTGTATTATTATAGACGTGATAGCCTAGTGGATGTAACCTCTACCTTCGATTCGGAGGGCGTAGGTTCGAATCCGATCCTGAGCATATCGGCTACTTTTCAGTCATGTTATTAATTTTTAGAAATTAAATACCACGTGTTTCAAACGGTGAAGGAAAAACATCGTCGTGAGGGACAAAAGTGTGAGAGACAAAAACACCGCAAAATTATTAAGCGTTCCGGTACGATGTCGTGTAGAAACCAGAAGGAGTGTGGAGTTTCATCCTCCTCCTAACAAGTTAGCCCGCTTCCATCTTAAACTGCATCATCACTTACCATCAGGTGAGATTGTAGTCAAGGGCTAACATGTAAAGAATGAAAAAAAAAATAGTGTACCTTTATTTGTAACTCCCTTGCATCGCAACTACAGAACATATTTAGCTAAAATTTGTATTGAAATGACGAATAATAGATTACTTTTTATCCCAACGAAATACAAGATTTGTGAAAATTAAATTTTATGCGAACAAAGACGCGGGCTTTGGCTTGTAATTAATAAAATACACTAGGCATAGTGTTGTTTTAATTAAATTGATGTTTCCGTGAAACGTAGGCCGCCGTCGCATTTATGAGCTGCCATTTTTTCTGCAAAGTAACACTACGTAAATGAAAAGTGGGTAATTACCAAATGGCTTCTCTGTTCTATGTACAGGATTGTATGAGTTCTATGTACAACTTGCTGTTGCCTTGGTGTATATGCCGCGATATGTAACTGAATCTATGTCGAATAAGTAATAACTTTTCGTCGTCCTCCTAACAAGTTAGCCCGCTTCCATCTTTGATTGCATCATCACTTACCATCAGATGATATTGTAGTCAGGGGCTAACTTGTAAAGAATAAAAAAAATAGTAATAGTCGCCGCATCTGTTTATTTATTCATAATAACCTCAAGGACTACTAAATGGATTTTGATGCGGTTTTCGCCAATAGATAGTGATTTGTGAAAATTTATTTTCGTATATTTATCGCAAAATGACGATACTTGTCTGAATCTGTCTTGTTTAATTGAGTTTTTTGTGGGCACTTCCCGGATCTAGGCACATTTGGAACCATCGTTTAATTTTAAGTTTTCGACTAATTGTCACCATATAATACCATTACCTGACGATTCAAAAGTGCATGTAAACTAAGCCTAAATTGAAATAAATGAATTTTAAATTTGCTTAATATGAGGTATAACAAAACAATCTACGATTGGATATTCGTCTGTCGTCAATAAAATCCCTCTTTGCCAACAGATAAAACCATATCAAAACAAAAACACGGTATTAAAACTCGCTCCCATTTTGTTTGTTAGTTAAAAAATTATCTTACAAAATATTAAAGTATAAAAACATTAGTCTTCACAAACTTAAAAGCAATGCATAATCCGTCCCGAGCAGCGAAACCAACAGAGATTCCAAGATTACCAAGTTTCGTAATATCTCGCTCAGCTATTTTGCAAAGTTGTTACAAAGTGCAAAATATAGATACTTGTAGTGCAAAGTTTGAGCATTATTTAAAAATTGGAACTAATTTTGATGGCTAATTAATGTTACATTACAAAATGGCAGGAAGAAATACATAGAAAAAGAGTGTGAGAAAATTAAAACACTAACCTTATTTTTAATTAGGACTAAAACGGGGAGGTTTTGATCTGACTGGTGGGAGGCTTTGGCCGTGATTAGTTACCACCCTACCAGCAAAGACGAACCGCCAAACGATTTTGCCTTCCGGTACGATGGTGCGTAGAACCCATCGGAGTATGGGTGGAATAAACTTGTGCCTCTTCCAAATGAGCCTACTTCCATCTTGAGCTCACATTCGATCACTTGAGATCACTTAACTTCAGGCGTGATCGCAGTCAGAATCTAACTTGTCAAAGAATAAAAAAGAGAACGAGAAAGGGCAGAAAGTTATGTTGACAACGTTAGTTATCTCTTGGCTTCTTAGGACTATGATTATGGTTTTTATAATGTAAAATAATCACATAACTTGATGTGATATCAAGCATGCTAACATATAGCGATTGGCATTTCCCCTGAGAGTACTTTGTTTGCGTGATTACGACGAAGTGAGTTTGCTTTCAATCTACAACACAATCGGTTCAATAAAACAAATAAATGTACCCAGAGGTTTACGAGCATGATTAATTCGCTTCCTGTTATGAAATAAATTTTTATTGGAAAAAACGTCTTTGAGGACTGTATTTAAAGTACTGTTACACATGCTGTAAAATGTAACTTAGTGATGCATTAACTCAAGCCGATTAAATCATAAACTTTTAGGATTTTCAGACAGTTCTTTCCCGTGGTTCTTTCAGAAACGGCTTTAATTAATGCCTTCGTACCGCCTTCAAAGTTTTTTTTTTTATTCTTTACAAGTTAGCCCTTAACTACAATCTCATCTGATGATAAGTGATGATGCAGTCTAAGATGGAAGCGGGCTAACTTGTTAGGCGGAGGATGAAAATCCACACCTCTTTTCGGTTTCTACACGACATCATACCGGAACGCTAAATCGCTTGGCGGTACGTCTTTGTCGGTAGGGTGGTATCTAGCCACGGCCGAAGCCTCCCACCGGCTAGACCTGGACCAATTAAGAAAATCTCAATCGACCCAGCCGGGGATCGAACCCAGGACCTCCGTTTTGTAAATCCACCGCGCATACCACTGCGCCACGGAGGCCGTCAAAGTGATCGAAGGTAGCAGATACGATGTTATTTTTCACTTTTTAGTTTATTTTTGTGATTTTGAAGTCGGTTGAATTTTTTTGTTAAAAATATTTTATTTATATTTCTACTGGCTATCATTCAATCAGATGCCAGTCATTTAACTTCGCGGTAACTTTTTGAAGAACACGGTTATAAGAATATAAGAATATAAACTCTGACATCACGCAATTTTATTCAACATTTAATAATAGTACATTGTTTCATTACTAATAATGAAATGCTATGCACAAACAGACTTTTAATTATAGTTAAAACATTCTACACAAAAATCAAATAAATAGAAAAACTTCAAGCAAATAATACAACTTTAGTCTGTCCAACCTCAATCGTATTCCACCGATAAAAAACAATTAAATTCCGTTCGACAGACGGACGGACGTCAATCCAAATCAGTGAGTAAGTACTCAAAGTCGTAGTGGGCTTGAAACATTTTTTATTTATTAATTGATCAATTATTCAGAACAATAGACTTGGCTGCTTTCAGTGCTATCTGAAATCAATAGCCTCCATTTAGCTTATGATTTCCTAGTACTAATAATACTGTCTTCTCAACTAAATTTTACTCACAGTAGAAGAGTGAGTTAGAAGAAATGGCCAAGTGCAAGTCGCATTTGGGCAACAAGGGTTCCGTACAGTTACTTAATTACGTATTCTAAATAAAATGGCTGGTGGGAGGCTTCGACCGTGGCTAGTTACCATCCTACCGGCAAAGACGCACCGCTAAGCGATTAAGCGTTCCGATGTCGTGTAGAAACCGAAAGGGGTGTGGATTTTCATCCTACTCCTAACAAATTTGCCCGCTTCGATCTTAGATTCAATCATTACCATCCAGTTACCATCAGGTGAGATTGTAGTCAAGGTACAAGTTAGCAATTGTAAAGAATAAAAAGACCATCTTTTCATGATTCTAATACGAATGTATAATTAAATTATAAGGTTGTTATTAGACTCATTTACTTGCCTACTTTAATATGTCAGAACGTACGAACGAAAGTATGTTTTTCAATAAATTTCGAAATATACATTTTTTGGCGGCACGTATATTTTTATACGTTAACTTACAATTTCATTTTTTTCACAGCTTCAAGGCAATGTAGAATTGTAGGTCTAATGAGTACTTGGTTTAAATTTCACACTTGACACCTCCATGCGTTTCCGAGGTAAAGTCTCTCGACATACAGACGTACAGACAGGCAGAAAGCGTTTGAGAGTTTGAGATACGGAACCCCAAAAAAATAAAACCTAAGCGTGTAAGTAACACGCTTAGGTTTTATTTTTTTAATAGCAGTTGTTGCAGCTAAATACTCGCCTGTCCTAAAAAAAAGTAGTTAGTCCATTCGTTTTGAAAATTGGCTATTAACAAAAAAATGTACACAAAACGGTACAATAACTCAATATGTCACAACTCGTGTCGACACCTCAATTATTTTTAATGGATGTTTTATGAAAAAAATGTGTGTTCTTCGAAATATTACAATTCAATTTATTATGATAAGCCGCTTACATCCCACGCGCTTTGGGGAAATATTGTGTCGCTTTATTTCTTATAAACTCGATGAGCCGACATGATCTTTTGAAAGAAAATTCTTATTTGATTTTAATACTGCAAATAAATCTGAAAATAAATTAAAAAGCTTTCATTGGAATATGACTAAAGCCTTTGTCATCAAACCTTGGAGGTTTTATAAAAGACTAGCCAACGCCCCGCGGTTTTACACGCTTCTGTGAGAATTTGGGCATAAAATAATGGCCTAACCCCTCTCGTTCTGAGAGGAGACTCGAGCTCAGCAGTGAGCCGAATATGGGTTGATAATGGCGATGATGATACTTTGTGTTTTTCTTTAATTTCTTCTATGCTATTCATAAGCTTGTACCTGAATGACAACTTATACTACCGATCTTATTTGGATTTTTTGTTTTTTTTACCCTTGATTATAATCTCACCTGATGGTAAATGATGATGCAATCTAAGATGGAAGCGGGTTAACTTTTTAGGAGGAGGATGCAAATCCACACCTCTTTCGGTTTCTACACGACATCGTACCGGAACGCAAAATCGCTTGTCGGTACGTTTTTGTCGGTAGTGTGGTAACTAGCCACGGCCAAAGCCCACCAGCCAGACCTGGACCAATTAAGAAAACTTCAATCGGCCCAGCCGGGGAGCAAACCCAGGACCTCCGTCTAGTAAGTCTTCCGCGCATGCCACTGCGCCACCGAGACGGTCAAGCTTGATAACCTGCATTGAAGAAGCGTGGTGGGTTTAAGCTCCATATATCTTCTATAGAAAGGCAGACAATTCTGGGCCTGTAGCCATATGACACGTCGATTCTCTTTCTACGAACGCTGACGCTTCGAAAAGTAATAAAATGTATGGGAATGAACGTGCGTATTAGAGAGACAATCGACTCTTTGGTTCTTTGGTGGGTCTGATAATAATGTCAGATAATTTCAGAAATAATATATCTAATATTATAAAGATTTGTTTGTTTGTTTGTTAGTTTGCATTGTATAGGCTCCGAAACTACTGAACCGATTTGAAAAAAAAATATGTTTTCCTGTTAAGAAGCTACACATTCTCCGGATGCTATAGGCTTTATTTTATTCCCGTATTTCTACGGGAACGGGAACTACGCGGGTGAAACCGCGTTACGTCTGCTAGTATCTAATAAAATATCTCTATTCCTGTTAGTCAAAATATTTTATTCAATAATTATTTCCAAAGGCTATCTGATATAAATTTATTTTAAATCTGGAATATTCCAGTAGTTATTACGTTAATGCTAGCATTCAATAAACAAAATGGTTTGGTCTGGATAAATAATTATATGAATCGAATCAAGTGTCACAATTCGTTTCGACTGCCATGTTTCTGTCAATCAAGTAAAATTACGAATATTTGATCTGCCAAGTGGAAATTAATTAAAATAAACGTTTTACTAAATAAATTAGAATTAAAATAAACCATATTAAAAAAATTCTATTGTTACTTTAATAGTCCACTCATCATCATCATCATATCAGCCGATGGACGTCCACTGCAGGACATAGGCCTTTTGTAGGGACTTCCAAACATCACGATACTGAGCCGCCTGCATCCAGCGAATCCCTGCGACTCGCTTGATGTCGTCAGTCCACCTGGTGGGGGGTGGGCCAACGTTTAGTCTACTACGATACCCGAATCAGGATTGGCAGACTTCACACACGTAGAGAATTAATAAAATGCAGGTTTCCTCGCAAATTCCTTCACCGTTTGAGACACGTGATATTTAATTTCTTAAAATGCACACAACTGAAAACATGGAGGTGCATTTGACCGGACTTGGTGGCCCGAGACCGGATTCGAGACTATATCAGTTTTACTAGATTTGCTAAACTAATCTTTCTTTTTGTTTTTACCAATTCCATTTTATTTTTTGTATTATATAGTATATTCAAATAGTAGTTGTAGAATGTTTCCTTTTCTTGTTACTGTAAAATGTATTTTTTTTCTTATGTAAACTGATTTAATGTAATCGTTAATTTATTTTAATATTACGGAAATGTGCATGCCGTGTCTACCTTCATTTGATTGTGCAGAGCCTTGTGTTTGTTTTTTTTTTAGATTGTATTTGTGTAAATGCTCCAACAGAAACTGGTGGACCAAATAAATAAATCATTGGGCTATCACAGCTTGTATATTTATAAGACTAGTTGACGTTGCGTGGTTTTACCCGAGCGGTTCCCGTTCCCGTAGGAAACTAGGATAATATATAGCCTTTAACGATAAATGGGCTATCTAACACTGAAATAATTTTTCAAATCGGACCGGTAGTTCCTGAGATTAGCGCGTTCAATTAAACAAACAAACTTTAGCTTTATAATATTAGTATAGATATTCAAAATAAAAAAAAAATCTAATACCAAATTTTGTGAAATATTTTAGGCAGTGTATCTCACAAATGCTCTAGATATACGTACAAACA
Source organism: Bicyclus anynana (assembly GCF_947172395.1). NCBI lineage: Eukaryota > Metazoa > Arthropoda > Insecta > Lepidoptera > Nymphalidae > Bicyclus > Bicyclus anynana. Next base: position 6,763,785 of record NC_069105.1, read on the forward strand.
ATCACACATACATAAAAACATTTATTTTCGGGAAAATTCGGTTTAATAGATAAAAAGAAAACACGTTTCAATAATTATATTTGTCATGTGAAACTGAATTTCATCTGAATACGTTGGCGTAGCGGAACGTAGCACTTCTTATGATTACCGTAGCAACTGCGCTACGCTGCAATTATATGCTACGGAAATTGTGTTTCTGTACAATGGTAATAATAATAATTGCTACGGAAATGACTTTGACTGTACAGTTAAATATTATAACTGTACTTAATATTGTATTATAAAGCTGAAGGGTATGTTTAGTAGCACACTCTAATATCAGGAAGTATTAGTTCGAACTGAAAAAAATTGTTGAAAAGTATAAAGTAATTCCCGTAAGAATACGGGGATAATATATAGCCTATAGACTTCATCGATAAATGGGCTGCCTAGCACTCAAGCAATTCTTAAAATCATACCAGTAGTTTTGAGATTAGCGCTTTCAAACAAACAAACTATTTAGCTTTATAATATTAGTATAGATTAAAATATACTTGCATACAGAAGAGACAGACTTATAAAAACTATTTTTTTTATTATTAAAAAAATAATGAATTGTTTCTTTTTATTCAGCGACTAGTTAGCCTTTTTACCTGAAGATAAGTGACAATGCAGTCTCAAATGTAAAAGACAATGCAGTCTCAAATGGAAGCAAGCTAATTTCGACCAGCTAAAAATTTATTCCACCCATGCCTGTGACGGTTTCTGCACGGTATCGAACAGGAGCGCTAAATCGCGTGGCGGTACGTCTTTGCCGGTAGGGTAGTAACTAGACATGGCCGAAGTCTACCACCAGACCAGACCTGAGCTAATTTAGAAAATATAAAAAAATCCTAAACTGAACCAAGCTTGGAATCGAACCCAAAGCCTAAGAAGATTGTTGAGAACCACAGTGTTACCAACTACGTTTAAACGCCATCAAATTAATACATAAAATGCTAAATAAAAAAAAATTATTAGTGAACTAAATAACAACTACATAACATACTTTGGTTAAATGTTATTAAAATACATCAAAGAAAACGTGTGAGAAAATGTGTTCGACATTTTAAAAAGGTATTTTTTATTCAAACCGTTCCACGTAACACGGCATATAATGGAGCGAGAGTCAGAGACAGTCAGACCTACCTCATTTTAGGAAGACTGAACATTTCTTATGCTATGCTCCTACCATAGGTACGCTAGCTAATTATGGAACACTAGCGGACGCCCGCGATTTTGTCCGCGTGGAATTCAGTTTTTCACAAATCCTGAAGGAATCATGTAAATGATCCGAGATGAATCCGAGATGAAAAGTAGCCTACGAGTATGAGTTAATTCAGAGTAAAATCTATTTAAATTATAAACTTCAGCCGAATCGGTTCAGTTGTGCGGTTTTATGCACTAATTTAATGTTACGCTGGTTATATGTGTGATGAGTGGACTGTATTTATTTGTATTTTGTATGTATGTATGTATGTTTGCTGATTTCTGCCAAAACCAAACAAGTAATTTGTGATCCACACCAACCTTGCATCACTCGCCCCCAATGGCAGCACGGCAAGACCAAGGAGAGCCCGCGATTTGGAGTAGTTCTTTCTTGAGGAGGTAGGCACCCACAAACACACAAATTGTTCTTGCAAGAAAAACGTTTTCTTATAGTTAACGCGCGCACACGGTGCGAATTTGTTTTTTTAGGCACGGCCGAATGAAAGAAACACGCGTACAGGTACGACATGCACACAGCACGGCTGGATGATGCAATATAAGTGGCGAAGTAGTCCAAGATGGCGTCTTCCAGAGATGACGCTTGCATCAGTTGTCAAACCGACATCTGACATTGATTGACGATTGACACAATTCTGATGTGGTTTTTCTCAAACTACCTGCATGGTAATGGCAAGATCGAACATACCCCCCACCGAAATCAGCATGATGATTTCCCATAAATAAATGTAGGTAAGTATGTTGTATGAGAAAAATAAATAAAATGAAAATTATAAATGAGTAATAGTTTACGAAACTATATTGTTAGTGTAATTGTATAGTGTAAAATTAATCTTAATAACTACGAGTTACTGTTAAAAATTAAATTTAATATTAATTTGCATAAGGCAAAGGACAAATTTTATTTACCGGTCTTTTATAGACCCCGTTTTGTGTTCGAACGGTAACTACGCGAACTATTTTATCAACACCTGGATGCACTTCTTCTATTCTACCTAAAGGCCATTGCAATGGTTTACAAAGATTCGATTTAAGAAGAACTAGGTCACCTACGTTAACGTTAGGTTTTGAAGTGAACCATTTCTCTCTCTGTTGAAGAGTGTGGAGGTAGTCATCCGACCAACGCTTCCAGAAAGATTGCGTAATTTTTTGAATTGCTTGCCACCGAGACAGTCTGTTCAAAGGAACGTCCTCAACATCATATTCGGGGACAGCAAGAAGACTTTGACCTATTAGGAAATGTCCTGCGGTAAGTACGTCAAACTCATTCGGATTGTTGGACAACGAACACAATGGTCTAGAATTCATTATCGCTTCGATTTTACAAAATATTGTGGTAAGTTCTTCAAATGTAAGGATTCGGTTGCCAATTGTTCGATACAAATGATGTTTGGCTGATTTAATGCCAGCTTCCCAGAGACCTCCCATAGAAGCTGCGTTTGGCGGATTTAGACGCCATTCAATACTGCGCGACGCTAGTCCGTCAAAGATTTTACTATGGTTATTTTTATCTCGAAAGAAATTACCGATTTCCTTTAAATGCTTACCAGCTGCTAAAAAGTTACTTCCGCAATCAGTTTGCAAAGTCCGGCAAAGACCTTTGCGTGCCGTTAGGCGATCTAAGGCTGCCAAAAAGGTATCACATGACAGGTCTGTTATTACTTCCAGATGCACGGCTTTGGTAGTAAAACACACAAAAAGACAAAGGTAAGCCTTATAACCTTTAGCATTACGGCGCGGGCTTTCTTTTACCAAAAAGGGACCTCCTATATCGCAACCAATATGGTCAAATACTTTGCCAGGTTTTAACCGAGAAGCGGGTAACGTAGCCATTGAGGGCTGAATTATATTTGGATTAAATTTAAAACACTGAGCGCATTTTGATAACACTGAGCGAATAATGCTACGAGCATTTATTATCCAATAGGTTTTACATAAAATTCCTTGCAACGTGCGAGGACCTGAGTGTAAATACACTTTGTGAAAATATTCAATCAGTGAAGTTGTAGTTTTACATTTTTTAGGAAGCAGCAATGGATGTTTCGTACTGTATGGAAGGTCGGCTTGCGAAATCCTACCCCCCACCCTGAGAAAACCATTAGGATCAACGAAGGGTGAAAGTTTACGTAGTGAAGCTACGTATCCCTTTTTATTCAAGGTATCAATTTCGGTACTAAAATGATTACTTTGAATAACACGCACGATCGTGTCACGGCTTTGTTGTAGTTCATTAGAATTTAAATTACCGGAAATTCGATTTGAACTAGACTTTAGGTTATGTATGAACCGGTGGCACCAAGCTAGAACGCGTTGCAGTTTGTTAAATGAAGAAAATTTATCGAAGGTTTCCTCAAGATCGTTAAGTAAAACTTTATTTTCACTTGATACTAATGTGAATGTATCTACGTTGGACTTTAACTCAGGAATAGATTTTACATTTTTTACAAAAAATGTACTGGTGGGCCAGTCATTGGGATCGTTATACAACCACTCCTGTCCATGAAACCACGTATTCTGTACAATGAGAAGTTGGCTAGGCAGCGCGCCACGTGAGCACAGGTCTGCGGCATTATTTTCACTGCTTATGTGATACCAGCGGTTCGGTGGAATTACATCAATAATCTCACTGACCCTATTAGAGACAAAAGTCTTTAATTGATAAGGTGGCGTTTGTAGCCATGACAAAACGACACTTGAGTCGCTGAGAGCGACAATTGTATATTTAAAATCAGTTAGGTTTTTTATTATAAATTTCAAAACCTTGGCTAGCAGCACGGCTGCCATTAATTCAAGTCTTGGAATTGACAGTACAGGTTTTAGAGGAGCAACCTTTGATTTGCTGGTCAGTAATCGAACCTTAACCTCTCCGTCCGCTGTTAAACTGCGCAAGTAAACACAGGCGGCATATCCTTGTAATGAAGCATCACAAAAACCGATCAGTTGAACGTTAGAAAAGTTAGATATTAACAAATGACGCTCGATCCTTAAGTCCGCTAGGGTTGACAACTCGTTAATAAATCTATTCCATTTATCGTAAGTTTGTTGTGGAATTGTATCGTCCCAACCGAGCCCTAGTTTCCACAAATCTTGCATTATACATTTTGCAAGAAATGTACAGGGTGATATAAATCCGACTGGGTCATATACGCTCGCGAGTAATGTCAATACTGAACGTTTAGTAGACTTAATATCCGTTAAGTTGTAATTGAACGAAAAACAGTCAGCAGAAGGCAACCAAGTCAATCCTAAAACTTTTAATGAATTGGATAGTGAATCCTCTTCAAAATTAATTTTTGAAACTATTTCTAAATCTAGTTTCGATAGAAAATCTGGTCTATTACTAGTCCACTTTCTGAGATCAAAACCTCCACTCTTAAGAAGAGACATGAGCTCATCCTGTAACGTACAGGCTTCGGTGATTGTTTGGCACGACCATAACAAATCATCAACGTAAAATCCTTGCTTAAGCACAGCAGATGCGCGAGATTGCGGGTTGTCTGACGCGAGTTGATTCAAGGTGCGGACCGCGATGTACGGTGCGCTACGGAGTCCGTAGGTATTTGTTTTCAATTCGTACGTACGCACCGGATCCGACGGGTTTTCGCGCCAAAGAATATGCTGATATTTACGCTCTGTTGGGTCAATAAGAATTGCTCGATACATTTTAGATACGTCTGCAGTGAAGCATACGTCATAAAGTCTAAAATTCATAATTATTTTCAAAATATCTGCAAGTAATTTACGACCCGTTAAAAGGATATCATTTAAGCTAACTCGACTAGTAGTCGGAGCTGAGCCATTGAAGACAACCCTAAGAGGGGTTGTGCTGCTTGAAGGACGCAATACGCTATGATGAGATATAATATATTTGGAGGGTTCCGTACCCGTGTACAGTTCCATATGTCCTAATGATTCGTATTCACGCATAAAATCAACGTACGCACTTCTTAAATCAGGCGAACGCACGAATCGACGCTCCATTTGTTTAAGTCGGTTAAATGCTAAATCATATGAATCACCTAAAGGTTCATGTATAGGGTTGATCAAAAGAGGTGAAATATAGCGGCCCGTTTCATCGCGATAATGTTTTTCTACATATAGTTTTTCGGCAATTTCCTCAAGCGGACTCATGGGTGTCACGCACGGCGCTGACTCCACTTCCCAGAACGTCTTGAGAGTGTCATTGAGGAGATCATCCTGACTCGTGTACGACACGAGTGACGTTGTAGATTTAACATTATCCGAAGATGGAATCGTTAACTTTCCGGAGATAACGTATCCAAACACGCTGCTCAATGCGGCGGGTAAATCATTATTAATAATAATTTTATTTCCGTCATAAACGTAAGGAAAAATATCACCTGCTATAATTAAGTCTATTTGTGACCTTTTATAAAACTGAGGATCAGCTAAAATTAAATTATTATAATTATTTACTATATTTTGCGGGATTTCAAACGTAGGTAAATCAGAAGTAATTTTTGTTAACACTACGGCATCGATATTAAAACTGGGTGTATCAATATGACGCGGCTTTATAATAAATGACGTCATTCCTTGATTTTTTACATGTTCACCAGAGAGACCGAAAATATTTAAAGGACATTTACGTTGTGACAACCCTAAGCGCTGCACGCAACGTGTAGTTATAAAGTTTGTTTGAGCGCCCGAGTCAATCAGAACGCGGCACGGCTGAAACTCACCAAATCGGTCTTGTATACGGACAACCGCTGTTCCTAACACGACACTACGGTGTTCAGTCGCGCCTGCGTGGCAGCACGGCTGCACGTTCGACGCGGTGCTAGACGCTAGCGTAGTAGTGGGTTCGAGTCCCGACGGGTGCAATAAAAAATGATGAAGCTCAGAGCAAACTATACACCGGAATGAACTTGTACATTCATTTTCATTTGAATGCGTATTTTTTAAACAATTTTTACATAATTTTAATGCTATGGCACGCTTGATACGCTCAGCACTGGTCAGTTTACGAAACTGACTGCATCTGTATATCATGTGGTTTTCCCCGCAGTGTAAACAATTAATTTGTTTCGACGAAGACACATGAGAGAAATTTTTAAAAGAACTTTTATCAGATTTTACCTGTTTGACATTTTTCGGTTGAGATTTATTTTGAACAGGGGTTGTACTTGACCTTGAAACTGATTCACAATTATCCAACACTTTAATGTGATTATGGATAAACGACATCAAATTTTCAAAACTAGGAATCGAACCCTGATCCGTATGTTCTTCAAACGATTTTCGTGTATGTGGATCAAGAGCCTTTAATGCGATGTGAAACAAAATGAAACTACCTAAATTATCAATTTTTAATGCTTGAATAGCCTTATACGAATGATCAAAATGTTCTATAAATGTATTTAAATGTACGGAGGATTCTTTAGTTAACTGCGAAAAACTAAGCATTTTGTCCAGATATCTACTTACTATCAACCGAGGATTTTGGTACTTGCAAAGTAAACTATTCCAAACTACGTCATAATTCTGACCGGTAATCGGAACACTTTTAACGATATTTAACGCAGGACCCGTCGTACACGATAATAAATAATGAAATTTATCTATATTAGGTATATTCGCCTTATTATGAACCATTGAACAGAATGTTTCGTAAAAGGTAGCAAAATTTTCTATATCACCGTCAAAGCAAAATAGTTTTATTTCTGGAAGTTTCGTTCGAGACTCTGATAAAGAATTCTCGACCTTATTTTTATTGACATAAGGTTCACATGATGCAGCAACTAATTTTGATTTATAGTATAATTCGTCGAAGTTTTTTAAATCTGAATTACTTAAACGCGACGATTGATCGTTTTTCAGTTCTTGTTCGTAAATTTCAAATACAATATGTTCAAAGTTTGACCTTAAGTGGTCAATTTCTTTTACTCGTAATAAGAATAAATCTTTCATTTCATTGTCACTGATTGTTTTTGATAGATCGTACACCGCTTGCATTTGTTCAAAGCACCGTTCTTTCCGTTTTATTAGGACGGATAATGCAATCGGTGTATCAACCTGTTCCAGATCTTTTTTAGGTGGCATGATGAATGATTAATAAAAATTATGAAGTAAGATATAAAGTACCTACAACCGGGTCGAAGGCCAAAAAATTGTGCGGTTTTATGCACTAATTTAATGTTACGCTGGTTATATGTGTGATGAGTGGACTGTATTTATTTGTATTTTGTATGTATGTATGTATGTTTGCTGATTTCTGCCAAAACCAAACAAGTAATTTGTGATCCACACCAACCTTGCATCACTCGCCCCCAATGGCAGCACGGCAAGACCAAGGAGAGCCCGCGATTTGGAGTAGTTCTTTCTTGAGGAGGTAGGCACCCACAAACACACAAATTGTTCTTGCAAGAAAAACGTTTTCTTATAGTTAACGCGCGCACACGGTGCGAATTTGTTTTTTTTAGGCACGGCCGAATGAAAGAAACACGCGTACAGGTACGACATGCACACAGCACGGCTGGATGATGCAATATAAGTGGCGAAGTAGTCCAAGATGGCGTCTTCCAGAGATGACGCTTGCATCAGTTGTCAAACCGACATCTGACATTGATTGACGATTGACACAATTCTGATGTGGTTTTTCTCAAACTACCTGCATGGTAATGGCAAGATCGAACATCAGTAGTTGCGGCGTTAAAGAGTAACAAACATACAAATTTTCACGTTTATAAAATCAATACGGTAGCTAATTATGGAGTGGGATGGTTTCAAAAGAAAATATGTGTTAAGGGTCCAGACCCTCAAAACTACAAGAACAGCGTTTTTTTAATATTTTTCTCGGTATTTCATTATGAGAATTCTAGATACCAGCTCCCCTAGCAAAGTGGCACGTCGATTTTCTTTCTACATTCATTTTTCTAGTTTTCGAAACTTTTGCGATCGTAGAAAGAGAATCGACTTGCCACTTGGCTAGGGGGCAGTCACCAGTAGTTGAACATTCTCAGCATCTCTTCGAAAAGCACTTCCAAATTTTTTTTGTAAACTTAAAAGATTACTAGGAAAGAGTTGGTAACGTTCTAGACATGATTTCTCAAAATAATTGTAGAATATATAAAAAAAGACATCTTATACTTGCGATTGAGAATTCTTGAAACTTGCTACCTTTCAAAGCCTTCACGGCCCAAACTCCGTAACTGGCTATACTTACCTATAGTAGGAACATAGGCTGACGAACTATCGTCCTTCCTAAAATCAGGTATGTCCTCAGATCAATTAGAGAAAAGCTAGTCATCATCCCTATTGGTCTGAGGGTAAGTCTGACTGTCACAGGCTTTCAGTTTTTGGTATGCGGTACATTTCTGAAAATATATTTGGTGTAAATGAAGTAACTTATACTTTTGTAGAAAAAGAACATTTTCACTGCAGTGGAATATCTGAAGAGCATAAATTAAAGTAACAGAGTCAAATTGTCAGGAATTTTACACGGAAAAATAAACTTTATCATGTAGTATTATGATTTATTTTTGCTTAAAGCTATTAATGATATTACATATGTGTGCGTTTTTTTAAATGTAATCCAATCAGCAGGAAAGTTGCGAGTAAAATTGTTGACTGCATTGCACCTACTTACAAAACACTTTTTATTCTTTACAAGTTAGCCCTTGACTTCAATATCACCTGATGGTAAGTGATTATGTAGTCTTAGATGGAAGCGGGCTAACTTGTTAGGAGGAGGATGGAATCCACACCCCTTTCGGTTTCTACACGGCATCGTACCGGAATGCTAAATCGCTTGGCGGTACGTCTTTGCCGGTAGGGTGGTAACTAGCCACGGCCGAAACCTCCCACCAGCCAGACCTGGACCAATTAAAAAAATCTCAATCTGCCCAGCCGGGGATCGAACCCAGGACCTCCGATTTGTAAATCTACCGCGCATACCACTGCGCCACGGAGGCCGATGTGCTATTAGCAAAAGGTTTAGAACTCATCTATAATTTGTTGTTATATTTGTTAATATAATTTTAACTTTCACTTCTAACGTCGTTTTAAAGATAGGCGTACTTGCGTATTGCGTTGTTCGTAGAACTTCTACGAAGTTAGTAGCAATTCTACGAACTTCGTAGCATACAATATGCTACGATGCAATCATTAAATATTTTAGATGACATCACTACATACATACTATTATGTATTTAGCGATGTCATATATTTTTATAAATTTCGGAAAAATTAAAACGCTTTTATTAAAACGAGGCATTTAATTCGACTTTCATTTCAAACTAATAATTAAGATTGTAAGTTATGATGAACGTCGGAAAAAACCATTCGGAAATCATCAATTTTCCAAATTACTCCATCAACATTTTTAATTTATATAGCCTCAATAGCTTAACGGGAAGAGCGGTCGGACTTATCACCGAGGGGTGGTGGTTCGATCCCCGCCCCGTTGGTCTATTGCCGTAGCAACTCCTAAGACGGTCTTTCCCGACTAATTGGAGGAGAATAGGAATATTAGTCTTATTAAAAAAAATATGGCAAATAATCAAAACCTTACCGGTAATATTGAAATTGGACGATAATTATTAGGGTCGGTCTTAGTGCCCGCTTTATGGATAAGTGTCACTCTGGCTATTTTTAATAAGAAAAAGTCCTTCGGCGAAGTAACTATTAATACAGTCTGTCAATACATTTGCCATTAGTTTAAAAATACATTTGATGGCCTTTGTGGATATGCTATCAATTCCTGTGCTACTATTTGGGTCTAGGTTGCCAACAATTTTATGAATTTCTTCAACTTCACAGGGCATGAATGAAGTGAGTCTAGTATTAGTAGAGTCAAGAGTCGAACTAATGATAGAAAAGATTTTTTTTTTCAAATTTAATTTTCATCGGATATAGGACCTAGTGTAGTCATAAGATTAGGAGCAGAAGGTTTTGATTTAAAAAAAAATATGTTCTCCTTTGCTTTGGTTGTGTTTTAAATTAGAAGATTATCACATGTTGATAACATTATTTTTTGGTATCTATAAGCTCGAACGAAATACAAAACAATCGATTTACGCTTATCAGATTCAACTGAATTTGAGATTTAATGGAATTACTTGTTGATTGACGGAGACACGGCAGCTAAACAAATTATACCGCGCTTTGATATACGGCGCGTTTAAACCATTTTGTATATTGGGTGAGAATATTAATATATTAAATGCTTAAATATTCATGAAAATCTCGAATATTTTTAATGTATTTATTCACTTCAGCATAATTCTATAGCGAGCTGTAGAGCTGGTTTTCAGATGGAAAATGAATTGGAAGTAGGTATATCCGATGAAAAATCTTCTGACAACACTAAATGAAGCAAATATACAGTGTTTAGGAGCCGAACTGCATAACTATTTTTTTTTTAACTTTTCCTTTTTATGTTTTCATACAAAGTAAATTCAAATAATTCCGACTATCCATGTAACACACCTTTATTTATCCTTGCATTTTAAAATACGTAACGGTAGTGGTAAGACTGTCGATATTGACGAGATATTGCTACTGGCACTCCACCTAGTAAGCTACTTCATGATATTTTTAATGAATAAGTTCGGCTAGGTCATAATACAAGTTCATAAATATGGAACACAATTTAGGATCTTTTTACAAAAGAAATATAATTTTCTCCGAAAATATTAATTTTAGAACACATGTTCCTTAAACATTTTTAATAAATTTTCCTCGAAGGTTGTAGTCCTAGAGTTATGGAAAATACTCCCGAGTACCCTGTAGATTAACATAGAATTCAAAAAGTAATACATTTTGACTTTCCTTACATTATCTATTACCTATAATCTACATTACATAATTAAACATTAACTAAAGATTAATTTTCCATACAATTCCCCTATGATTGATAGGGGCGTACCAGTTCAAACAAATTGAAATCCATTCATTGTTGCGTTAACAGCTATTTACGAATTAACCGTCCAATTATTCAGGATGGAGCCGAATCGGCAAACCATAATGGGAACAGTGGGAAGTTAAAAATACCGCTTTGCGAAATCAATTGTAACAAATTGATTTATTCAACCTAAATCTAATATTTATTTTGTTTAGTTTTTTTGTTTTTTTTTATTTGTTGAGAAAGAATACAATAAGGAACTTAAGCTAACTTATCCTAATAGCTATACAAATCATGCCCACGTGGAATGGTGGTAAGAGCAAATAATCTACTTTTAAATGCCAAGAAAACTTAATGTATTGAGTTTTCATTGCCAAATGTAATAAAATTAGATAAGTCTATAATGATCGATGGTGAAACACTGGAAATGGAAAGTTCCACAGTTTTCCTGGGAGTGACCTTGGATTGTAAACTTCAGTGGGGTGCTCATATAATAATAATAATAATAATAATAATAATAATAATAATTTATTTATTCATCAGAAAGCAGGTTTACAAAGATTACTTAAATATAATAAGACCCTGATACTCTCTACCATAATAATTTGGTGTATGAAAAATTTAAATAGACTATGTATAATCCTAATTTAAAAGCAAACAAAAAAAAAGAAAACATATGTAATAGCTTATACAATTTAACATTTTAAGATTCAATGATTATGACAAATGTAACTCAAAACTACTGTGACAGATAAAATAAAATAATAGTCATAATATATACTGTCAAAATTATTAAACCTTGTTAAATTTAGTGCAAAGTCAAGTAATTATTACCAGTGAAATGTTAAAATGTCAATTAAAATTATGTCAAACACACATGTCAATTAAAATTGTGTCAAAATATTTATCATACGTCAAAAAAAAAAAAAAGAATATCATTAAAATTTGTAATTTAAATACTCATTTAAGTTATAGAAACATTTATCCATAAGCATTTTAGAAACCTTACTCTTGAAACTATTTACATTGTCAATCTTATAGATATCTGGTAGTTTGTTATATATTGAAATTGCACTACAATGTACACTCTTAGCGAACATGTCAAGCCTTTTTGGTGGCATTATTAGCTTATCTTTTCTTCTTCGCCTGACATCACTTAACTCATTGTAACTTTTAAAATATTTAGGATATCTTTTAACTAGTAATAATATTTCTAATATATACAAACAAGGCAGAGGGAGAACATTGAACCTTTTAAACAAAGGTCTACATGAGTCAAGCGTGTGCAAGCCACATAAGGCCCTCAAACAAGCCTTTTGCTTAACGAACACAGTGTTTATAAGTACGGAGTTTCCCCATAAGATTATTCCATACCTTAGCAGTGAAGAAACATATCCATTATATGCCAACAAAGCTGTTTTGTAACTGTTGGTTTGATATAATCTTCTAAGAACAAATACAAATCTATCCAACTTGGCGCATAATTGTTCGATGTGGGATTTCCAATTGCAATATTTATCAGTTATTATCCCCAAGAAAGTTGTAGTTTCTACTTCATTTATAGACGACCCTTTATAACTAATTTTGAAATTTGAGGATATGTTGTTATATGGCATATATTGAATAAATTTTGTTTTCTGCATGATGACTGACAAATTATTTCTGTCTAACCATTGGATAACTTTTGATAAAGCATCGTTACATTCAAACTCAATAGTTGATCTATCCTTGCCAGTAACGACAATATGCTGATGATACAATCATCAGCATATATAATGCATTTGTGTTTGATGACATTCGGGAGGTCATTTATATACAAAATAAATAATAAAGGACCTAGGATACTGCCTTGAGGAACACCATATGGATTTTGAATTTTAAAATTTGATCGGTATGTATTACATCGAAAATTATTTGTATTTAAAATTTCAACACATTGCATTCTATTGCTAAGGTAACTTTCCAACCACTGTAAACATTTTCCTCTAATACCATACTTTTCCAATTTATCTAGAAGCGTTTTATGACAAACTAGATCAAATGCTCTGGTCATATCTAGAAAGATACATACAACCGACTCCTTCGCATTAAGGTTCTCTGTGATAACTTTGTTAAGATTATAGCAGGCTAGTGTAGTACTGCAATTCTTTCTAAAGCCATATTGCTCATCTTTTAGTATGCTGCAGTGTGATATAAAACTAAATAGTTTATTGTGCATAATTTTTTCTAAAACTTTTGAGAGTACAGGTATTAGAGTTATAGGACGGTAGTTTTTTATATCACTTTTATCGTCTTTTTTGTATACTGGCTTTACAATTGACAACTTGAGTTTTTCTGGAAACACACCTTCCACAAAAGATAGATTTATAATATGCATAAGTGGCGGTGCCAAATAAGCAGCACAGCGTTTTAGAAGTCTAGTATTTAAGTTGTCATATCCCGTTGAGTTCGTCATATTTAGTCCTAAAATTGTTTTATATACATCGTCTATGTTTGTTGGCGTCAGATACAGTGTTTTATGATTACTATTTATGTCACAAGTCAAATTTTGTTTATAATCAACATCATTAGATTTATTGCTAATGTCCAGAAAGAAGTTATTAAATACTTCTGTAATTATACTTGGGGTGGAATAAGTAATGCCCTGATATTTAACATTACTTATTTCTCTATTCGATATTTTAGATTGAAAACTGTTATTAATTATATCCCAAAACGCTTTGGACTTATTCTTAGATCTCGCTATAAACTTTTTATTAGTAATTGCTTGTGATTTTTCAATACAACTTTTAAGTAGTCGCGAATATTTCATATACTTTGTTTGATTTATATGTTTATTGTCAGGTGATTGTAAAAATTTCAAATATAGACGACGCTTATTTATACAGCACCTTTTTATACCCTTAGATAGCCATCTGTTTTTAATTTCTTTGTTTACAATTTTAACATTAATTTCAGGAAAGCACAGTGCATGAAAAAGAGTCAAAAGTCCGTGTAGTTGGCTAAAAGCTTTGTTTGTCTCATCCTGCTCGTACACCTCCTGAAATGATAACGCTGATATGCATTGCACAAATTTATTAATATTATCTTTTGAAAAATCTCGTTTAGTCTCAAACCAAGTCATTTTGTTACGAGGAGGATGAGAAGTTTCCTTACTACATTTTAAAGTTATTGACTGTGCCGTTTCATAGTCTGACAATGCAAGATAATGAATACCTGACTTTATATCCACAATGTTAGATACTATCAGATCAATACAGGACAGTTTTCTAGTGGGCTTTAGAATGTGGTTAGTGAGATTATGGCTAGTCAATATTGATTGTAACCTATCAGAACACTTGTTTTTGACCAACATATTTATATTCCAGTCACCACAAAGGACAAGTGGTTTCTTTGAGTTTGGATTTAGTCTATGTAACAATAGTTCCAATTTTTCATAAAATAAGTTAATATCGGATGTAGGTGTCCTGTATATGCAGACAACAGTGAGATTTATTGATATAATTTTAACAGCACAGTATTCAAAATGAATTTCTATCGGTTTTATAATTTTGTATAGGTCAGAGAGAGTTTTATATTCTAAATGTTTTTTTAACAATATACATGTCCCACCTCGTTTCTGTGTAGATCTAGTAAAATGTGAAGCAACAACATAGTTATTTATTTTCAAGTTTGACTCGGAACCTCGTTTGATAAAAGTTTCGGTTAGGCATATAATGTCAATGCTATTGAGAATTTTGTTCGTGATGAGATATTCTAACGTTATATCAAATAACGTTATATAGAAAAACTGTCTGGTAAACTTAGCTCAGCGGCATTTGCAGTGAGAAAAATAAGACAGTTCACTGATGTTGATACAGCTAGGCTTGTTTATTTTGCGTACTTTCACAGCGTAATGTCTTACGGTATTTTATTGTGGGGCAAGGCTGCTGATATACAATCTATATTTGTACTTCAAAAAAGAGCAATTCGAGCAATATATCAATTAAAATCACGCGAGTCCCTTCGTCAAAAGTTTAAAGAAATAGGTATACTAACAGTAGCCTGTCAATATATATATAACAGTATAGTCTATGTAAGACAAAATATTAATTTGTACAAACGAAAAGGAGATTTAAACCCACGTCTTACTAGACACGGGCATAAGTTAGTTATTTCTGCATATCGTCTCCAAAGAGTAAACAAATCTTTTGTAGGTTTGGGTGTACTCTTCTATAACAAGATCCCCAAGACTGTGATGGACCTGCCAATGCATAGCTTTAAGCAATGTGTTAAAAACATTTACTTAGTCGAGGTTACTACAACATTGATGAGTTCCTTAAAGATAAAAGCGCTTGGAGGCCATTGGATCAGCTTCCACCTTCACACAGGAAATAAAACTATAAGAAATTGTAATTGTTATCAATTGTAAATTATAATACTGTATGACTTTTCAAAAGAGCAACTGTTGAGTTTCTTGCCGGTATCTTCTCAGCAGAACCTGCCTTCCGAACCGGTGGTAGAATCTTTACAAATAGTCAACTGACGTGTCAAAAGTGCTTGTAAACTGAGCCTACTTGAAATAAATGATTTTTGATTTTTTATTTTTTTTGATTTGAACACTGGCTGCATTTCCGCGCTGGACAGCCAGGCTAAACCTTTGCCCAAAAAATGACCAGTTGAGGCAACTAACCGCGGTGAAATGATTCGGTAAAATTTTTTGGCACTGCGACTCCATGGCCCAAATGAAAATGTTGAGTTATTGAAATCAAATCAAATTAATCTTTTTATAAAATATTCTTGTTGCCTTTGTTTAAACAAAATATTTACAAAGTATTTTAATCACTCTTCACACAAGCATTTTAAAGCTTTTTGTTATCAATATCAACTGGTACACATCGGTTAAAATTTATGAATATAAATTTAAAGCCCTTGTAAATGCTGCCTATTTCATTCAAAACGGTTAAGCCATTCAAAAGTTATGAAAATGTCACATACATACATACATTACATACAAACAACCATACACACAGTCAGACACTTTCGTAAAAAAAGTCCGGTTTGCTTCCTACGGCCTCACTAAAAACGTCTTGATCGGATGAAAATTCGCATTAAAGAAAACGGAGCGAAATTACTTCCATAATACTAATTAGCTACGTAGAGCTACTGCTACTATTTCAAAAATTCTTTCAGTGTTAGATAGCCCACTCATCAAGGAAGGTTTTTTTTAATTCTTTACAAGTTAGCCCTTGATAGATTAGATTATTAGACTACAATCTCACCTGATGATAAGTAATGATGCAGTCTAAGATGGAAGCGGGCTAACTTGTTTTGAGGAGGATGAAAATCCACACCCCTTTTCGGTTACTACACGACATCGTACCGGAACGCTTGGCGGTACGTCTTTGTCGGTAGGGTGGTAACTAGCCACGGCGGAAGCCTTCCACCAGCCAATATATTATCCCCGTAATCCTAAGGGAACGGGAACCACGCGGGTGAAACCGCGCGGAGTCAGCTAGTTGCGAATATAAACCATACAAAGAGCGACACACACAAAGAGAAGGAATATCACAAATAAACATGTACGTAATAAATTCAATAAAGCCGCACCAACTAACTACAAAAACACGGAGCCGACAATATTCCTTGATTGACGGGAACACGGCACAAACGAACGGCAGCGTCCGGTAGATTGAGAGCCTGCGAGTGCCACACTTTCGTGATTTTTTATTAGCTAAAAATTTCTCAGGCCATACTCCTACCAGTGATATGGGCGTATTTACGTACACTTCTCTGATTGTTGTATATTTGTATAGTATTATGTTTTATATTTGTCTATTTTTTATATTATTGAATTTGATTAATTTAAACTTATTTTGTGGTTGTTCATTACGAATATTATTTTAATATTCGAAATTAAAAATACCACATTATCGAAATTAAAATCTCGTCGTTTTATCGTGGTATGTACCAGTATAAATAATATTCATTATTGAATTTTGCCTAGAGACGCTCCGCACGTTTCGATACTCGATACTAGTGGAGACTCCCCTCCTCAAGTGTTTGTAAAATAAATATATTGTAACTATGTAAAAAAAATAAACAAGATAATTAAATTCGTAAATCAATTAAAATTTGTATTGCACACAAAAAACGTAACGCTGTCATTCGTTCATCGAATTTTATTTATTTTAATTCTTTATTGCACACAAAAAAAATAAAGATACATAAAATAAAAAAAAAAATACAACAAAAACTTTTACTGCCCATATTGTTTTCATACAATATCATTCAATGAAAAATCGATTCTCAAGTAAACTCAGAAGAAAATTCATACATTTTTAGCTTCCTAATATGCAATATGATCAAGCGTTTGTAAAATTACAAAGATCTGGGTAGCACAGGCTTTTAGTCCAAATGCCCACAAACATTTGAAACCATTTGTGTTCAGCATTTTACGAATTAACTGTTCAATTATTCAGCAGTCTAGACTGAAGTAACCGAAATGGAATGTTAAAAATATCGACCCCAAACAAAATAAACTGTTTTCCAAGCACGAATTAGTTCGTTACCTCGTTTATAACTCGTAGATATCAAAAAGCGGATCTGTATTCGACTCTCATGTATGTCTGTTTCGCATTTATATCAAAATCTAATGAAAAATGTAAAATAACATTAATACAATCAAAGCCGAGCCGTGATAGCCCAGTGGATGTGACCTCTGCCTCTGATTCGGAGGGTATGGTTTCAAATCCGGGCCGGGGCATGCACCTCCAACTTTACAGTTGTGTGCATTTTAAGAAATTAAATATTATGTGTCTCAAACGGTGAAGAAAAACATCGTGAGGAAACCTGAATACCAGAGATTTTTTTAATTCTCTATGTGTGTAAAGTCTGCCAATTTTTTTAAAACAAAAAAGTGGACAATTAGCCTAACCCCTATCATTCTGAGAGAAGACTCAAACACAGCAGTGAGCCGAATATGGGTTGATATGGGTAATCTTATTTACCCAAATGTATCATATTCATTTTCAATATATTCAAACCTAGTCATCATCCCCATTATTAGGTTCAATACGTCTATACTCGTACATACCCTAATAGCTGAGTAAAACTTAATCTAATGGTACAAATATTAATACTATTAAAATACGTTTAAATTTGAATTCTAACATAATACAGTAAGGACTATTATGGTGTGGTTGAGTGTTTGTACACTTTTGGACGTAGGTAACACAATTCGTAAGGTAGCGCCGGAATTTTAAAACAGTTCCGAATACTATTCGTTTGGGGGTAATTATTGAATTTATAATTCAGTTGTAACACTTACAGAACTACTACATTACGACCAGCATAGCATTCGATATATCGTGGTAAAAATCGATGTCAGCAAGGATCGATTTGACAACTTATTTATAACTAGCAGACGCCCGCGACGTCATACGTTAAGTTCTGTTTTTCCCATTCCCGCGGGAACCATGTATTTTCCCGGAATCAAAATTAGTCAATTATTGCTCCAGAAGCCCCTCTACAGGAAGATTTTTTTAGTACGGATATTTTTATATTTTGTTTATGCACAAAGAGATCTATCTAGATTTTGCATCTTATACGGAAGCCTGAATTTTTATAGCCATGTAACTATTTAAAAATTAAAAAAAAAACATTGTAACTGTGTTTACCCGTGTGTTAATGACCAATACAAAACGACATGTAATAATGATTAGCTTTATGATATGGTTTGGTATAATGGGAGTAGAAGAATTCTTTTACCACTAGAAAGTCACGTCATTTGTGAGTCTTATTCTCATGGGGACGAGAACTACGCAGGTGAAACCGCAGGGCGTCAGCTAGTAGAATAATAAATTAAGATATACTTTGTTACTTAACCAAGATATACATACATAAGTTGTGTTAAGCCGTTGAGCAAACTACCGGTACAGCGCATGTGGGTTTGTTAGCAATATATCTACCGAACCTAAGCTTATAAAACAAATATTGTATGAAGAACAGCTGCATTGTGTAACATAGACATACTCGTATATGATAGTAATATCTACTATAGCTGAAGCTGAAGTGGCAATGGGCGGGGCACATAGTGCGAAGAGCCGATGGACGTTGGGGTCCCAAAGTGCTGGAATGGCGACCCCGCACTAGTAAGCGCAGTGTTGGCCGACCCCCCACCAGGTGGACTGACGACATCAAGCGAGTCGCAGGGATTCGCTGGATGCAGGTGGCTCAGTATCGTGATGTTTGGAAGTCCCTACAAAAGGCCTATGTCCTGCAGTGGACGTCCATCGGCTGATATGATGATGATGATCTACTATAGTCGGATGATTAATTCCAGTCAATAAAATGACAAGTGCAACTGTCACTGAAATGTTATTATACTATACTACAACCTTTCTTGATGAGTGCTGTTTACCAACAAAGAAATAAGAAATGAAGGTTTTTTTTTTTTTTTATTCTAGACAAGTTAGCCCTTGACTACAATCTCACCTGATGGTAAGTGATGATGCAGTCTAAGATGGAAGCGGACTAACTTGTGTAGGAGGAGGATGAAAATCCACACTCCTTTGGTTTCTACACGACATCCTACCGGAACGCTAAATCGCTTGGCGGTACGTCTTTGCCGGTAGGGTGGTAACTAGCCACGGCCGAAGCCTCCCACCAGCCAAACCAGAGCCAATTAAGAAAATCTCAATCTGCCCAGCTGGGGATCGAACCCAGGGCCAGAAACCAAACCAAACCAGGAGTAGAAATTGCCTGTCATTTATAGCGTGTATATTTTAAATTATCTATGGTTTGTTTATTAAATGTTTTATAAAATATATTAACCATATCTAATTGTTCTTAAGCTTATTAATCAAATTTATTTTCATTAATTTATGAACAAGTTAATTTTAACCCGAGTTTGAAAATTTAAAATTTGAAATATTTCTCTCTCCTCTCAGAATGAGAGCGGTCAGGCCAATAGTCCACCACGCTGACAGATTTCACACACGCAGACAATTAAGAAAATTTCCTCACGATGATTTTCCTTCACCGTTTGTGACACGTGATATTTAATTTCTTAAAATGCATACAAATGAAAAGTTGGAGGTGCATGCCCTGGACCGGATTCGAACCTAACCCCTCCGGAATCGGAGGCAGTGGTCATATCCACTGGGCTATCACGGCTCATATTGAGATATGGGTATAAAATCCAAGGGCTCATCAAAAGGATTTCAAAATAGTATATCATGGCCAAATTAAAAAAAAACCTACAATTAGAAAAACCTTATTTGTTAATTGCCATACAAAATACCTGAGGCAGGTTAGGCAGTCGGGTTTTTTTATTAAATTATTTAGATAGACAGATTCCAGGAAACAGTTAACCAGGAAATAGGTAACAATAATTTTATTTATTTTAACAAAAACACTTCATAAATCGTTTTGTCCGAAATCCAAGTACAATTGTACAAGGTATTTATTCTGTTCCCGAATACAGTACGGATTTAAAAAACATCGCATTTCGGCTTACAGGCGGCTTTAAAAGCTCGTTTTAAAACAAAAGTATGGCAGAGATAACAAATCAAAACTTTTTAAGGCTGGTACATAACTGTGGATAGCACTGAGTTATAACACCGTGTGATGTGTGCACTACGCTTATCTATACTAATTTTTATAAAGAGGTAATGTTTGTGTGTGGTTATTGTTGTGTGCGCTTATCTATACTTTTGACGGCCTCCGTGGCGCAGTGGACTTATAAGACGGAGGGTCCTGGGTTCAATCCCGGGCTGGAGTGATTGAGGTTTTCTTAATTGGTCCAGGTCTAGCTTTGGCCGTGGCTAGTTACCACCCTACCAACAAGGACGTACCGCCTAGCGATTTAGCGTTCCGGTACAACGTCGTGTAGAAACCGAAAGGGGTGTGGATTTTCATTCAACTTCTAACAAGTTCATCACTTATCAGGTGAGATTTTAGCCAAGGGCTAACTTGTAAATAATAAAAAAAAAATTAAAAACAAAACTTAATTTTCCAAATTTTAATAAAAATCAATATGGAAATGGAAAAATCAATCCATAATACAAATTCTTCATTTGCTTTAACTTGTCAAGAATATTAAAATATCTTATGTAGTTTCTGGACATGATTGTTTGCACATTTTTCTAGGATTTTTGAGTTAAGTAGCAGAAAAAGATAAGGGTTCATTTACACGACCAGCACGTTGCCAACGGCAGCTGGCAACTGCTATCGACGACATCAGTCGACGGCAGTCAACTGCAGTCGGCGACTGCAATCGACGGCAGTCAACTGCAATCGGCGACCACCGTCGACTGCAGTTGACTAAAGTTAACTTTCGTCGACTGCAGTCGACTGAGTCGTCGTTAGCAGTAGCTTCTCATGTAAATGAACCCTAAGAGGTAGAAAAGGTAGGAAGGCAGTAATTCCCCAGACGCGTTCTATCACCAAGAATAATACGAGTAAAACTACTACAAAATAGTCACTACAAGTTTTTGTACGTTTTCAGTTTTAAAATGGACTTAGAAAGCTGGAAACTAAAGTAAAAATCGATTAAACCTCGACGTCGTTATTCCACGCAGTGCGGGCTCGAAAAACTATACAAACATTTTAATTTTGCCCCCAAAATTCTTGAATTCACTAGATATTTCGTCAGTGAAGAATTTAACGCAAGTTTTCCGCGTTCAGCTTTAAAAACTCAAATGAAAAATTTTGAAAATTACTTATCACTCAAAATTATAACTACAATGACAAGATAGATGCCATATTGCCATATTAAAATATCTTGGTGAGTTCAATACCTAAATAAAGAAAGAGGCCTGGCAAAGTAATAGGTCATTAAAAATAGGCTGAGGATGACATTACGTTCCACGGTTTATGGTTTTTTTTTAGAATCTTACGTGATGATGCAAACTAAGATGGAAGCAAACTTGATAAAGATGCTTCCACCTTCACACAGGAAGTAAACCTATAAGAAATTGTAATGTTATCATCAATTGTAAATTATAATACTGTATGATTTTTTTTTAAAAAAGGAACTGTTGAGTTTCTTGCCAGTATCTTCTCAGCAGAACCTGCCTTCCGAACCGGTGGTAGAATCTTTACAAATAGTCAACTGACGTGTCAAAAGTGCTTGTAAACTGAGCCTACTTGAAATAAATGAATTTCGATTTTTTTTTAATCTTGTTAGGATGAAAATATACACCCATTTCGGATTCTATACGACATTATACCGGAACGCTAAATCGCTTGGCGGTATACTACTATAGATATAATATAATTAAAATAATTAAAATCATTTAATAAAAAAATTAACAAATGATTGCTAAAAAGTTTGTTTTTAGTTGAACGCACTTATCTCAAGAGTTATCATTCAAAAGGACCAATTTGTGGGTGTGATAGTCTACTTCAGTAATGGGCATTTTTTAACATAGGTCTTCTTTTTTTATTCTTTACAAGTTAGCCCTTCGCTTGGCTTGGCGGTACATCTTTGTCGGTAGGGTGGTAAGCCACGGCCGAAGCATCCCACCAGCCACTTTGTAAATCCACCGCTCATACCACTGCGCCACGGAGGCCATCAAAAAGGTCTAGCGTAGTGTAATAACCAGTGTAAGCTATAGCTAGCCTAAGCTATTTTTCGTCGGGGCTACAAACGTATTTCAAACAAAAGTAAAGGGGGTAACAATTAAAAAGAGACTGCAGCACTGCTGGTGCAGGCAGAGTGTGCATAGCAGTGAGTTATAGCGCACCGTTTACTCGCTTATGAATTTGTGTGTTTGAATACTTTATTGCAGAAGAGAAGTAAGAAGTTTATATGCTACTTACGCCCGCGACTTCGTCCGCGTGGAATTCAGTTTTTCACAAATTCCGCGGGAACCATGGATTTTTCCGGAATGCAAAGTAGCTTATGTGCTAAACCAGAGTAAAGTCTATTTCCATTTGAAATTTCAATCAAATCGTTTCAGTAGTTGCGGCGTTAAAGAGTAACAAACATCCAAACAAACATCCAATCAAACATCTATACAAACTTTCGCGTTTATAATATTAGTAAAGGATTTATTGCATTTGTACAGAATTTCTCCCATTTATTTCGTTGTCCCAGATCTAGGTGGGGACAAACCGAGGTATCTACCATGGATGACCGTTTCAGGGGGCTCAAAATCATGACAAAAAAAGCACGCTTGCAAAAAATCAAAAATGCTAGCAACTAACGATTGAAGATTGTGTTTTTATTGTCTGTTGTGTTTTTGTTATAATTTTCTATATTAAATATTAAGTCACGCAAAAATCAATTAGCTTAGGTTTAACTAAAAGGTGGGAACTTATTCTTCTACTTACATAAAGTTTATCTCATAAACGCTAAGAAGAGGGTAGAGTTCTTAGTTTCGACCCGATTAAAAAAAATCACAGTGCTATTACAAAAAAAATAAAAAAAAAAATAAACTTTTATAAATTAATCATCAGTCTGAGTAGTATTGAAAGAAAGAAACCCCATTTACTTCATATTTGTAACCTATGACCTCATGGTTAATAACCAAAGATGTCAACCACAAGAGGAACAAAGCTACCTTACTCTAGTTGAACCTTGAACTAGCTCAAGGGCAGCCGCAATTCGTAGTAGAAACGATATTAAACCAGCGGCGTGGAATAAGTGCAACTACAATAGAAGCCCAGTTATGAAATGTGAGAATTACACCAAGACGTAAAGCTTTGCTAGAAGCGACATAACAAGTATTTAAATAAACAGCTAAACTATAAAAATATTATGGACAACTTAAGTTACCGTCAAATATACACGAGGATAGGAGTGATCTGTGATCTTACTTAGTCCATAAACACTATCCTTCACGTATTAGGAAGATATTTTACAGAAGACACTCTCAAAACGTTTCTTTACCTAAATTGGGAATTACACAATGAAAAAATAAAAAACGAAAAGTGTTTTGAATGCATTCGGAATTGTTAACCATAAGCTCTCTTTAATAATAAGAAAAGAAGATTTATATATACCAATATATTGTAACAAATAACGCCAAAATTCTATTGAGTAGTTAAGGGAAAACTCCTAACTGTCATGAACAGCTACTATAAATAACGATTTCATTTTACTTATACGGCAGAAAAACTTTTCATCGTAAATAAAAATGCCTATAATATATTCTTATTGGCTTGTTATTTAGAAGCTACGATGCCAAAGACAAACACACAGGTACACAGATAGGCAGATCTTAACTATATCACACCTCTTTTATTTTGCTGTCAGGAGTTAATAAATACCAAGGCAGATATCGCAGAGGTCTGCATTCATGTCCCTTGGACGCGTTGAACCGTTTCGGTTCTTCGTACCTAATCCGCAAGTTATGGAATGCCCTTCCAGCTTCCGTTTTCCTTACCATCTACAACATGGGTATATTCAATTCAAAAGTGAATAGGCATCAAGCTGCAGCCAAGCGCTTGTCGTAAACGGGTTGACATCAAAAGCGGATTTAAAGGGAAAAACACTATTATTAAAAGAAAGTCTCTCAGGTCTAACAATTCCTACCAAGAATATTACCAATAAACCCTCGAATGGCAGATAATAAATTTAAGTGAAGTTCCGGACCTGTGACCGAAGGATGAAGGGTTAAAGACTTCTTTTAAAACTAGTTAACACTCTTCTTCTCCACTCAAGTCATTATCTCCGCCTATACCAAAATAATACATAAAGGATTATCCAACCAAAGGTGTGGACGGATCAAACGTCACAACAAGAATGAGCTAGGCCGCCTGAGCGGTTTACCGCTGCTCCCCATAACTCACGATACATTTCGTACTATCTTGGCTCATGACGACACGAGCTGACCTATGGAATGACTCACTCGCGCGGATACGCTCGTCTAGATAATTTAAAAAAAAAGTGTCACATCCAGCACGATTCTATCAACGTCCTCAAAACCCTGTTTATACTTGCAGCATTTTATCGAGGCTCGCTCTCGCCTTATTTTTTCAGTTTTCAGTCGTCGTTGGTTCCCAACTCCGGGTTTTAATGGATCTCCACGTACAATGCCACCACATGTACTCCGCTAATCCATCATATAGCTCTTATTGTTATACGTTTAAGAGCTACAATGGAATGCAGATTATGTTTATCTGATTATTTCGCTCGTTGTACACACTTTTGTGCAACGGAATGCGAACTGGGGCTTATTTATGTAATGAAGTTAGTTTAGGGATTTTGTAGTTTGTACAGTTTATTGTTTTTTTTTATTTTATTTTATATTTCTATAGAAGTTTTACTGGCAAAGTTTCAATCCTATTAATCTATACTTATAATAAAAGCGAAAGTCTGTTTTTATATTTACTGTTTTTGCACCGGTTTAATAAATTTAATGTTTCTTAAACAATTTTGAACAAAACATATATCCTAAAATACTGTTTTCGATTACATAAGTATAATTATGTGTATTCGAGATTTTCTTAAAATCGAAATATTGTTAAAGTGTGTTCTTGAATTGCCTAAGTTTCTAGGATAGAAATTTTCTATAAGAAATATATTATTATTATAAGTTAAATACTCCTAAGTTGTATTGTTACCTATTGAGATTAGATAAAGTAGAATATAAAACAGTTCTTAATTTAGTACTAAACCGTGTCTTTAATGTAATTATCTTCGTTATAAAATACACTCGAGTCGAGCAAATATACTGTGATATAATTATGCAAGTAATAATATAAAATTATATAATATAAGTATATTAAACCTAAATGCATTAAATTTTCAAATGAGAGGTAATAGTAAGTAATAATAGAGAGCTAAATTTATTAACAGTAGTTATAGTACTTTATAATACTCCATTATTTCTACACGTGTATTAATTAGAAAATTCATTAGTGTATTTGCATAATATATATAATTTTCTTCTGCTCTCATTCAAGTTTATTGAAACAAAGCTATTTTAATTCTCTTTTTTTATTCATAGTACATGTACATAGTAGTGATAATAGGGATGATGACAGTTTTTTAAATTGTATATAAATTAAGAGCATACTAATAGTAAAGCAATTTTATAAAAGGAACAGGGTATCTGCGATCATTACTTTCGGAGCTACAGGGTTTTAAAGAGTCAGTTTTGAGACGCTGCCGCGGATCCCTGAAAAACGCCCCATACAAAATGTCACGGACTAATGACGTAGTAGGCAATGTAATGATCGTTAGATTTGTTTGTGCGTTCAAACAAAATTACTAATATCTTTGTTATTTGTGCGTTTATGTTTATAGTTCATTTATTGAAAAATGTCACATTTTATGTAAGGAAGCTAAAACTGTATGAATTTTCATCTAATTACGATAAAATATTTTTAATAGATTTTGAAATTTTATAATCTCATTTATTTTGCAAATATCCAGACAATCTTTGCTTTTTATGTATAAATTAGTCAATATTGACCCTATTAACCCGAATGTATCATAAAAATCAATATATTCAAACCTAGTCATCATCCCCATTTAGGATTCTACATTTTCTAAATTATATCAGGTGTGTTAACCGTGTTTTTTTTAAACTGGAACATTATTTATTGCTCAAAGCAAAATTTGCAAAGACACGCAAAGAACATGTTAACACCGCTCTGTTCTTTGCATGTCTACCTGAGGCATAGTTATAATACAGAACATAATATAATGCTAAAGCTAATTTATAATTCTGTGGGTGTTAATGTAAGTGCCTGTGCCTGTGCCTGTAATAGTGTACTTACAGCAGTTCGTGATCTTATCTAGAACAATGATTAAAAGTATTTTCATAGTAGAGCAAAATTTTTATAAAAGTAACACTTTTAATCACTTTCAAAGATAAATATAAATCTTTGCCCATGCGTTACCGTGCATCGCTCAAAATGAAATATAATAAACAGTACTTTTTTCAGTATAATTTTGCAGTTATGACGTCCCAATTTCGTAAAAAACATAAATATCTTTATTGTTTGCCGTTTTAGTTTATACTCTCTACTACTGCTGCGTTATTACTAAATATTCGGCATAATATATTGTACGTTTCCTGTACCTGTAGTAAACAGTAATGTGTTAGCTCCTTATGTGGTAGTTAGCCCAGTGGACGTGATAGCCCAGTGAATATAACCTCTGCCTCCCATTCCGGAGGGTGTGGGTTTGAATCCAGTCCGGGGCATGCACCTCCAACTTTTCAGTTGTGTGCATTTTAAGAAGTTAAATATCACGTATAACAAACGGTGAAGGCAAAACATCAAAAAAAAAACATTTATTTCAATTAGGCAGTTTACAAGCACTTTTCAAAGATCAGGTATATGTCAAAATTGAATTTAATCTAATGGTGGTAATAATAGACGAAAATTAAAAATTAAAGTTACGAGGGTACATCGTGAGGAAACCTGCATAACAGAGAATTTTCTCAATTCTCTTCTTGTGTGAAATCTGCCAATCCACATTGGGCCAGCGTGATGGACTATTGGCCTAACCTCTCTCATTCTGAGAGGAGACTCGACCTTAGCAGTGAGCCGAATATGGGTTGATAATGCTAGCATCTTATGTAAGTAACTCACTTTTTCATATCTATATTATAGATATGAAAAAAGTGAGTATATATATTGTAAAGCTGAAGAGTTTGTTTGTTTGTTTGTTTGTTTGTTTGTTTGTTTGAACGCGCTAATCTCAGGATCTACTGGTCCGATTTGAAAAATTCTTTCAGTGTTAGATAGCCCATTTATCGAGGAAGGCTATAGGCTATATATTATCCCCGTATTCTTACGGGGACGAGAACCACGCGGGTGAAACCGCGAGGCGTCAGCTAGTACGAGTATATACAGCAATGCTGCTTGATACAAATACGTATAGATTTTGACAGCCTCCGTTACAAGACGGAGGTCCTGGGTTCGATCCCCTTCTGGGCAGATTGAGGTTTTCTTAATTGGTCCAGGTCTGGCTGTTGGGAGGCTTCGGCCGTGGCTAGTTACCACCCTACCGACAAAGACGTACCGCCAAGCGATTTAGCGTTCCGGTACGATGTCGTGTAGAAACCGAAAGTAGTGTGGATTTTCATCCTCCTCCTAACAAGTTAGCCCGCTTCCATCTTAGACTGCATCATCACTTACCATCAGGTGAGATTGTAGTCAAGGGCTTACTTGTAAAGAATAAAAAAAATAGCAGTAATACTTCCCGAGCACTGTCACAAACCTATAGAAAGGTAACCCATACTCCTACCACACTCCAACAAGGTCATATTAATGCTTGAACAATTTCACTCAAACAAATTAACATACCTTCCAAATTGTTGAAGCTTGACGCACCTTTATAATGAAAATCCGATCTGTACAGGGAATGCAAATCAGCTAACATGCTGCTAACTAGACCGGGGTGGGGTCTATTAAATATTAATTATTCAAATTATCCTTTGATGAGAGGTATCTTGCGTATAAATTTCGCCCCATGAGAATGTGGAGTCACGAATTCGCTATTTGAGAAATCAATTTTGTTGAATAGATATGAATAGGGTAGACCAGGTAATTTGCTAACTCGGTGGCTTTCAGAGAGCAAAATAAACTAACCTTTAACATTAAGTTAAGTAGTTGGTGGTGTTACAATTCCATGCCTTGGAGAGCAGTTTAAGCTACTGTTTCGTTCTTGGTTATTACCAACTGGTAATCTATACTAATATTATAAAGCTGAAGAGTTTGTTTGTTTGTTTGTTTGATTGAACGCGCTAATCTCAGAAACTACTAGTCCGATTTGAAAAATTCTTTCAGTGTTAAATAGCCGATTTATCGAGAAAGGCTATAGGCTTATAGGATATTTTATCCCCGTATTCCTACGGGAACGGGAACCACGCGAGTGAAACCGCGCGGTGTCAGCTAGTTTTATGATAAATTTACCAACGTATTTTGATGACGGTGCCAAGCCCGTGTGGTGTTGATTTTATTCGTTACTGAAAAAACAACATGAAAAACAAAAATAATGTCTGATAAATAAAAATCTTTACGATATGCCTTGAATAATAATCACTGGCTTGGCACCGACTTCAAAGTGATCAATAAGTAGATAATATTAAAAAAGGCATATAAGATATACCCATAAACAATACGTATGTACCTATTGAAAATGGTCATGTATAATACTAAGGAAACTTACATCAATTTCGTCGTGGACTTAGCAGGCTACTGCAAATTATAGTAAGGGAGCCGAAGAGGGGATTTTTGCAGTTACTCGAGCGCGGCAGATGAACCTATGGGTGTATACCTTGCACGTTGTTGATTACCTCCACCAAGTACGAGTCTTTAATATTGATAGGTACGTTTATGGCAAGCAAAAAAAAACTAACTTCAGAAATACTCAATTAACACGTCAGAGAGCCTAGTGGCAGTTTGATACTGTTACTGTCACGTAACGTAAACGCGAATTTCTAAGGAATTGAAACAGCGCCATCTAGTGGCACTACAGCACAACTGTCTCAATTCCATATAAATTTGCGTAAACGTCAACGTGATAGTAACAGTATGAAAATATTGAAAACTCCCACTAGGCTACTACACAGATTAAGATAAGATATGTGAGTTGATAGCTAAATGGTGTGAATTTCTAAAATCTGACAATTTGAGCGTAATGTAAAGGAATGGGGGGGGGGGGTTCCAAAGATACAAAATAAAACCCTTATATTTCTATTATTAAGCCGCGAGCGCAGTTAATTATTTACTTATTTTGAATTAAATAATCTCCTGAATAATCGCTCATGTTTTCTGAAAACCAAGTAATAAAACTTGTCTTAGTCTATAGTTTTTTTTCCCACCGCTGAAAGCGAAAAAGGTTGTTGTTATCAACAAATATACGGCTCACTGCTGAACTCGAGTCTCCTCTCAGAATGAGAGGGGTTAGGCCAAAGGTGCACCACGCTGACCCAATGCGGGTTGTCTTAGTCTATTGTTTTTTTTCCCACCGCTGAAAACGAAAAAGGTATATAACCATTTATTCTTTCTATAATCTAATCTACCAAATCGAATCGATCCCAACAGCGTTTTAGTAACTGCAAATTTTGCATCCCGGTCTCTTGTACTATTAGAAGATATAACTATAACATAAAATATACAAATTGCGAACAATCTAACGGAAACTAAACAGGGATTCCGAATCTCTGCACAGTTGGAATTTAGATGCACCGGACCGCAGTGCAATAGAAATTAATTAAAACTATGAACTCGATGTATCTCGGTCGCGTTTGTAGATAGTTCTAATGCGTTCTATGGCTTAGTTATTGTTTTAGTTCAACTGCACTGTAATGTAATGTATCTGCTTTGTGTTGATACAGAGAAATTATTGAATATAGCTGACGCCGCGCGGTTTCACTCGCGTGGTTCCCGTTTCCGTAGGCATATGGGGATAGTATATAGCCTATATCCTTCCTCGATAAATGGGCTATCTAACACTGAAAGAATTTTTGAAATCGGTACAGTAGTTCCTGAGATTAGCGCGTTCAATCAAACAAACAAACAAACTCTTCAGATTTATAAAATTATAGTATAGACTAGAGGAATTCAGTTTTTCACAAATCCCGCGGAACCATGGATTTTTCCAGGATTTTTCGTCCTGGAAAAATTCAGAGTAAAATCTATTTCCATTCCAAATTTCACCCAAATCGCTTCAGTAGCCGCATCGTAAAGGAGGAAGAAACATACTATTAGTTAGTGTAGTAAACTAATGTTAGTGTGATTTAGTATATAAATATAACTAAATAAAAGTGTCGGTCTGTGATTTCAAAATATATACGTTTTATTAAGTATTAATTATTTATACGATACAAAAACACCATCAAGCTTTTTAAAAAATAAAATCTGTCTGTCTCTCTGTCCAGGCTAATTTTAGTATCGGCTCGACCGACTTTAATGCGACTTCCACTGGAAGATAGAGGAGTTATTAAGTAACATAAATTGGCTATTTTTGTCCCGAGAAATAAATGGTTCTCGCGGAATTGGGCCAGCGTGGTGGATTAAGGCCTAACAATTGCACGTTGTAGAGTAAACATCTTCTGAGAGTATTTTGTCGGACCTGGGTGACGTTGTCGCAAGGGTTCGTCGGCTTTTCGTGGATAATAGCAAAATAAATAAATTATTATATATTCATGATGAACTTCCGCAAAGTAACGCCTGCTTCTATCCAACATTATCCTAAATCTTATTAATGAAATACTGATATTCTTTCAGCTTTTATATTACGATTCAGGTATGTCTGATAAAAAAAAACTAAATAACGTTGAATTGAAACACAGAACGAATCAAAGCATACCAGCTGCAAGTCTATATGAGTCCAAATAAATGTAAACTAAGCAGAAACTCCTGTATCTATTTACCTTGTTCTACCCGCATAGCTGGACTGCGAACAATACAAATTAGCTTAAGCTACGATGTCGATATATCCCCGGCTCAACTCGGATGCGAAGTAGTTTTGATGCATCCGCAGTGGTATCCTTTGTTTTTGTATCCGGTATTGGTATCTGGGAGCCTAGTGGGAGTTTTGAATATTTGAAAAACTGTTACTATCGCGAGAGACGTGATAGCCCAGTGGATATGACCTCTGCCTCCAATTCCGGAGGGTGTGGGTTCGAACCCGGTCCGGGGCATGCACCTCCAACATTTCAGTTGTGAGCATTTTAAGAAATTAAATATCACGTGTCTCAAACGGTGAAGGAAAACATCGTGAGGAAACCTGCATGCCAGAGAATTTCTTAATTATCTGTGTGAAGTCTGCTAATCCGCATTGGGCCAGCGTGGTGGACTATTGGCCTAACCCCTCTCATTCTGAGAAGAGACTCGAGCTCAGCAGTGAGCCGTATATGTGTTGATAACAACGACTATCGCGTTAACGTTAACGCGAATTTATATGGAATTGAAATAGTTGTGCAGAAGGGCCAATAGATGGCGCTGTTTCAATTCCTTAGAAATTTGCGTTTACGTCAACGCGATCGTCACAGTATCAAACTGTCACTAGACCCTCAGTATGTTGCAATTTATCTTTTTTAACCGACTTCAAAAAAAAGGAGGAGTTTCTCAATTTGACACGTATGTATTTTTTTGGTACCTCATAATTTCGTCATTTATTAACCAAACCAATTTTGAAAATTATTTTCTTGTTTGAAAGAGAGATAGAGAAAATAAAAGCCGTTTCTGAAAGAACCACGGGAAAGAACCGTCTGAAAATCCAAAAACTATGATTTAAAGTGCTTGAGGTAATACATCACTGTGTTGTGTGTGTGCACCGCCTTTATCGTGATGAGAAGGTAGCACATACGATGTTATTTTTCGCTTTTTATTTTATTTTACGATTTTGAAGTCGGTTGTATTTTTTGATTTGATTGCAGTTGTTCCAGTTGTCGCAATATATATTTTTTTTTATTTCAACACACCACACTCACGCACACGCATAGACATACAAAAAGTACAAAAGACAGTTATTTACAATTAATTTCAAGTTACTTATTGACTTTGATCTCACCTAATGCTAAGTCGTCACTTCCGTCTTAGACGTCGTCATGCAGATGGAAGCAGGCTTCCTTACTTACTTACTTGATAGAGATACAAGATTATTTTACCTATGCCTCTGAGGGCTTTTAGCGGCAATGTATCGCAACGCTAAATCGTTTGGCGGTACGTATTTTCCGGTAGAGTTCAATTTAGACGAATTTAGTAAATATAATTTGACCGAGCTAGAGCTGGAAATCAAACTGAGGAGTTTCTGTTGAGAACCAAAGCAGTGAAGCCCAGTGAAGTTGTCAAAAACCAGTGAGGTCGTCAAAAAATTTACCTAATTTGGCTGACATTTTTTTTTTCTGTGAAAAAAAAACTGTCAACCGATTCCCAGATCGAGCTTTTTCACTAAAGCCGCTTACTGTATCATTTTTAAATTGCTTAATAAAAGTACCAGGATTACTCGCGAAAATATTTGTATTCAAAATGGCGCCCATCGCATGAGCGGCTAGCTACAGATATCGGATGTTCCACGTATTCCAGTAACAGACCCATTGAGTGGACACACACAATGGCGTATATTCCATACACACGTGCTTTAACGCCTACCCACTGGATATTTGCTCGTGTAATTCTTGTTTCCCGCGAGGATGTGTACTGGAGATTTTATTTTGGACTTTATTTTTCAAAAATCCCATGGGAACTATGGATTTTTCCGGGGTAAAAATACGTAGCCTATGATCTGCTCTGAGGTTCCACTTATCATTGTATCAAAAATTATTTGAGTCAGATCAGCGGTTCAGCTTAAAAGACAGCAAAACAGATACTTATACAGACTTACTTTTGCATATTATAATATTAGTAAAGATTGAAATCTTCTGACTTCAGTTCATTATCGTCATCATCATATCAACCGATGGCCTTCCACTGCAGGACATAGGTATTTTGTAGGGACTACCAAACATCACGATTCTGAGCCGCCGGGAGGAGGGGGGTTCACCACGTACATTAGTTAGAATTGTAAAATTCGAACGGCCTCCATGGCGCAGTCCTGGGTTTTGGGAGACGTATCGCCAAGTGAATTTAGCGTTCCGATACGATGTCGTGTATAAACCGATATGGGTGTGGAATTTCATCCTACGCCTAACAAGTTAACCCATTTCCATCTTAGATTGCATCATCACTTACCATCAGTTGAGATTACAGTCAAAGGCTAACTTGTAAAGAACAAAAAAAATCGAGCTAAGAAATAGGTACCGAGTTTGTCTTTCGTCTATAATTTTTCGCTAAAAATACTCAAGCCAAAGTGGGAAAATTTCGACACTTTTATATGGTACTTTCCGTTGTCCTTTTGAACAAGTAGTACCATTTTATAAGTTACTTATGTAATGAAAATTCTGAAACTATGTATTTGTATTAAATTAAAATATAGTTGTTATATAGACTATATAAATGAAAAACTATCTGTGGGCAACCCGCACTAGTCCAATTTTTAAATAGTACAAAATGTTTTTTTTTAAATGATAAGTCAGATTTGACGTCACACACATTCAAGGCCAACGCGTTGATTCAATATATCTCTATTTTCCCCGTTTTTTACATTTTTTCCGCCGCTTTTCAAACTGGTAGCCCGCGAATGCAAATGCGGCAGCGCAAGTGGATTGGATGGCGACACGACGTTTGTGTTGCGTTTTCATTTGTCACGAATGTCTTTTCGGGTTTAGGAAAACGGGGAGAAAATGTAATTTCGTACGTCTGCGGTGAACTACGGTGCATTTTCATACAATGGCCGTTGAAAAGGCGCTTTCATGCTTAGAAAGTACAACACTCTTAGAAAATGGTGTTAGAGACTGCGACTTGGGTATTTTGAAGTAAAACATCTCATAGTAAATATGGGGAGAATAAACTTGTTTTAGCAGATTCAGAAGTGGGATTATAAAAATAAAAAAACCAATGTTGAACACAATTCACAATATTTGTCAGGACAACTCAATCAAGAAATCAAACTGTAACAAAAACAAGACCCCAGAATGGCAGAGAATACCTTAAGCAGTCCCAGAGCCTTGTGACTCCCGTTACAGGTTTAAAGGATCACTTCCGACTTGCCAACACTCACCATTCGCTGCTCAAGCTATTCTTCCTATCCCAAGTAATTAAAGAATTACAAAACAAGAAATTTGGACGGCTCGAACGCCACGAGAATACTAAAGCCGACCGTATGGAGAGTGCCTAATATTGCCAGGCTTTCCTGTCCGATCGCTACCCGTCTCTAACTCCCTACTCTTTACGTAAACAAGTCGCGTCACCTAGTGTCGGCACGAGCCAACACGAGATCAATCAACAAGTAAGCCCATTTCCAACTTAGACTGCATCGTCATTTAACATCAGATGAGATCGCAGTTAGTCAAGGACTAACTTGCCATTCACTCGCGCGTAATCACTCAGGAACGAAAATATGCGGGTAAAACTGCGACCCTTTGTCTTGTATAATATAGTTTGTATAATAACCAATTAATTAGATAAATGAACTTCAGAAAGTTACTTCATAAGCCTAGTAGGCCGACTGAATAAAATAAAACTAAAATGAAATATATACAAATATAATACAAAACCCTAATAATAATTATTTTATTATTAGGGTTTTGTATTATATTTTGTATTTTTGATAAAATGTTAAAAAAATTATAAATAAATAAATGAGAAAAAAAAATCGCAACATTGCGATTGCGACAAAAATTAAAACTCACCTTTTTATTTTTCATTGGAGTGTAATAACTTCATAGTTCCTGCAACAATAAATACATAAATATAAGAATATTGACGAACAAGTTCGCAGTTAAGTTAACTTAATAATATATTACGAAAATAATATAATCACCACACCATGCCAAACTCAAGCTAAACTATACCAAGTCACGTTTTCTGATAACTGGAAACTCAAACAATTGGTTTATACCCCGTAAATGGATCTCCAATAAGTAACACGCATCGAAGAAGACATCAAAAGATTACGATTTTTCTTTGATATTCAAATTGTATCTTGGAAAGAAGATTATTGTTATTTCCACAATAAAAGATATTTTGAAAATTAGTTAACTGATTTATTTTGTATTTTAAACCTTTTAAAATTTAAGGACTTCCAACCAGCCTGCACCCAGTGATTCTTGGCAACCCGCTTGATGTTCTCAGTCAGGGGTTGACAAATACTGCAATTTCGGTTCAAAGGTGTCATTTCACCACCATAGGACTCCAACATCTATCTTCTTATTATGTGCCCGGTCCATAATCACTTCAGCATTTTGAATTTATGGGCTCTGTTATTGACTTTTGTTTGTACTCATTTCTTATTCGATCACACAGATACTCAAAGCATAGCTCATAGCCCCACTAACTCTTCTTATAGGCCTATAGCCCTACCAATATCTACCTTATCTCCTTAATCTGTATTTCCTAGCAATACCAAAAAGTATTACATTAATGCATTCTAATGTAATTATATAAAGCTAACAAACTATATGGTCACATGGTCCAGTACCAGGCAAAGTTTTTCGTTGTCAGTCGCCCCTACAATCGGAAATCGTGAACTCTCGGATTGACAGTAACGAAATAGACAGTGAAATAGAGCCGATATCGAATCGGGAGCGCCCAAATTTCTCCCACAACCTAATAAAGTAAACTAGATAATGTTGTGTAAGTAATGACCTTCGATAAAGGTAATAATACAACTTACCTAATATTTATACAATGATATTTTAGTGTTATTTAACCATAGTTATTTAACAAAACAGATGCTCTATATATTTACTGTTATTTAACCATAGTTAAGTGACAAAACAGATGCTCTATATATTGATATTAAAAATGTTAATTCATTTTGAAACGGCTCTAAAAATATTATCCAGCTTACAGATTCTTTCATTCTTTTCATTCTTTCAAGAAATCATAAAATATAAATGCGAAAGGTCACTTATCACGAAATCCCGAAAACCGCTTAACAAAGATGAAATTTGGTAGGGAGGTAATTTATAGTTAGTAGACGTTTGCGATGAACGGATTTTGTGACAGGGTCAGATTACGTAAGGTATTTACGTAAGAAGATTGCCAATTACTACAGATGCAGCATACGTAAAACTGATTGCGTATTTTTAACAATGGTGCAGTTTACTGTATCATTAATAAGCAACACCATGTATATAAGGAGTATACATCATGGTGTCGGGTACAAGAGTAACACCTAGTTTGTTACGTATTTTAAGTACGGCAGTCCAGGAAAGTTTTCTCAGTTTCTGGAGGAATATTCAGTAAACGATGTATTGTAGAAGTCGCAAGTGCGAGTTTCTAATTCACCTGTATCTTTCTCTTTCTATAGTAGCGTGTAACTAGTTGACGCTGCCTTTACCCGCGTGGTTCCCGTTCCCGTAAGAATATGGGGATAATATAAGCCTATAGCCTTACTCGATAAATGGGCTATATAACACTAAAAGTCCTAATAAAATTAAATAGTAGTTCCTGAGATTAGCGCATTCAACCAAACAACCAAACAAACTCTTCAACTTTATAGATTAGTATAAATATAGATACAGAGTGAGATAGAGAAGAATTCGAGACTCGCACCTGCGAGTTAGATAAAAAATCGTTACAGAATAGCCCTCCTGATAATATCAATATTTTTCTTGTAGATCAAGAAGAGATTTTGACTTCAAGTTGTTACAATGTAGGTCATCTATACTTATAATAAATCTGTAGAGAGGTCAATTCTGTACATGAAATATATTTCCAAAATAACTATCAGGGGGTGATTAGTGATCGATACTGATGCCAAAAATGCAATCAGTAAAATTTTTGTCTGTCTGTCTGTCTGTCTGTCTGTCTGTCTGTCTGTCTGTCTGTATGTTCTTTATAGAAACAAAAACTACTGGACGGATTTTAACGAAACTTGGTACAATTATTCTACATACTCCTGGGCAGGTTATAGTATACTTTTCATTACGCTACCATCAATAGGAGCAGAGCAGTGAAGAGAAATGTTGAGAAAACGGGAGAAGTTACTCAATTTTTTAAGATTCCGTCGCGTGTACAGCCTTAATGGTTAAAGCTACATAGAAATCATGTATGACGGAAATGTTCTCCTTAAAATTATCTATAAAAACACAACAGCATATATATGTCTATCTTTTATGGTTGACTCACAATAACACGTGTAACTCCCGATAGCTTAGAAGTTCGGAGCTTTCTAATTATATTTGTCTACTCTTATGTTTATAACACTCATCAGTCATCTCTAATAAGAAAGTTAACATTATTACCTATTCAATAAAAAAAGAATCATAAAAATAGGTAAAGAAACACCAAAGTTATACATGAAATACGCTAAGCCATCGCGCGTGAATACTAATTCATGCTTTAAGGATTATTTTTGTTACCGCGGTTAACGGTTGCCGCGCTCGACGCGACTCGCGGTGGGAGGAATAAATAAAGTGCAGCCTTAATGAGTAGGGTAAGGTTAATGAGTAGGGTATGTTAGGGTAAGGTAGGGGTAGGGTAGGGGTAGTGTAGGGTAGAGGTAGTGCAGGGGTAGGGTAGGGTAGGGTAGGGGTAGGGTAGTGGTAGGGGTAGGGTTGGGATCGGGTAGGGTAGGATAGGAGTTCCTAGGGGGGGGATAGTTAGTTGAAAGTTTACAACGAGTTTCACGCGGACGAAGTCGCGGGCGTCCGCTAGTCAACCAATATAATGGTTGTACCTTTCCCAATACAGGAAGTAGGTCGCCATAGCCCAGTGTATCGCATTTAATTTATTATGTGGCAAAAGTGTCCCGTCACGCGCCCTAATAGCCTGCCCGGAATTAAGTCCGTTACAGGCCAGAAGAAAAACAGCCAATTTTCCCGAAAATATCCACCATTTTCCCGAATAAACGTTAGTTTACTGACTGACATTCGCCCCGATGGTGCCCTTTTTTTGTGGAATGATCGGTTTTGGCCATTTCCCAAATTCGTACAAAATATTGTTTTTTGGCAATGACTTCTCATAGTTAGTATTTCTTTTTTTATATGGCGTATGCATGTTCCGTCTTTATTAACTTAATAGTAAGCCATGATATCCCAGTGGATATGATCTGTGCCTATGATACGGAGGGCGTAAGTTCTTATCCGGTCCGCATCAAGCTCCTCGTCGTCATCAACCCATATTCGGCTCACTGCTGAGCTCGAGTCTCCTCTCAGAATGAGAAGGGTTAGGCCAATAGTCCACCACGCTGGCCCAATGCGGATTGGCAGACTTCACACACGCAGAGAATTAAGATAAGTCTCTGATATGCAGGTTTCCTCACGATGTTTTCCTTCACCGATTGAGACACGTGATATTTAATTTCTTAAAATGCACACAACTGAAAAGTTAGAGGTGCATGCCCCGGACCGGATTCGAACCCACACCCTCCGGTATCGGAGGCAGAGGTCATATCCACTGGGATATCACAGCTCTTTCTCATGCTCTCTACTTTTTTTATTCTCTACGTGAGTGAAGTCTGCCAATCCGCATTGGCTCAGCGTAGTCGACTATCAGCCTAACTCCTCACATTCTGAGAGGAGACTTGTGCTCAACAGTCGACCAAATGTGGGAATTATGATATTGAAAACTTGTTCAAAGCACATAGTATAAGTAATAATTTAACAATAACAGAAAAACTGGAGTCCCAAGGTGCTATAATGGCGACCCCGAACCGGATAACGCTTTGTTGATCTACCAGGTAGATCAACTATACTAAGCGATACTAAGTGTTTTTTTATTTATTTTATTTATAACAACTTTATTGCACAAAACAGAAAATAACAATAGAACACATACATTTTTAGGCAAAAGGCGACCTTATCACTAATAGCGATCTCTTCCAGGCAACCTAATCATAAATAATCTAAACATCCTGTCAGATGGGAAATGGCAATACAATAAATTATAAGTAATATTCACTAAATAATAATAACTGATATAATAAATAAATAAAAACACTATAATTAAATATTTCCATATTATAAAAATATATACTTTGTTTTTTTTTCTTTTTTATTCTTTAAAAGGTAGCCCTTGACTACAATTTCACCCGATGGTAAGTGATGATGTAATATAAGTTGGAAGCAGGCTAACTTGTTAGGAGGAGGATGAAAATCCACACCCCTTTAGGTTTCTACACAGCATCGTACCGGAAGGCTAAATCGCTTGGCAGTACTTCTTTGGCGGTAGGGTAATAACTAACCACGACTGAAAGCCTCCCACCAGTAAAGTAAAGTGTAATCCACAATCTCACTTAATTTGGCGCTACTGAAAAATCATAAAACCCTATAATTGGAAACATCATACATAATAGGTTGAGTCATTGTCATATTCATTTTGGCGAGCATTTTTTTGTGAGAATTCTTTACCCTTCATTTGGGCCCCCCAACTAATTTTGTTACAGGGCCCCTTTAAGGCACGCTACTCCACTGGCTCATCATTATCAACCCATGTTCGGCTCACTGCTGAGCTCAAGTCTCCTCTCAGAATGAGAGCGGTTAGGCCAAAAGTCCACCACGCTGGCCCAATGCGGATTGGCAGACTTCACAAGCATAGAATTACAAAAATTCTCTGGTATGCAGGTTTCCTCACGATGCACACAACTAAAAAGCTGGAGGTGCATGCCCCGGGCTTCGAACCCACACCCTCCGAATTCGGAGGCAGTATCCACTGGGTTATCACGGCTAGTACCGCTCACCACTGTTACGCTCAGAAATGACGGCATAGTGCTTAGAGTTACTTTCTGATAGGTTGAGTCACTGTCATATTCATTTTAGGCGAGCATTTTTTTGTGAGAATTCCTTACCCTTTATTTGTCCCCCCCCACCACCCCCTCAACTAATTTTGACACAGGGCACGCTACGCCACTGCCTACATGTATTCAATATATTAGTTTACAAGAGAAATCCTCGCTAGTATACAAGCCGCACGCAGAGTCCCGACGTCCGTCGTATATCAAGCCAGTGGAGTACGGTATGTCGGGCACGGAACACGCGTTACGAGGTAATCCCTGTATCCCAGTTCCCGGTAAAGCATTGTATGGCTTAATAGCTTGCGTGGAACAAAATACAGCCAAATGGAATACCTATATCGATACACTTTCCATTAACGACTGGGGGAATGATGGTTTTTATTATTTTTATTATTTACAAGTTAGCCCTTGAGTACAATCTCCCTGATGGTAAGTGATGCAAACTAAGATGGACGGGGGCCTCAGACCAACTATTGTATAGGACGCAGGTCCTATACAATAGTTACTCGCTAGGTGTTACTTTTCTGTCAAAGTATATGATCGACGATCTAATGCGATTTTAAAAGCTGTCCTTATAGAATCGATGTTAAATAGTTGTAATCGTGTTCGTTGGTTACAGAGCTCCGAAAAAATACCTTTTTGTGTAGTTGAATGGAGAAAAAAACGGACAAAAACTTCTAGTTTAGTATACAGTATATACTAAATCCAAGCTCGTTTTCCTCAGAAAATGACAATTTTGTTTGTGACTATGAGTGCGATACAGGTCCTTCTATAATTGGTCTGAGACGGGGGCTAACTTGTTAGGAGTAAAAAATCCACACCCCTTTCAGGTTCTACACGACATCGTACCGGAACGCTAAGTTGCTTGGCGATACGTTTTTGGCGGTAACTAGCAAAAATTCAAAAATTCAAAATCAATTGGGCTCTTTACAAGCACTTTTGAAAAGTCAAGTTGTGTCATAATTAAATCTAATGGTGGTAATAATATTCGTAAATTTAAAATTAAAGTTACGAGGGTTCCAAATGCGCCTTGGTCCGAGCCCACAACAAACTCAGCCAAGGTTTATTTATTTTGTTTAGCCACGGCCCAAGCCTCCCACTAGCCAGACCTGGATCAATTGAGAAAACCTCAATCAGCCCAGCCGGGGATCGAAACCAGGACCTCCGTCTTGTAAATCCACCGTGCAAATCACTGCGACACGGAGGCCGTCAGTTCTTTCCCGTGGTTTTTTCTGAAACGGCTGTAATACACCACAGGATTGACACCACCTTCAAAGTGATCAGAAGGTAGCACAATATTGTACGCTTTTTAGTGATTTTGAAGTCGGTTGAATTTTTTTGCTAAAATGATTTTATTGTGAGACAGCTCTGCTATAGGTTGATCATAACAATGATATTAGTGTATTGTTCAAAGAGTTCCATTAATTTTGTAAACCAATTATAACGAGCCAAGTTCTCGCGAGCTATTGTTTTCTCCTACTTATTAACTTGAATCAAAACAATATTCGAGTATTCGTTCAAAGTTGCAAGGTTTATGAGCAAAGTTAGTAGTTTTTAATTAAAATGCGTACGGCGAATAGGTCTCGAGCGCTAACGTAGTCGGGG
Source organism: Bicyclus anynana (assembly GCF_947172395.1). Taxonomy (NCBI): domain Eukaryota; kingdom Metazoa; phylum Arthropoda; class Insecta; order Lepidoptera; family Nymphalidae; genus Bicyclus; species Bicyclus anynana. Next base: position 6,805,733 of record NC_069105.1, read on the forward strand.
CTAAAGAAAACGGGGGTAGGTTTGTTTTTTTTAATTAAAACACGGTTAGTTGTGTGCAGGAATACCATGGCTGCCTTAAGTAAAGGTTTAACAAAGGCTAATAGTGTAAATTTATTAGTTTCCATTAAGCAAAATGTTCATTTAGTTATTCTAATTGTAGTTATATTCATAGTTTTAGTGAGTATACAACTCAACCTCCTAATACTCTCTGTTATCCTAGTGTTATCGCCGTTTAGTGTTAGAAATAGTAGTCTGTGACGGATATGACGTCGCACGATCTCGTGTTGGGTGTTGGCTTCAGTATGCTCGTGGCGTTCGAACCGTCCACATCTATTGTTGAGTAATTCTTTATGGGTTACTTGGAATAGGCGGGGAGAGTGACTTGAGTGGAAAAGGGGAGTGTTTGATATCAGTAAAAGGCGCCTTTAACCCTACACACATCGTTCTCAAGTACGTGACTTCACTTAAGGTCATTCTTTGCCATTCTAGGGTCTTATTTTGGTTACAGTTTGATTTGTTAATTAAGTTGTCCTGACAAGTGTTGTGAATCATAACCTTTGTTCTACATTAGTTTTCTTATATTTGCAATCACCTTTTGAGTCCTATAATATCAGAAGTGCGATAAAGAACTTGTGCCCACAAAGTAAACAAAGATAACGAAGAAGTTTTAAACTACCCTAAATCAGGCCAATCGTTTTTCATTTAATTGTTAAATCTGGTATGAGAATAATTTTTCATAAAAAGAGGGTAATAAATTAATTGAGTAAAGTACACCGATGAGTTTTACATAACGGTAAAGTTAAATTCGAATATCAATAGTGTGTGAATCGTGATTCCAAATTTTAAGTATTGACGGTATAACTTTTGTATTGACGGTATTGACAGAAATTGTTTAGAAATTATGTTCCACGGTATTCTCGATGAAATTTTGCGTTTTAATATTATGACAAGACGCGAAATATTGCCGTATAGATTTTGTGTTAATAATTGCAACTTATAACTGTTTGAAATTTGTGAATTTTGGTTACCGTATTAAGTAACCCTACTGCCATTTTTCGATAAAAATGAGTCATACAGGACCTTACATACAATAGTGACTTGAACTATACATAACCCTAGATACACAAGGCCCATACACACTCATTCGATTAAAAATGAGTCATACACGACCTTCAATAGTGGTTTTGCACACGCTCAAGTTGTTAGTGTAAACGCAACTGCACCAGACACGGACGCGATCCAGGGACGGATGCGCCACCAGGATGGCCGAATGTTATCGCCGTTTAGTGTTAGAAATAGTAGTCTGTGACGGATATGACGTCACACGATCTCGTGTTGGGTGTTGGCTTCAGTATGCTCGTGGCGTTCGAACCGTCCTCATCTATTGTTGAGTAATTCTTTATGGGTTACTTGGAATAGGCGGGGAGAGTGACTTGAGTGGAAAAGGGGAGTGTTTGATATCAGTAAAAGGCGCCTTTAACCCTACACACATCGTTCTCAAGTACGTGATTTCACTCAAGGTCATTCTTTGCCATTCTAGGATTTTATTTTGGTTACAGTTTGATTTGTTAATTAAGTTGTCCTGACAAGTGTTGTGAATACATTAGTTTTCTTATATTTGCAATCACCTTTTGAGTCCTATAATACTAGTACTTGGCTTTTGCGTTACGTGAAGATTTCTGCCGACTCTACTGTATAAAAGAACTGTTTGGCTGATGGGGAGCTTCGGCCGTGGCTAGTTACCACCCTACCGACTTAGCGATTTAGCGTTCCGATACGATGTCATGTAGAAACCGAAAGGAGTGTGGATTTTCATCCTCCTCCTAACAAGTTAGCCCGCTTCCATCTTAGACTGCATAATCACTTACCATCAGGTGAGATTGTAGTCAAGGGCTTACTTGTAAAGAATAAAAAAAAAACTTCGCTCCCATAAATTAACACAAACATTCATACTTACAAGTATAAATCTCTAGTCATTTTACACCTAATAATAATTTTTATTAACTTGTTCTTAAATTAATGAAAACAAATCTAATTAATAAACTTAGAACAATTAGATATTGTTAATATATTTTGCATAACATTTTATAAACAAACAATACATAATTTAAAATAAATTAGTTATGAAATGATATGCGTTTTCTACCTTCATTTCTAAATTGTTTGTAAACAGTACTCATCAAGAAAGGTTGTAGTAAGTATAATTTTTGTTTTTGTAATTAAGATTCTGATTACTTAACGTTACTTGTAAGTATGAATGTTTGTGTTATATAATTTACGGAAACGAAGTTCTTTTATACAGTAGAGTCGGCAGAAATCTTCACGTAAGGCAAAAGTCAAGTACTAGGATAACAGAGAGTATTAGGAGGTTGATTGTAGCAAAGTTATCTAAAGCGAATGCAACTCAATCTGGCCGTAATAATCTTACGAAGGCTTTGCAGTTTGCATCGTGTTTCGTCGCTTCGTCCCCGATAGTTGGAGCTTTCGGCGCTACCTATTGATTAGCCGAGTCAAAGCCTTTCACGTGGATTGAAAGATTAACACGACACCTCTGTGCTTTGATACCGTGTGAAATATATTGCACCAGCAGACGTCTGCGGTTTCACTTGCGTAGTTCCCGTTCCCGTGGGAAAACGTGGATAAAACATAGGCTATGACACTCGTAAATAACGTGGCTTTCTATTGGTAAAGGAATTTTTAAAATCCAGAATATGCAGAGATTACCCCGTACAAATTTGCAAACTTTACCTCTTTTTAACATTATATTAATGTTATAAAGAGAGATAAAGTCTTTATTAAACCTTAACCTTAATTTTAGTTAACTTCTATAAAATTACAAAAAAGTTAGGTATCCCGGAATCGCGATCAATAAATAGCTAGAAATAACATAGATACTAAGTTGTACAAGAACATTCTTTGACCCACTTCACCTGCGGTACGAGTAACTTTTGACATTTTGATTTCATATTTATCCGAGTTACAGACGTACAGTTTTAACTGTACAGTTGAACTGTCTGTGTGTAGTGACCGTCAGTTTTTTCTTAATTTTGATTAGAATTTCGATTAAATAAAACTGTACATTTAAATCTGCGCAGTTAGATCTTTACATTTTTAAATGTACAGTTTCCAATTTAAACTGTACAGTTAAAAGTGCGCAGTTAAAACTGAAGGTCTGTAGCACTTATACAGATTTTCAAACGTACACACACCACTATTCTTTTTCATTCGATTATTCGCTTGGGTGTATTGAAAAACTCGATTGTTCTCTCCCACTTGCACATTCCATATTTTCTAAACGGCTGAAGCCCACCAACCCGCATTGCAGCAGCGTTATGAACAAAAGTTCCATATAAGAAAGTACTCGTATGCCCTGACAATGGGCCGTTAAAGTACGATAATGATGATGCGATACGCACACACGATCAAGTTACACTCATCCCTGACCTTTTGCCGTGCAATTACCTTTTACACACTCAATTGCTTTTCAGCAAGGGTCCTTGAAGTACGCAGCTATCTATACATTACTATGGCAGTTGGTGTTGAGTCATGAAGAGCATGGTTTGTGCCAACCACATTAACGCTATTAGTCGTTAAGAATAGGCTTGAGTGTGTTTTGTGTCCCATTCAGTTTTTTTTTATGCTTTACGATGACTATATTTTTCCCATAATGTCATTTATAAGCATTTTTAACCATGCCACATTCATTTTAAAAGTTGTTGTCCATACGTATAACAATCCTATTTTATGTTACACACCTGCAGCGTTAACGGCTTGATGTCCGATAAAACTGATCGTACGTTAGTCGCGATCGTCATGATATCCTGCACATCGCGACGACGATCGATCGAAACGATCAGTTTTATCGGTTAGGTTAGTCAGTTACAAAAGTATTCAGGCTCTTGCAGTGACAATTATTTAACATTATCATCTTGTTTGGTGACTCAGCCACTCCCATCTAATCAGACCAAGAGCCGTGATAGCCCAATGAATATGACTTCGATTCCGGAGGATGTATGTTCGAATCCGGTCCGGGGCATGCACCTCCAACTTTTCAGTTATGTGCATTTTAGAAATCAAATATCACGTCTATCAAACGGTGAAGAAAAAATATCGCAAGGAAACCTGCATACCAGAGAATTTTCGTAATCCTCTGCTTGTGTGAAGTCTGCCAATCCGTTCATCGTGGTGGACTATTTGACCTAACCCCCCTCATTCTGAGTCGAGCTTAGCAGTGAGCCGATTATGACTTGAATAACTTGGTTGATAATAATGAAGATGATGACAGGTCAAAAATAGTTAGTTTATATACTCTGAGGCACAATTATCCGCCCACTTTAATACGACGCGAGTATATTATAGTGGGTGGATTATTGTGTTTATTTCGAAGAGCTGAAGGAGCTGGAAAGCGCATTGCTGGTCAAACCTCCACTGGGTGGGCTGACGATATCAAGCGAGTTGCAGAAAGGCAGGCGGCTCAAAACCGTTTAGTTTGTAAGTCCTTAAAAGAGGCCTATGTTCATCAGTGGACGTCCATCGGCTGATAAAGATACAGGTAAAATACAATTTTCCTTTTTTTTCGAAGTTGGTTAAAAAGCTAACATTTTCAAGTCAACACATTTCTGTTTGTGTGCCCATTTTCAGATGAATGACCTCGAATATTGATAGGAGCCAATCCAATTGAAATAGCCTTACGCGTCTTAACGATTGAGTCCGATGGAGTGGAAGGCTTTGCTTGGATGTTGGTTATTGGACTGGTACTTTGGTAATTTAAAATAGCCTCAATAGCTCCGCAATTAGTAGGGCAGACTCATCACCGAGATAGTTCGACCCCCACGATGAAACCACGGGCATGTCTCTCAATAAGTTCAAAGTTTTTATTCAACGGAAGCTCGAAAAGTCTAGATACAGTGTTACATTATCAACCCATATCTGGCTCACTGCTGCTCGATTGTCCTCTTCAGAATGAGTGGGGTTAGGCCCACAGTCCACAACGCTGGCCCAATGTTGATTGTCAGACTTCACACATGCAGAAAATAAAGAAAATTCTCTGGTATGCAGGTTTTCTCACGATGTTTTCACCCCCTTCTATTTTTATTTTCTTGTCAAAAAGTACCCTAGTTTTGCTAAAAGGACCCATTTACTAATATACCAAAATTTATCTTGATCGCTTCAGCCATTTAGCCGAGAAAAGGTAACAGACAGTCAGACTTTCGCATTTATATTATTAGCGTAGATTGTAAACGTTGAGAATAACTGGCTAGTTTATCTACAATTAACTGTGTGACAGCCCAGTATATATGACCTCTGCCTCTGATTCCGGAGGGTGTGGGTTCGAATCCGGTCCGGGGCATGCACCTCCAACTTTTCAGTTGTGTACGTTTTAAGGAGACCTGCATAAAACATAATTTTCTTAATTATCTGCGTGTGTGTAGTCTGCCAATCCGCATTGAGCCAGCGTGGTAGACTTTTGGCCTAACTCCTCTCATTCTGAGAGGATACTTGAGCTCAGCAATGAGCCGAATATGTGTTGCTAACTGATACCTTATCTACAATACAAGGCCCCAATATGTTTTTTTTTTCTAAAACGAAGGGTTCAGGCATCTAGTAATTCATTCTTCTACCCCACATATACGAAAAAAGACAATATAAGGGAATGCTTTTAGTGATTTTTTGGGACGTGTCCAAAGCGACGGGTATCTAACAATGGGTGCGGCGCACAATGAGGCGAAATGCTCGAACGAAAAATGAAAATACTCCGCTCGAATATAATTTCTGCTACATATAAATTTTAATATACCAGTAGACTAAACACCTCTGTAGCGCAAAAGTCTCTATGACCTAGGTCGTGGGACTACTGCAGCCTTTCTCATTATATGTAGGAGAGAGAATTCAGAGCTTCGAGACCAATCCAACGCAGGTTAACGGGTGAAGGTCCGTTTATATCTACAGACACAGTGCGTCAAAGACAAGTAGCGTGGCAGACACCCACAGACACCGTCTATTCACACTGCCCAGCAGCTACTGCAGCACCACTTACCATCAGGTGAGATTGTCAAGGACCAACTTGTAAAGAATAAAAAAAAAGCCTTTATATAATAAAGTATGTCTAGCTACTGCAGGCGCACGTACTAATACAAACCTAACAATATAATTTACGCGCGTGATACAATAACCCACTCATTAAATAGTTACAATGAAATCCATATCAGCCATCTAATCAGATCGGCGCCACAATATATCTGTGAGCGGCACAAATTAATCCGAAACACAATCCCGGTAGTACAGTCCCCAAAGTGCACTTTTGGGTAAACCTCAATGGCCATTCGCCTGTAACCTCAAATGGTGATGAAGCGAGAGCGGACGCGATTTATATTCTTTCTTACAAGCAGACTTCAAAAAACTTCTTCTTCGACTTCGTTGTTTTTTTTTAAAGTTCGTTATTGGTAATACTTTCAGATTGGTCCCATTCAATTTTCATGAAAATTGGATCAGAAGGTAGGCTTTTGTGTCCTTGAAGTCGGTTTCATTTTTTTATTTTGACCTAGTAGACGCCCCGTAGTTTCAGTCACGAAGTTTAAGTAAAGGGTGCTCAGGATTATTGCCCGTAACTCTACGTTGTTTTCTTTAACAAAAATTAATTCAAAATGTTCAAGAAACAGTGTTCTAAAATGAATATTTTCGGATTAAATGATATTTATTTTGTAAATAGATTTCAAAAATATTATTACGTAGCCAAACTTATTCATTGATTAAAATGTAAGGATAGATAAAGACTTGTGTTACATATATAGTCGAAATTATTTGAATTACTTTGTATGAAAACATGATTTTTTTTTAGTTATGGAGTTCGGTTCTTATAGATGATCTCGTCAAAACCTTGAAGTTATGGGAAATACTCCCCAGCATTCTGTAAAATACTCAAAAATAACGTGGCTTTCCATTCGTATAAGAATTTTTAAAATAGGCTCAGTTGATCCAAAGATTAGCCACTACAACCCTACAAGATTCAATAATGTAAGGCATGAGATGAAAACCAAAAGCCGAAAACTCCTATTTTTACATTCGTTGTACTTTTGTCGATCGCGTTAAGAATGCTAACGTACTTACCTTGGGTCAAACCCCTGTAAACACCACTTGAAGATGTCACCGCTTTTTCTGTCAGTGTGGTCTCAACCCAACAACAATACTGTTCGCTGACCTTTCTTATTTACAAGAATAATTGGATGTTATAAAATGTCTATAAACTTTCCTTTTTTCCGCACCAATCTCGTTTGTGCGCCGCTTGACGTAGAAGTAATAACTTTGAACTTTATCGCTAATTCAATAAGGTACACCTTTGTTTTCTCAACTGTAAATACGTAGTTGGTAATTAGAATCTCGTGGATTTAGCTGTTTTAAACATCATTATTGATTTGGACGGTCTATTGCACAGGCTTCCTTTTCGAATAATCGATATTCATCGATGTCTAGCAGAAAAACATTGATGTATAATATCCATGTCTGAAGCATCAATACATAAACAGTATTAGCAATTGATTAAATGCATGTAATAGATATTTCTTCGTGATTTAATAAAAGCTGAATATTACCACAATTAAGTGCCTACGGAAGGTACTCATAGATACGATGCTCGATTGTTTGTTAGCTCAATTGTTTTCAAATTACAACAAAATCACTAACGCGACTGTTAGCGTGACGGTGTCTACGCAAGCAGTCGCGTTAGTGATTTTGTCCAATAATATTTTGTGTTATAATTATTGTTTATCATAAATTGTTTAGTACAGGCATGCAGAACATATAGCAAGGAAGGCGAGTGTTGATGTCTTCTAAAGGGTTACCTTAAACCTACTCCCAAGGTCACAAGTCCTGGGGCCTGCTCGAGGTGTTTCCTCTAGCACAAAATAATGGTACAATCACTGTCGCTGCTACCTGTCACATCACACTATCACATGTTAATAGTCAGGCTTGATTCAATATCCCACTATCCTACATCTACTAATATTATAAACGCGAAAGTTTGTATGGATGTTTGGATGTATGTTTGGTTGGATGTGTGTTACTCTTTAACGCCGCTACTACTGAAGCGATTTGGCTGAAATTTAAATTGGGAATAGATTTTACTCTGGACTAACACATAGGCTACTTTTTATCCTGAAAAAATCTATGGTTTAAAAATTGCGAAAACTGATGATTTTGATGATATGAATGTTTGTTATTCTTTCACGCCTCGACTACTGAACCGAATTAGCTTAAATTTGGTATTAAGATATATTATAGCCTGGATTAACACATAGGCTACTTTACTCCCAAGGGATTTGTGAAAAACTAAATTCCACGCGAACGAAATCGCGGGCGTCCGCTAGTAGAAAATATAACCCCTATGATGAGAGAGCTGGCAATCGAATCTACATTGCAGGTTAAAATAAAAAGCCCATCATATCATCAAAAAGCCTATCACAAGTCGTACATCTTCACAAACCGTTTACTAAAAGGGAGGATCTACTGAATGGCAGTTTAACCTTATTAACGTTCCAATTCACGCGTGAGTTTTATTACTTTTCGATCAATATAATGGTTGGATGAAAGGATTAGGTTAATCTATGGTAAAATTTTATATTACCTGCTGCTTATTGGTAATTCAAATTCAAATTTGTCTATTTCAAGTTGTTATTTATTTATTTATTAACAAGTTACCTAACGATTCAGGCTAAGATAGAAGTGGGTTTACTTCGAAGAGGTGCAAATTTATTCTACCCATATCTCTTATGGTTCAAACGCGGTATCGAACCGGAATGCTAAATTTGCTGTTGGGTGGTAACTAGGCACGAGCAATGCTACCAACCAGACCTGAGCAAATTCATGAAATACTAGCTGATGCCGCGCGGTTTCACCCGCATGATTTGAGTTCTCGTTAGAATACGGGATATATATAGCATATAGCCGTCCTCGATAAATGGGCTATCTAATACTGCAATAATTTTTCATATCAGACTAGTAGTTCCTGAAATTAGCGTGTTCAATCAATCAAACAAACAAACTCATCTTCAGCTTTATAACATTAATGTAAATAAAATATAGTTTATATTTAGCAATCTCGCTTTCTGGCTCGTGCACTAAAACACCTGGTATATGGGTATTTTCAACCCCTTGTATAACAATCTACAATATTCATTTTAAAGCCAATATAAAAAAATAATTAAAAACTAAATTATCCTAAAAATTAAGGCGCAGCTAAAAAGTACTTTACACACTTATTATTTTTAACGTTTACCTATTAAAGAGAGTACTAACAAAAATCCAATTTAACAGTGCAAGTCGCGTGTCGTACCGACAGCAAAAATGCAAACAGTCCCGCAAAGCTAATACAATGAAATGTACAATTACGGTCTTTTATCGGGTCCACACATTGTTCCGAGTCAATTACCTGCAATCGTCCGTTGCGAGGCAAAAATACCTATTCCACCTTTACACGCGACGGGTCGGCACGCCTATTGCTACAAGGTACCGTTGGGAAAAAAATCTATCATCTTAGGATGTCGGATATAATAATATAGAGCATAGAGAGTTATAAGAATGATATACATATACAATTATTTATTGACGTTAGTTTTAGAATTTAAACTATCGTGAGTATTATAGGACTCTAAAGGTGATTACAAATATAAGAAAACTAATGTCGAACAAAGGTTATGATTCACAACATTTGTCAGGACAACTTAATTAACAAATCAAACTGTAACCAAAATAAGACCCTAGAATGGCAGAGAATGACCTTGAGTGGAGTCACGTACTTGTGAACGATGTGTGTAGGGTTAAAGGACCTTTGACTGATATCAAACACTCCCCTTTTCCACTCAAGTCACTCTCCCCGCCTATCCCAAGTAACTCATAAAGAATTACACAACAAGAGATGTGGACGGCTCGAACGCCACGAGCACACTGAAGCCAACACGAGATCGAGCGACGTCATATCCGTCACAGACTACTATTTCTAACACTAAACGGCGATAACATGAGTGTTATTCATATTAATTGATTATGAAACACGGCTGAAACTCACGTGTCAGTCACTCAACTTAGGTCGGAGTATACTCCGCCCTAATATCACGTGAGTTTCAGCCGTGTTTCATAATCAATTGACGTTAGTTTTTAGATCTGTCACTCAAGAAAAGTGATAAGTGACCAATCGTAAAATTATCATTAGAGAAACAAGTTAAATTATATTCTTTTATTAATAGCGGACGCCCGCGACTTCGTCCGCGTGGAATTTAGTTTTTCACAAATCCCTCGGGAACCATGGATTTTTTCGGCATAAAAAGTTGCTGTGTTCATCCAGGTTATGGTATATGTCAATACCAAATTTCAGCTAATTCGGTTCAGTAGTCGAGGTGTGAAAGAGTAATCAACATTCATATCTTCAAAATCATCAGTTTTCTCAAATCTCGGTAAACCATGTATTTTTTCGGGATTAAAAGTAAAAAGCTTATGTGTTAATCCAGAGTAAAATCTATTTCCATTCCAAATTTCAGCCAAATCGCATCAAACAAACATCCAAACGTCCATACAAACTTTCGCGTTTATAATATTGACCTTATATCTTAAAGTGATTTTTTATGCTATCCGTACTTTCTTGCGGTTGAAGTTGCCGAGTTCTGCTTGCTCAGTCTATTGTTAATTCCTAAAGTCTACTCATATAGCAGGAAGATACTGTTCAAAGAACTAACTTCATTGAATATTAAACGAGGGAATCCAAGGAAAGTAATTGAGCATCGGTGAAAATTGTGTCTGGACACTGTACCTTTACGTTTGCCTTGAAAATAAGTTTGTACAACGAGATTTATTTAGTACTAGCTGACGCCACGCGGTTTCACCTGCGTGGTTCCCGTTCCCGTAGGATAATATATAGCCTATAGCCATTCTCGATAAATGGGCTATCTAACACTGAAAGATTTTTCAAATCGGAGCAGTAGTTCCTGAGATTAGCGCAAACAAACAAACAAACAAACAAACTCTTCTGCTTTATATATTAGTATAGATTTATACAGGATGCTCGGGAGTATTTCCCATAACTCTAGGGTGGTAGTGTGGGTTTTAGGAAAAGTTAATTAAAAATTTTAGGAGTAAAAATATTTTTTTTGTAAATAGATCTTAAATTGTGTCCCTTAAATCGCATCTATAAATACCTATCCAAACTTATTGATTGATAAATATCATGAAGTAGCTTACTAGTGAAATGCGGGGTACTAGTTGCGATACCTCGTCGATATCGACAGTCTTACCACTACGATTACGTATTTAAAATGCAAGGATAGATAAAGGCGTGTGTATCCTTGCAATCCTTGCATTTTAGATAGTCGAAATTATTTGAATAACTTTGTATAGAAACACAAAAAGTTTTTTTTTTTTTATTTGAAAAAAAATATTTATGTAGTAATTCGGCTGAGTTTGTTGTGGGCTCTTCTCGGACCAAGGCGCGTTTGGAACCCTCGTAACTTTAATTTTAAGTTTTCGAATAATTATTATCACCATTATCTTAAGTTTAATATTATTACCTGACGTTTCGAAAGAGCTTGTAAACTAAGCCTATTTGAAATAAATGAATTTTGACTTTGACTTTGACTTTCCTATAAGTGGACTTGTCAACATCTTGAAGTTACGGCAAATACTCCGCAACACCCTGTATAGGATTTTAATTATTTTAATCCTCGACATTAAAATGTTATGTTGGTGTTATCTGTAGGTACTTACATAATATAGATAAAATTTATTGTCTGTCTGTGATTTCAAGATAACTAACTTTTCTCAAATGCATAAAGTTATTTACACTACACCAAACCACAAACGACCCTTTTTAGAATTTTTGTGTCTGTCTTTCTGTTTGTCCCGATCTTTGAAAAGGCTGAACCTATTTTAACGGGACTTTGACTATTAGATAGAGGAGCATATGCAGCAACTTATAGGCTACTTTTTATTTTGAAAATCCATGATTCCCGCGGGATTTGTGACAAACGGAATTTCATCAGAAATAAAAAAATATGACAAACCTTACTTTCAACAGCATTTTTTTTTTAAATTCATTATCACCATCAGCGACCAACGATTTCAATTTAAATACGTAGTATTTATAATTGTCGGTTTCCCGTATATAATTATTTTTAATTATTTATCCAGTTTTCATCGTGCCTCAAAGGAGGCTATAGCCACAACCACCACAGCCATATTAATGAACCTCTAAATTGATTTCATGTAATTATTTCCTGCTGTGGATTACGTTCACAACATTTGCTCTAGACAAATGGAATGCTAATTGGGTACAGATTTGTTTGCGCCGACTATTTTGTAATTTTACAGTAAACGACGCCCTGTGGCTTCACCCGCGTAGTTCCCGTTCCTGTGGGAATACAGGGATAAAATATAGCCTATGACACTCACAAATAACGTGTTTTTCTAGTGGTAAAAGAATTTTCGAAATCGGTTCAGTAGATTCAGAGATTACAACACCACAAACTCTACCTCTTTCATCTAATATTACAGTTCGTGAGCTGTAGCATGGTGCACTTGAAAGTTGCCTTATGACTTCATAATACGTATTATTATCGTGAATCGAGGCAAGTTTCAACAGTGAAACGAACTGTCACCTGCACCATTCTACATCGCACGAACTGTAGTATACACTAGCTGACCACCCCCGCGGTTTCACTCGTGTTGTTTCGGTTCCCGTGGGAAAACGGGGACAAATATAGCTTACGATACTCAAAAACAATGATGTGGCTTTCTAGTGGTAAAAGAATTTTTCAAAATAATTTCATTAGATCCAGAGATTAGCTCTCACAAACTTACAAATACACACGCTGTCCAAATCTTACAATTATAAGATTTGCACCTTAACCAGGTCCAAATCTTATAGTTGCCTGCTTTGAGAGGTAGCTATTTTTTTGTTTAATTTGAGGGTGCTGTAAGCTTCTTAACACGTTCGCTGCGGTACCGATTTTTCGTTACGAGGTTTTTTGACCTCATACTAAAACTTTATGTGGTGTAGTACGAGGTCCGTCGACCTCGTAACTCTTGAAGATGCTAGACTTACGAGGTCAATTGACCTCGTACCGCAGCGAACGTGTTAATGGGATCTAAGTGGAGTCCCCGGGGTGTTGGGTGAAGAAGCATCGCCTGATGGGGCCCGAAGGCAGAAGCAGAAGATATGGACGGAACAACTCTCTAAAGGCTTCAAAGTTCAAGAAACCCTCAACCTGCTGATGTCCTTAAGTTTTCCTAAACCGAAGGTTGCCTGGAAGAAATCGCTACTTAGCGATAAGGCCGCCTTTTGTATGCTGATCTCTTCCTAATTTTGTTTTTTATTTCACTTGTTTTTGTCTTTGTGGTGTGCACACAAAGTACATTTATCTTATTTATCTTAACCGTCCAATAGTAAAGTATTTTTTTTTTCATTTATAGTAGTAGTACGAAACAGTCAAGTCGATAAAATACTTTATTGAAATATTGTATTAATAACTGATTACCTAGCTTGTTTATAAAAAATATATTTGAAAGAATAGTATCGCTTTCGGGGAATTTAGAAACTGGATCGAGTCTTTTTTAACCGACTTCCAAAAAGGAGGAGGTTCTACGTTCGGCTGTATGTATGTTTTTTTTTTTTATTCCTAGTATTCGTTAGTATAACAAGACTGAAAACGCTGTTAGGTTTGTACTTAATAAGGTTGCTCTAGTTCAGTGATTCCCAAAGTGGTCTATATCGACCCCTAGGGGTCTATGACAACCTGCAAGGGGTCTACGTCAGCGACAGGTTAAGACATATACTGATAATAGGTACCTATTTACTTACATCATACTATCTTATATCTTTATTATTAAAGCATCATATTCATCCTTCTCACTAAAAATATTGACTTATTGCTTATGTTATTTTATTTATAGTTTATTTTATGTTTATTTAATGTTAAGTATATTTTACATAACAGATACAAAATTAGATTTTGAGTAGTTTTAATTTAAATTCAATTAAAACATGTATAAATTAACATGTGATTTTATTTTAAATTAAGCTTACCAAATGCTGCTCACCCCAACTGTATTTTCCGATTGATCTCCTTTTCATGATGCTCATAAAGAACCTATATTGGTGAATGACTTTCATTTAGAATTGTACATATACTGCATACCTTAGTTAAGAACCTTGTGTACACCACTGATGAATACCTAAAATAAATAAACCAAACAAAGAAAAATACGCATAACGATAGACATTTCAGATCAAAAACCTTTTCAACACCACCTAACTCAATATCGGTCCTCCGAGCCGAATTCCTTTCCGATCCATTAAATTAAGCTAATGATCCATTCCCGCGTCGAAAGATGATTACCATACATTTACTGAAGCAGAAATGCATAATGTATTACCCAAAATGAAATGTACAATGCGTTCCTAAAATGTAACATTATAATATGAACTTTTTGAGTACAGCATACAATAAAGAGACGTGATCGGAGGGCGTATAGGTTCGAATCTGTGATAGCCCAGTGGATACCTCTGCCTCCGATTCCGGAGTGTGTTGGTTCGAATCCGGTCCGGGGCATGCACGTCAAACTTTTCAGTTGTGTGCATTAAAAAAAATTAAATAGCACTTGACTCGAACGGTGAAGGAAAAACATCGTGAGGAAACCTGCATACCAGGGAATTTTCTTAATTCTCTGCGTGAGTGAAGTCTGCCAATCCGCATTGGGCTAGCGTGGTGGACTTATGGCCTAACCCCTCTCATTCTGAGAGGAGACTCGAGCTCAGCAGTGAGCCGAATATGGGATGATAACGAACGTATGAATTATTATTATTATTATTAATAGGTTCGAATCCGGTCCGGGGCATGCACCTCTTTTGAGTTCTGTGCGTTTTAAGAAATTAAATATCACGTGTCTGAAACTGACAATAATTTAATCTAATGAGTTTGTAATCTATTTTGAAAATCACGTTAGAAGGCGACGTTATTTGCGAGTGTCTTAGGCTATGTTTTATTCCCGTAATTTTCACGGGAACGGGGACTACTCGAGTGTAACCACGGGGTGTTTGCTAGTCATAAATAAATAAGGTCTGTTATTCATCTATACTAATATTATAAAGAGGAATGATTTGATAGTTTGTTTGTTTGCATTGAATAGCCGAAACTACTGAACCTATTTGAAAAATTCTTTCACTGGAAAGCTCTCCGCGTGCTATAGGCTATATTTTATCCCCGTATTCCTACGGGAACGAGAACCACACGGGTAAAACCGCGTGGCATCTGCTAGTAAACAAATAAGGTCCTGATATTTAATTACATACTTAGATACCGCCAAGAGGTATTGAAAGGCATATCCCCGTGGATCAGATTAATATTCCAAAGGAAACCCTAACAAAGCAAATACCCGGATTAAGTAACGATAAACAGGGTATTCAGATTGTGTAGGAAAACCGGGTAAGGTTAACCGGATGTAAAGATCGCCTTTGAGATCGCTTTGATATACCTATTTAGTCCTGCAGACTAGTGTTTGCCTGCTACTTCATCTGGATATGATTTTAATTCCTCAAATAAATTTACTCAGCCGAGGTTACTACACTATTGATGAGTTCCTTCATGATAAAAATGCTTGGAGGTTGTTGGATCAGCTTCCACCTTCACACAGGAAGTAAAACTATAAGAAATTGTAATGTTGTCATCAATTGTAAATTATAATATTGTATGATTTTTTTGTTCAAAAGAGCAACTGTTGAGTTTCTTGCCGGTTTCTTCTCAGCAGAACCTGACTTCCGAACCGGTGGTAGAATCTTTACAAATAATCAACTGACGCGTCAAAAGTGCTTGTAAACTGAGCCTACTTGAAATAAATGAATTTTGAATTTTCCTTACAATAATGTGATAGTAGTTCCTCGTTGTGCCAGTGATTAGAATATGTGGTTTAGAAGCACGAAGTCCCAGGTTCGTGGCATGCGTCTGGTTGTAGAATATCTACTAAGCATTTCTTCTTTTCAACGAATTTTCATTACAAATTCTCATTCTGATAGTATTTATTATAAAATCTAACAGTATCAACCCTAGCCCGTATTAAAGCAGCATGGTGTGTCCAAGCTCCATATTCTCTCTCGTAAAAGGAGGGACTTTGACTTTGACTTTCTATACATATGCCGCTCAGCGGTTTATGTCATAGTCAAAGTCAAAATTTATTTATTTTAATTAGGCTTAATATGATTAGTTAATTGTATTTTGGAAAAACAGGAATAAATTATAGCCTATGTTACTCTCTGATAACGCTTTCCATTGGTAAAAGACATTTTAAAATCGGCAATGTCGTATAGCCTTATAACAAACAAACACCCTCACCTTCGCATTTATAGTAGGTATAATTAGCGGACGCCCGCAACTTCGTTCACCCTTATACCTCCTCTGTCCAGCCCTCTCGCAAAATCCGTTCTTAGCGGACGTCCATTAACTATGAACTACCTCCCTGCCAAATTTCAGCTTTATGCGTCAAGCAGTTTTCAAAATATCGTGATTTAACAAAACCTTTAATAGGGAGTAATATAGATAGAATATAGTCCATATTCGTTATCAACCCATATACGGCTCACTGCTGAGCTCGAGTCTCCTCTCAGAATGAGAGGGTTTAGGCCAATAGTCCACCACGCTGGCCCAATGCGGATTGGCAGACTTCACACACGCAGAGAATTAAGAAATTTTCTGGTGTGCAGGTTTCCTCACGATGTTTTCCTTCACCGTTTGAGACACGTGATATTTAATTTCTTAAAATGCACACAACTGAAAAGTTGGAGGTGCATGCCCCGGACCGGATTCGAACCCACACCCTCCGGAATCGGAGGCAAAGGTCATATCCACTGGGCTATCACGGTCCACTAGTCCATATTACTCCCTAATAAAGTAAAGCTTTTTATGGTTGAAACAATTTTGCAAATCGGTCGAGTTCAGCAGTGAGCCGAATGTGGGTTGATAATGACAGTGCTGCATACTTTTTTTTTTGGATAGGAAGTATGTAGCAAAATGCTGAGTTAGGGCCTTTTTCTAGGTTATGCCACATATTGCAGGGCGTTCTTCTTTTTTTGCTCTAGCTATAAGCTATATATTTAAAATTTATTATTGTAATGTGTGGCACTGCCTAAAAATAAAGATATTTCTTTCTTTCTTTCTTTCTTTCAATGATGATGATAATATTACTTTAGAAGTATGGATAGAATAGCATGTTTAGTTTCTGTCAGCCAGTATCTATACTGTTAAAGATACACAAACAGATCTCGAATAGAATACTTACCCCGTAGCGGAGAGCTAACAACGTCCCCCAGACGCCGCAACAGATTGTGTATGACATTAGCCAGATCGTTCAGTGTCAGACTGACTTCATCACTGTTTATTCTACACATCGCTCGCTGGAGAATTCACTAACATTAAAGTAACATAAGTATACGAAATTGAGATGCTTATTGACAACCCTTCGTGGATATCATACAGTTATGATATCCACGAAGGTTGATGATGGATATCATCCTACTAATATTATAAACGCGAAAGTTTTTATGGATGTTAGGTTGTATGTTTGGATGTTTGTTTGGATGTTTGTTACTCTTTAACGCCGCTACTAATTTGGAATGGAAATAGATTTTACTCTGGATTAACAGGCTACTTTTTATCCCAAAAACTGTTTCCCGAGATTTGCAAAAATTGATGATTTTGATGACATGAATAATGATTTTGTTACTTTTTTCACGCCTCGACTACTGAACCGAATTAGCTGAAATTTGGTATTGAGATATATTATAGCCCGGATTAACACATAGGATACTTTTTATGCCGAAAAAATCTATGTTCCCGAGGGATTTGTGAAAAACTAAATTCCACGCGGACGAAATCGCGGGCGTCCGCTAATACAATTATATTTCACAAAGGGTTGCCAGTAGGTACCGGTCGACATTTCGTTACAAAGAATCTCTAATCAATTTCATGTCATTTGAAAGGTTTTTCAAGTTATGTTTTCTCAATAGTAAAAAAATAGCAATTAAATGGTGCTTAATAGATACATGCTCAAAATTAACCAGGTATAAAACTAATATTTTATTGGTGAATTAAAGTTTTAACTTCTGTTTCCCTTTATTTCGCCGTTTAAAAATAATGCCTTTATTAAGTACATATAAGACGGCCTCCGTGGCGCAGTGGTTTGCGAGGTGGATTCACAAAACGGAGGTCCTGGGTTCGATCCCCGGCTGGGCAGATTGAGATTTTCTTAATTTGTCCAGGTCTGGCTGGTGGGAGGCTTCGGCCGTGGCTAGTTACCACCCTACCGGCAAAGACGTACCGCCAAGCGATTTAGCGTTCCGGTACGATGCCGTGTAGAAACCGAAAGGGGTGTGGATTTTCATCCTCCTCCTAACAAGTTAGCCTGCTTCCATCTTAGACTGCATCATCACTTACCATAAGGTGAGATTGTAGTCAAGGGCTAACTTGTAAGGAATAAAAAAAAAAAAAAATAAGAACATCGACATATATTGAGTTCAGTTTCACCATTAACAACTCATATTCGGCTCGATGTTGAGCACGAGTCTCCTGTTTGCATGAGAGGAGTCCACCACGTTGGCAAACTTCACACACCTAGAGAATTAAGAAAATTTTCAGATATGCAGGTTTCCTCGCGATCTTTTTCCTTCGCCGTTTGAGACACGTGATTTTTTAAAATGCACATAACTGAAAATTGGAGGTGCATGCCCCGGACCGGACCCTACGCCCGCCGAATCGAAGGCAGAGGTCATATCCACGTCTTGAGTTCAGTTTACCGGTCCATTAATGTAGGAAGGCTCATAGACTTCATAGAATTGGTTCATAGACTGAGGTTTGTCTGTTCTGTGCCATTGCAAGTTCAAATCAAATCAAATCAAAAATCATTTATTTCAAGTAGGCTCAGTTTGCAAGCACTTTCAAGTCTCAGTTTACAAGTTCTTAGTAAGATTTGGCTATCACAGTTTCCTGCTAATCAAAACAGTTTCGTCAATTTATTCCACTCAGTCTCCCAATATCCGGAAGCACTTACCAGTGGTCCGAGGCGATCTTAGCATCCAGCTAAGCTTGCACCGTTTCTCTGCTCAATAGAGTTGCGAGCGGCTTAATCTGCTCAAAGGGAAACGTGATACGGGTGTCTGTAAGACCTGTTTTCACTAAGGCATCAGTTATTACAATTTCCTTTTATCTGTTTATTAAACTAAACTCGAGAATAACTTACTTCTTTCCTAAATTGTACGTTTTGTATTGATTTGACTAAAGCCGGGTCCAGACGTGTGTAATCCACCGTGTAAAATAATGCTAATTCTACATATGGACAGCACTACGAGCGTCGAGCATTACATGTAACGCGTTCGGTTGATCCATCGGCAGTCGGTTTTTTGCGCGAACACAAAGGCGCTCGCAGTGTTCGCAACTGTTGGAAACTACTCTTGAAATAGATTCGCGACAATTCCTTTGTCGTCCACACTGTTGACACTAAATTATACATAATCTTATTTTACACGGTTCAATATTTGTTTAAATCCAATTGCTTCTATGGCATTGAAACTTCTAAATATATTTAAATGCGATTGCGCAATCTCATTGAAAGCTTCGATTGGCCAAACGCTTTTAATGTCATTGCTTCAGTTTGATAGAACCATGTATTCAATTTTATGTTTAAAGTATGTCAAAATTAAAATGTCACTAACAACGAAGTTGCCATGGAAACGAACGATGTCACGTCGTCCGATCTGTACAGATTTAACTGTACAATTTTTTGATTACGGTTTCGATTAGATAACTTTTAAATTTAGGAAGCTGTGCAGTAAAAACTGAAGGTCAAATAAAACTTGTCATCATCACCATCATCATATCAGCTGATGGACGTCCACTGCAGGGCATTGGCCTTTTGTAGGGACTTCCAAATATCACGATACTGAGCAGCCTGCGTCCAGCGAATCCCTGCGATTCGCTTGATGTCAGTCCACCTGGTGAGGTGTTGACCAACACTGCGCTTTCTAGGGCGGTATTAAGATTATTTCTTGTAATCCTAGGTTCAATAAAGGGTCTGTGGTCCACTCTTTAGCGGCAACGAGACTGTCTGAACCCTTTAATACGAGTACAGCCATTGTCTCACTAAATACATATTAATACAAGTTTTAATAGTTCGCTTGTGTTTTGTATACAGCGAGATAATTTTGATTTAAATAAAAGCCAGTCATCGGAGTGAATAATCTTTAAGATTCGTCACTAATTTAGCGCCCAAACGTGACTGTGACACACTGTTAGGAAGAACTACGAACAAGACCCACCTAATGGTGAATGGAAAAACATAGCCTATAAACTTAGCAGTCTATGATAGTCTATGTACCTAGTACAAATCATTCAAATTGCTTTGTTAAAATCCTGTTTTCTTTAACCTGAGGCGTAAATGAAAAGCCTGATGTTACTGTAACAACACCGGCAAATACGCCCTTCAGAGCGAACAACAAGCAACCACGAAATGCTACTTAGAGGCAGTAATAAGCATGGCGGTAGTACTTCCCTGGACGAGCTCGGTCATAAAAAGCTCTGTAGTGAAGTACATCACTAATCCATAGTGAATATTTTAATAGTGTCACATCCCTACGCTTAACTTGGCTATAAAAGGCTATAGATAGAACATGGCGCCCTCTCTCTTCGCCCGAGCCCCAGTAGCAATGAACCATCTTTTATCATAAATATAATACAAGCTCTACTTCAACAAAACTTTTACCAGGAATTTACTTACTCCATTTATGAATGTTATGGAAATCATCAACATCAGGTTGATGATTTCCATAAAATTCATAAATGGAGTGAGTAAATTATGCTCGTAAAAAAAACCTTTTCTGATCTGACTGCTACAAATACTTTAAATATTAATCAAAAGGGAGCAGAACAGTAATAAACGAATAGTAGGATTTTATTGCTACTAAATAAAAATATACCTAAATGAATTTCGCTGACTGAAAATCGTAATTGATTTTATCCACTTATAGCAATCCACATTGCTACCAAGAAAATGGTCTTTTTAAGTAAAACCACTCGATATTTCAAGCGTTTCCGTAATAAAGCGTCTCGATAGATAGACGGAGTACATAGTAATCCTATGAGGGTTCCGTATTTTCCCTTTTAAGGTACGGTGTCATCATTATCAACAACCCATATTCGGCTCACTGCTGAGCTCGAGTCTCAGAATGAGAGGGGTTAGGCCAATAGTCCACCACGCTGGCCCAATGTGGATTGGCAAACTTCATACACACAGAGAATTAATTTTTTGGTATGCAGGTTTCCTCACGATGTTTTTCCTTCACCGTTTCAGACACGTGATATTTAATTTGTTAAAATGCACATAACTTGTGTGTATGTTGTGTGCAACTGCCGGTCAGTGTAGAGAATTGGAGACAGAGGTCATATCACGGCTCTTCAATATATAAACATATAAAATGTTCACCAAACTTTAACACAATGTGTATTACAATACAGACAGACATCTAAAACGGGCGTCATTTATGTATTCCGTCTCATTTTTCGCACCAACGACTCCCTTTCCTTTTGATTTCCTTTATTATACGGCGAGGCGTACAGGACGAAGTTAGGGCGATCAAAAAGGGAAAATTTAATGGAAAATGTCATCTCCAAAATGTCTCTTGAACGCGTTTCCTCACTAGTTTAAGGGCATTATAGTCTGGCAAGTTCGTTAATGACACTTCCATGATATGCGGGCGACGGGGGGAAAGACTGCGCGGGTGTGAAATCGTGCGTGCGGGGAAGTGAGGTGCACAGGTGTGAGGTGGCTTTTTCGTTCATCGCTACACGCCCCTCGGCCCGCGCGGATCATCGTGAGTGTTACGAACGAAGTTGCCGAGCTATAGCTGACGCTCGCAACAGTATGAAAATTTTAGTATTTCGTTTCGTAGTTTATTTGACTTTGTACAGGTGTGTATGTAGGTGTACGATAACGAAATAAAAAGAAATAAAATAAGTTTATTCATTTTAGTGTCACAAACAGTACATCCTATCTTAGATAATATTATATGACTGTCTGTGACTCCAAACAGAAAGGGTTTACAGCTCAGCATTAGCCGTAATTGCAAAAAAGCAATGGCCGGCGCTGATTTTCAACTGAGACCTTTTATATTTACAAATTAAAATACTAAATACTTACAAATGAAAAGATAATATATTTATAAATGCCAACATACATTAATTAATATAACATACCCTGCTTGAAGTTAAAAATTATATATTTGTACATACGCATAGAAATATGACTACATAGTACATACCATAAGTATAGTTATAAATGTTTTTTGTATTACCTTTCTCGTTGTAATACCTTTCTCGCTATGAAAGAAAAAGACATATTGCTGACCAATAGCGGCAGAAATTAAATATCGCTGTCTCTTTCGTCCGACGTAACGAAAGAGAGAGCGATATTATTTACTTTTGATTGTATTGAATAGATAGAGACTCTAAACAATAGCTAGTTAGTATTTCAGTAATGTATGCAATTATTTTGCCGATTCGATTTCAGATAGCAATCGCATACCCTGTGCCAGCCATTAGCGATATATCAGACCCTCCTCTGTCCAATAAGAGATGCCGCACACATCTTATGTTACACTAGCTGACGCCGCGCGGTTTCACCCTCGTGGTTCACGTTCCCGTAGAAATACAGGGATAATATAACCTATAGCCTTCCTCGATAAATAGGCTATCTAACACTGAAAGAATTTTTCAAATCGGACCAGTACTTCCTGAGATTAGCGAGGTCAATCAAACAAACAAACAAACTCTACAGCTTTATAATATTAGTATAGATTTACAAGCACAGAACCGACATCGCTAAAATGTGGCTGGTGGAAGGCTAACTTGTAGAGAATATATATATATATTATGGACAATAATGGCGGATTGATGACGTTTTCAACGCAGTAGGCGGTTTGACGTTTGGTCTGGTCCGATTTCAAAAGTTCTTTTAGTGTTAGAAAGGCCATCGAGGAAGGCTATAGGCTATATACTATCCCCATATTCCTACGGGAACGGGAACCACGCGGGTGAAACCGTGCAGTGTTAACTGGTAGATAGAATATAATTCGTATTAAATCGTTCTGATCCCCTATACAGCTTAAACTCTATAAAAATATAAGCAAAAAGTAGCTTTAGCGACTACCCGCATATTTCGAGTTAAGTAGCAATGTGCGGCCAACCTTAAAGATGGGCATTAAGCATTCTGAAAGGGTTCCTTTTGGTTCTAAAGTTAATACAAACCTTCATTTGGAGACTTTTATACTGACTTCTTAAATAGATTATTCTTTGATGGGTAGTTGTTTTGTTTGTAGAATTTTTCCAAAAACTTTACTTTCAAATGAGATTCAATCTCACTATAAATACATAGAAAACCGCATTTTAAAAATTAATTTCGTTTACGTTTCAGTGGAGCAATAATGACTTTGTAAGAATCTAATAAATAAATATCAAAAAACTATGTTTATAGTAATAATTATTATGATATTTCTGCCACTAAAATTAACGCACCTATTCCGGATATTAGTCGGAATAAACAGAAATTGTTTTTTTTTATCAACCTTTGAAAATACACAAATGTGTAAAAAGCTATTATTTCCAATTACTTATATATTTAGAAACATTCATACTCCGTCCCAGAAATACCTTAATTAGGCACTGAAATAAGAAAGTTACACAGTGATTCATTTTAGATAATGAGGTAAGAAGATTACCACAGCAACTTAAATAACTCAATAGATAAACCGGAATTAGGTAAACATTCTCCCCTTATAAAATCTCTACCCACGCTATCCGTCTTTAATAGGCATTGACCTTTAGAACGCCTACGTACTCTTGAGTTTTTATTTGGGTCTAACACCTAGTGCCTATTTCGACCAATTCGGTCTTAGAAGACAATAGCGAAAAGTGTCGTCAGAACTCCCTAGAAAATATTGTATCCATTACTTGAACAATGTAAACGGACCTATCTAAGTAGTTTTAGAGCTAGTACACACTGAGCGTTAGTGTTGCGTTCGAAGAGCGTTTTTATTAACCGACTTCCAAAAACAGGTTCTACGTTCGGCGGTATGTATGTCCAGCGATATTTCAGTCATTTTAAAATCGATTTTGAAAATTCTGGTTTTGTTTGATAGTTTCTTGTTTTTGTTTTAATTAAAGCTATTTCTGAATCAACCACAGAAATTTTGTAATTTAAACGGATTGAATTAAAACATCACTGGCTTGGTACCGCCTTCAAACTGATCAGAAGGTAGCACATAGGTACGATGTTATTTTTTGCTTTTTAGTTTAGGTTTTTATGTTGGAAGTCGGTTGAATTTTTTTTATTATTTTTTTTTTTTACAAACAATAATCTACATTATATTAATTTGTATTGAGTACTTCGGTTTAAATATTCAACACCTCAACGGTAAAGGGGTAAAGGGGCCGGACTCATCACTAAGAGGTTCGTGGATCATCCTCGTGGTTGGATCCATGTCCGCTGGGCTGTTGTCGTACCTACTTTTCCGACTAGTTAATAAGAATATTGATCACAATCTATACTAATATTATAAAGCTAAAGAGTTTGTTTGTTTGATTGAACGCGCTAATCTCAGGAACTACTGGTCCGATTTGAAAAATTCTTTCAGTGTTAGATAGCCTATTTATCGAGGAAGGCTATAGGCTATATTTTATCTCCGTATTCTTAAGGAAAAGGGAACCACGCAGATGAAACAGCGCGGCATTAGCTAATATGTAAAATGTCGTTATCAACCCATATACGGCTCACTGCTGAGCTCGAGTCTCCTCTCAGAATGAGAGGGGTTAGGCCAATATTGTCCACCACGCTGGCCCAATGCGGATTGGCAGACTTCACACACGCGGAGATTTAAGAAATTCTCTGGCGTGCAGGGTCCCTCACGATGTTTTCCTTCACCGTTTGAGACACGTGATATTTAATTTCTCAAAATGCACACAACTGAAAAGTTCGAGGTGCATACCCCGAACCGGATTCAAACCCACACCCTTCGGAATTGGAGGCAGAGGTCATATCCATCGGGCTATCACGTCTCTACTCTAGTATGTAAAATGTATGGCAAATATTCCTTTAAAAAAACAATTACTCGTATCTTGAAAGGATCGTTATTCTAAACTAAGTGCATAAGTATTATTATACTTATAAATCTAAAACCACTATAATCATTAACAGTCTTTTTTAATAGCTCACGGTTTCCTTATAGAAAGGAATGTTTGGAGCTTAGACCCACTAAGCTACTACAATGCGCATTGGCAGGTTCAGTGTGATAATGTTTGACATTCCAGCGCTGTCGTAATAAAAAAACTATGTGGTAAAACGGGGATTTTCTTAAAAAAAATACTTAATATTTACCAGCCCGAAAAATAACTGTACTAACAACAATTTAATTTAAATAAGTATGGGAAAACATTAATTGTTACATTTTATTTACAAAATCGTATTCCTTGCAACCAGTTGTGTGTGCGAAACTGGTTACATTTACAAAATAGCCTCTATTAAGACGATTAAAAAACGCACGTTTCTAAGCCGCCTAACGTGTACAATACCTTACACTTAAGTAAAACCTTCACGACCACTCAATGCGAGTGCCAAAGCTATTATTTTTAAAAGTACTTATATCACCATTTCATAGAACTCTTGAATTTTTATGTAAGACTGACCACATATATACGTTTTATATTTAGACTATATATTTTACAAAATATCTTTTATTTTGGTAAAATATCGAGCTTATATAATTGATCTCAACATCACAGATAGAAGGAGATGTAAAAAGGGAATCAGGAAATGTGAGTTTTGGTTGGTCTGATAAAAAAACATTAACAATGATCATCATTAAAATATTCATCATCATCGTCATCATTATCAGCATTATTTTGCTGGTGGGAGGCTTCGGCCGTGGATAGTTACCACCCTACCTACAAAGACGTACCACCAAGCGACTTAGCGTTTCGTTACGATTTCATGTAAAAGCCGAAAGGGGTGTGGATTTTCATCCTTTTCCTAACAAGTTAGCCCGCTTCCATCTTAGATTGCATCATCAGGTGAGATTGTAATCAAGGGCTAACTTGTAAATAAAAAAAATACAAAGATCTTTTATACAACAATTTAGCTTAACGTTTGGTAGAAAAGCGGCCTTACATTTCACCAATGCCTATTGTTTCGCTTTGTTTCTCTCCAAATAATATA
Organism: Bicyclus anynana; assembly: GCF_947172395.1. Lineage (NCBI taxonomy): Eukaryota > Metazoa > Arthropoda > Insecta > Lepidoptera > Nymphalidae > Bicyclus > Bicyclus anynana. The sequence continues at coordinate 6,832,019 of NC_069105.1, forward strand.
AAAATAGAAAGTCTTTCACTCAGTGTTTGTGTTCAAGAAAAGCAATATAATATGAAAGCAGTTTTATTTCTCATATGCCACTAGTACGATATTAACAATTGTTACACAAAGAGAATCTAGAAACGAATGAAAATGTGTACGATTTCCCTCAAGGTTAGAAAATAACAATTTACTCATCAATACATATAAGTAAAATTAGGGTGTCAGTTGATTTCAAGATAACTGTGTTTTCTTAAGTGCTTATAGTTATTTACACGATCATTATCATCATTATCAACCCATATTCAGCTCACTGCTGAGCTCGAGTCTCCTCTCAGAATTAAGAAAATTCTCTGGCAGGTTTCCTCACGATGTTTTCCTTCACCGTTTGAGACATGTGATATTTAATTTCTTAAAATGCACACAACAGATAAGTTGGACGTGCAAGGCCCGGAGCGGATTCGAACCCACACCCTCCAGAATCCGACGCAGAGGTCATATACACTGGGCACGGCACGGCACGATAATTAAACACAATCTAGCTTTTCTTTAAAATTTGCTTCTCTGTCTGTCAGTTTCTCCGGGCTAATCTCTGAAACGTCTGAACAGAGGAGGTTTTGAGCAATATTTAGGCTACTTTTGATCCCCGAAAATTACATGACCCGCGAGATTTATGAAAAACTGAATTTGACGTGTACGAAGTAGCGGGCGTTCTCTAGTTTTCATCAAATATCTTTTCTACTTTTTTACTTTTTAATGAAATAAATCACAAATGTTGGCTACTAAGAAATGTTTTCTCATACAAACAATGAATTCTCATTGCTCTTCTTTCCAATCTCCAGTAACACAACTATTGCATTGTTTGACTAAAACCTAAAGCCCCACATCCACGATGATACTTTTCATTAAGGCTTTGTGAAAATTTTGTTTATTTGTAAAAACTTTCAATCGTTCATATTTATTTATATATTGATCTTTTACTCTATTTATTATTAAGAGTAATTTTTTTCTTCAAAATAAAATAAAAATAAAAGTTCACTTTCACAATCGTAAAGTAAAAAATAAGAGGATTAAATAAAGATAATAAAAGAACAAACGAGTAAAGATGCACTTAAACGTGTAATTAAAATCGCTGCATCCTAGACAATATTAGTCTCTTTTTACAAATACCTAAAATAATGGACTACCAAAATTATTTTGTTTAATAAATAGTTATAGTCTGTGACAGAAATTGCTCAGTTTATTATTAAAAATAAAACAAAATTTCCACAAACTTCATGTTTCTCTGGACTCGTATGATGAATCATGAAATCGTGTAAAAATATTCACAATCATACACAATCACACACACACGGGTCTCAAAAATTTTTTTTTTACTAATAATATATAATCATCCAATTTTGAGGATAAATGAATTATATAATATTAGCGGACGACCGCGACTTCGTCCGCGTGGAATTTAATTTTTCACAAATCCCTCGGGAGCCATGGATTTTTCCGCGATAAAAAGTAGCATATGTGTTAATCCAGGCAATAATATATCTCAATACCAACTGATTCGGTTCAGTAGTTGAGGCGTGAAAGAGTAACAAACATTCATATCATCAAAATCTTCAGTTTTCGCAAATCTCGGGAATCGTGGATTTTTTCAGGAGCCTTTGCGTTAATTCAGAGTAAAATCTGTTTCCATTCCGAATTTCAGTAAAATCGCTTCAGTAATAGCGGCGTTAAAGAGTAACAAACTTCGAAACAAACACATCCAAATATCCATACAAACTTTTCAGTTTATAATATTAGTAGGATAGGATGTAATTGAAATCTTAAGAGTTTACATACAAGGAACTCGGTTGAGCAAATATAGCAAGCAATTGGCTCGATCGTGAGTGCAGCGCCTAAATTGCAAACGTCTATTTCATTTCTATGTGAAAATACTATTGTTGTATAACATACAACTTAGTGTTAGACGAACTTTTTGTTTAGTTTTCCTTATTACCTAGATTTTGTAGGTACTTAGACTTGAGTACTAACTTTTTATAAGAATAGTTGTCAGCAGAAAAAGCTGAAACCGGTAAGTGGCTCAAGTATGCCTCTCTGACAGAGAGTTACATATTTGTACCTTGTGCCGTGGAGACCCTTGGGCCATGGAGTCGCAGTGCCAAAAAATTTTTCCGTACCATTTCACCGCGGCTTGTTGCCTCGACTGGTGACAGAAGGGCTGGCTCATTTTTTGCGCAAAGGATCAGCCTGGCTGTCCAGCGCGGAAATGCAGCCAGTATTCTTGCCACCATTCCACGTGGGCATGATTTGTATAGTTATTAGGATAAGTTAGCTTAAGTTCCTTATTGTATTCTGTCAACTAGTAATTTAGAAAATGGTGTAATATACGAGTTTTATTTAATTGTCCTGACATAAGTTTAAATTATAACCTTTGTTCAACATTCATCATCATCATTATCAAGCCATATTCGTCTCACTGTTGCGCTTGAGTTTCCTCTCAGATTGAGAGGGGTTAGGCCAATAGCTGGCTCAATTCGGATTGGCAGACTTCACACATTGTAGAGAAAAGAAAATGTTCTGGTATGCAGGTTTCCTCACGATGTTTTTCCTTCACCGTTTGAGACACGTGATATTTAATTTCTTACAATATTGGTTTTCTTGTTTTGTTTTTAATCCACGTCTGAGTTTCTGCTAAATGTAGGTACATTTATACATTTACAATAGTAAAAAGCTTTATTAAATATTATTATTATTATTGTTATGTAGTTCTATAATACTAATAATGCAGACGTTACTATTATTATTATTAACAGCAGCCGTCTCGAGCCACCATTACAAAATTCTGCTGAATTAATATAAAGAGCTTTTATTACAGTAAATGTTTCTGTCATGTGCAGTAAAAGTTCTCTAATATTCGTTATTGTGACATATTTGTAAAGGATCTTTTTAATTGTTTTAATTTAACATTAAAAGCTTCTAATAGCCCGACTTTAATAAAATCTTTTACCAAACAATTTTTTTTTATTCTTCACATGTTAATCCTTGACTACAATCTCAGCTCATGGTAAGTGATGATGCAATCTAAGATGGAAGCGGGTTAACTTGTTAGGAGTACGATGAAAAGTCACACCCCTTTCGGTTTCTACACGACATTGTACCGGAACGGTAAATCGCTTAACGTTACGTCTTCGCGACTCGTTGAGCTATGTCGGTGACTTTGATTCTTCTGCAAATCTCCTTATTTCTGATTCGATCACGCAGAGCTACTTGTAGCAAGATCGTTCCATCGCCCGCTGTGGACTCTGAGTCCATGTATCTCATCATCATTATCAACCCATATTCGCCTCACTGCTGAGGTCGAGTCTCTTCTCAAATTGGTTGGGTTAGGCCAATAGTCCACCACGCTACCACCACGCCAATGCAGATTGGCAGACTTCACACACGCAGAGAATTAAGAAAATTCCCTAGTATGCAGGTTTCCGCACGAAGTTTTTCCTTCAACGTTTGAGACACGTGATATTTAATTTCTTAAAATGCACACAACTGAAAAGTTGGAGGTGCATGTCCTGGACCAGTTTTAAACACACATCCTCGGGAATCGGAGTCAGAGGTCATATCCACTGGGCTACCACGGCTATGACATATATCTAGTAAGTAATAATACATCATTGATCACATAGCACGCCAGGGCGTTGACCTGGATATATCTGGGTAGACATTTCATTTAGAATTTAACTTTAACAATTACAACTCCGAAGTTGTAGTAAAGTGAGTCAACGCTTTGAGGACAGTTTAATAATTCATGACCACTTCCCAGCTAAGAATTACTTACTCGAATGTTTAATGTCCCTTTCGTTCTTAGACACTGTTATTATACTATTTTACCGATTTTTTTTTATTCAATGACAAGGCAGACCTGCGTTCTCACTTGATGTTAAGTGACGATGCAATCTAACAGTGGAATTCATAGACGTTGTAAAGGCACCCCCAGGGGATCATCCAGCTGCTGAGTGTCGGATTCACCCTCTATTTGTTTGTTTAAAACTCAGTGGGGGAAGTTGAGAAAACTGATTTTCAGTTCCCAATATATCCCTAAATTTCAGGGGGCACATTAATTATCGAACTCACCGATGTCTGGAAACCTTGCAAAGAAATTATCTATTGGTGAAAGCCGCATGAAAATCCGTGTAGTAGATTTGTTTTATAACAATACGTATATTGTATCTATCTAATATTATACTCTATACTAATATTATAAATGCAAAAGTAAGTCTGTCTGTTTTGTTCCTTTTCACGGCTAAACGGCTGAACCGATCCAGATGAATTTTGGTATAATAGTAAATGGGACTTTGGAGCAAAATATAGAGTACTTTTTGACCCTAAAATAAAAGTAAAAGGGGCTCATGTGTGTCCAAAAAAGGTGGATTGTGGATTGAGAAAACTGATTTTCACTTCCCAATTTACATAAAAAAAGTTTCACTTTTCTCATCCTTATTACATGTAAACAATCGAAATTAAAAGTTACAAAGAGGGGCGTAAATTACAGCCAATTATAAAACTTTGCGCTTACAAAGTTACCTTGCCACGAGGTTTTTTCACAACAATTTTTTCCAACTGTGAGGCATGAGGCCTTGAACCTTTCATAATAAGTAACCCACATTGAATAGAAACGTGTCTCAAACGGTGAAGGAAATCATCGTGAGAAAACCTGCATACTAGAGAATTTCCTTAGTTCTCTGCGTGTGTGAAGTCTGCCAATCCGCAATGGGCCAGCGTGGTGGACTTTTGGCCTAACCCTTCTCATTCTAAGAAGACACTCAAGCCCAGCAGTGAGCCGAATATGGGTTGATAACGATGACAACGATTGAATAGAAAAAGTCATGAATTTACATAAATTAATTATGATATTTTTTGACTTTACACAATAATCATGCAAATTATTGATACTTTACGTTTGTTTGTCTAACTGAAACTCATATATTTTATTAACAAAAGAAAAAATAATTAGGAAATAGCAAATACATCGAAGAATAATACAAAAGGACACCAAATAATTCAAAACAAACTATTTTTGTATTGCCTCACTTTTCACCATGCATTCTGCCGTTAAGCAGGGTCTGTATTTCACAAAAACATTGTGAAACCTGCATACCAGATTATTTTCTTAATTCTCTGCGTGTGTGAAGTCTGCCAATCCGCATTGGGCCAGCGTGGTGGACTATTGGCCTAAACCCTCTCATTTTGAGAGGATATTCGAGCTCAGCAGTGAGCCAAATATGGGTAGATAATGATGATTGTAGTGTATTGTTAACATAAAATATTAAACATTTATGTATGTGAGGGTATGACAATAAATAATCAGTATTGAACTAGCAAGTGGCGTTTCATTACATGGTGGCAGCGGTGCGAGTTATTTAATTAGTTTTTAGAAGTTTGAGGCAGTGAATTATTGAAATAAGTGAAGATTTAACGTAAGTGACGTTAATGCAAGTTTGTATTACGGTAAAATGGAGCACGCTCGCCCACCGGCTGAGTTAAACATCGATGGCAGTCCAGCCGCGCGAGCGGACGCGTGGACAAAATGGTGGAAGCAATTCGAGATCTTTTTAAAAGCATCGGGGACGATTAAGGAACCACTAGATGTACAAGCCAGCTTGTTAGTGAATCTCATCGGGCCAGAGGGTTATGAGATATTTTCAACCTTCACGTATGGTAAAGAGGAAAGTGCAGAGGACGTGAAATGTCTTAAAAGTAAATTTGATACTCATTTTGGAACAAAGAAAACTAATGTTACAATGTTACGGTTTAAATTTTTTACGAGAAATCAATGCGAGGGTGAGCCGATAGGAAAATATGTTACCGCGCTCAGATTGCTCAGTCAAGATTGCAAGTTTGAGCATCTCACAGACGACTTAATCAAAGATCGCATAGTATGTGGCATTTCTAACAACGTCGTTCGGGATCGTCTACTGAGGACTGATGATCTAAATCTCACGAAGACTATGCAAATCTGTGAGGCCGATGAGATATCGAGGCATGAGAGTAAGCAAATAGAAGAGGCGAGTTCGAGCGTTCGTGTGGACGGAGTGGCCGGGCGCGGCCAGACCGGCCGGAGTCGGGACCGCGGCGGAGTGCCGGCGGCGAGGCGCGCGCGCGACTGGTGGCGCGGCGCCGCACCCGGACCTCGTGACCGCGAGCGCGGGGCCGCGCGCCAAGGGGCCCGCGCGTGTCAGCGTTGTGGTAGTGAGTTTTGTGAAGTGCAATGGTGTCCAGCGACTCACGCGACCTGTTACACCTGCAGGGGCAGGGGTCATTTTTCAAGGGTATGTAGAATGCCAGGGAAGAGGGTGCACAACCTAAGTGAGGGTATTGAATCGGAAGGGTCTGATGATGAACTAATCTTTGTGAATGTGATAGGTAACTGTGAAAGTGATAGGAAAAGGTCGAACGAATGGACAGATTTATTGGAGTTTGGTAATGGTAAGAAGTTAAAGTTTAAGTTAGATACCGGTTCGATGTTGAATATATTGTCTAAATTAGATTATTTGAATCTAGGTCTTAGTTACAAAAAATTGAGCCTTTACACTGGGCGAGTGCACTCCTATACCGGCAACATTGTGCCGATAATAGGACAATGTAACCTATCTGTTAAATATAAGGAAGTGTTTTATAATCTGAAGTTTGTTGTATGTAACATGCAATGTCAAAATATATTAGGATTGAGTGCTTGTGTAAAACTGGGCTTAATACAAAGAATAGATAACTTAGATATAGACAAAAGTTATTCAGAATTATTTTCGGGTATCGGGAAATTGCCTGGTATACATAGGATAGTTATAGATAAAACGGTGCAACCCAGTATATGTCCGTCGCGGAAAATACCACTAGGTCTCCGAGAGAAACTCCACAGTGAGTTGCAGCGCATGGAACAGCTGGGTGTAATTCGCAAGGTACAGCATCCAACAGAATGGGTAAACGCTATAGTAATAACAGCGAAGAAAAATGGGGATATACGCGTGTGTTTAGACCCGCGGCAGTTAAATCGCGCGATCCGGCGTGCGCACTTCACGTTACCCACGGTGACCGACCTCGCGGCGAGACTGCGCGGGGCGAGCTGCTTCAGCGTGCTCGACGCGCGCTGCGGCTTCTGGATGCTCCAGCTGGACGACGTTAGCGCGGACCTGTGCACGTTCAGCACCCCTCACGGCAGGTACCAGTTCTTGCGACTACCCTACGGGATAAGCTGTGCACCAGAAATATTCCACGCGAGAGTGCGTCAGCACCTGGAAGATCTGGAGGGAGTCGACTCATTCATAGACGACATCGTGGTCTGGGGTAAGACTCGGGAGGAACATGATCTACGATTGAATCGATTATTAGAAAGGGCGCGCGAAATAGCAATGAGATTTAATAAAGACAAATGTAAATTTGGGGTCAATGAGATAACGTATTTAGGACATATTTTCGATGAACGGGGCATGAGACCGGATGTTAACAAAGTTAAAGCTATTCTGGAAATGCCCGAGCCCAGTGATAGAAAATCATTAGAGCGGTTTTTAGGTATGATTAATTACCTTTCAAAATTTGTACCTAATTATTCACAGGCGGTGGCTTCGCTTAGAAGTTTACTTAAAAAAAATGCTGAATGGGTGTGGGACTCGGTGCATTCGGAGGCGGTGAAGTTATTAAAAACAAAAATTGCAACAGCGCCAGTGCTCGCATTGTATAGTACGGAGCTCCCGGTTGTACTTTCGGTGGACGCCAGCGCGGAGGCCCTCGGCGCGGTGTTACTGCAGTCGGGGCGCCCGGTCGAGTTCGCGTCCCTCACGCTCACTGACACGCAGCGTCGGTACGCACAAATAGAAAAAGAAATGTTAGCAATTGTGTTTGCGTGTGAACGGTTTCATCAATATATTTTAGGGCGACGCGACGTGACCATACAGAGTGACCATAAACCGCTAGAATCGATAGTTAAAAAATCGTTATCTTCCGTTCCGGCTAGATTACAGCGTATGATGCTTAGACTGCAGAGGTATGATTTTAAGGTCGTATATACTCCTGGAAAATATATGTATATTGCAGATACTTTATCTAGGGCCCCGTTACCGGAATGCATGTACGAAAAGTTAAATGAAAACATTGAAGCACAAACTTGTTTTATGATTAGTAATTTGCAGTTTAGTGATAAAAAATTGAGTTTAGTTAAAGAAAACGTAGCTAATGATGAAGAATGTCGAGACTTAGTGAAATATATAGTAAACGGTTGGCCTAAAAATAAATACGAAGTGAAAGTTAATCTTAGGATATTTTGGTCGTATCGTGAAAGTCTACAGTATGTAGATGGATTGATAATTAAGGATTATTTATTATATATACCGGCAGCACTACGGCGCGAGATGCTAGAAAGGATTCACGAGGGTCACCTAGGCATCGACCGCTGCAAGCGGCGCGCGCGCCAGGTGATGTTCTGGGTAGGCATGTCCCGCGACATCGAGCACGCCGTGCGCGCGTGCGCCACGTGCGAGCGGTACGCGCCCGCGCCGCGCCGGGAGCCGATGTTGCCGCACGCCATTCCCGACGTGCCGTGGCTCAAGGTAGGCTCAGATATATTTGAATATAGAAAAAAGAATTTCCTTATCCTAGTAGATTATTTTTCGAACTTCGTTGAAGTTAATGAATTGACGTCGGTAAATAGTAATTCTGTGATAAGGGCTATGAAGGAGCAATTTGCTAGATACGGAATTCCTAATGAATTGATCACAGATAATGCAACAGTTTACTGCTCGAAGGAATTTCAAACCTTTCTTAGTACATGGGATATTAAACACGTGACGTCTTCACCTTTGTATGCCCAGAGTAATGGTAAAAGTGAGCGCAGCGTCCGTACGGTAAAAAATTTAATAAAGAAAAGTTTCGATTCGGGAAAAGATTATTACATAGGATTATTAAACCTTAGGACTGCACCGCGGGAAAACATAGACTCCCCAGCGCAGATCCTTATGGGTAGGAGGTTAAATACGCGGTTGCCAACACATCATAAATTGTTTAATGATATTGTCGATCGCAAAAAGAATCACGATGCCGTGTTGGACCAACAACATAAACAAAAAATTTATTATGATAGTCGTGCTGCGAAACATCTTCGACCTCTGCGTGTTGACGATAAAGTGGTGATCATAGACGGTAAGAACCGAAAGAGCGCAAAAATTATTCAGCCGGCCGCGGAACCCAGGTCGTATATCGTAGAGGATCAAGTCAGACGTAGATATCGACGTAATCGGCGTCATTTAGTGTGTAGGCAAAATATAAAAGAGGGCCAAGAACAGTACGAGCGGGCGACAGACGGGAGCATGGGGGTGAAACTTCCGCACAGTTCGCTTACGTAAAATATTTTGTATGAAGTGCTGTCTTCCAGCGCTCACGGTACAAAAACTTAAGCGAAGTTTTCTCAGGCACAATATAGATGGCACGCATGAAGCACATTATTTGAGTTTTAAAATATGACAGTTTAGTTGTCTTTGAATTTTTTCTGTTGTTGCTATAGTGATGTTTATGTTATGTCAATAAAAAGTCAGCACACAATCGGGATCAGAGTTTAATTTAAAAAATGGTGACAGTGGTGAACGAAAAATATTAAAATAAGATGTAATCGGTACAAATAAGTGTTTATAATGGGTATTACTTGTGGATTTGGTGTGCATAGTGAATAATTAACCATGGAACATGATCGACCACCATCGGAATTATGCTCAGAAGGCGGCCCGGTGTGTCGCGAAACGGCGTGGCGAAAATGTCGCCAGCAATTTTACGAATTCTTAAAGGTGATCAGTGGTTATTTATAATCATAAACGTCAATATTCATAGTTGGTGCACTAATGTTATCAGGCTGCTGAAGTGCATTAAGATATTTTCATAATCACAAAAGAAAAAATAAATCGTTGAATAATAAGAATCTTCTTTTCTTTCTTTGATTAAAAATCCTTGAATATTTAAAGGATTATTGCAATTTGTTTTCCTTACTTCTATATATTTATAAAATTTGGCTATTTTAAATATTTGGGTACATTAGTATTATATAGTGAAATAGGTGATTTTGTAAATATTATGTTTATGTTAAATTTTTTTCATTAATAATTCTTATATAAGAATTAAGGAAAACAAACAGCAATAGTCATACAACTAAAATATAGATTGTACTCGTAGAGAGAACGCCATCTATGGGTAGCCAATAAATCTAATTAGAATGCGCCATCTAGTGATCAAGGTACATAACTTTTTTTAACCGAAATGAGAGTTGCGTATCTATCTCAATATATAATGTATCATCTATGGACGGGAGATTCGCTGAGGGCGATAAAACTGGAGCGAGTACAAGCGGTACCGGGGCGGTTAAATCTGAAACGGCTCCGACAAATATTCAAACTCGTGATGTGGATACTAGGTCTGCGGAACACTTCGGGGACTCGAAAGATGCTTCAATACATACGCGTCCGATGACTCGTACAAGGAGACAGGCTCGGTTGAATGCGCAAAATAAAAATACAGCCTGAATAGGTATTTATTTCAGTTGAGTTTACGCATCATGTAGGTATTTTATGTTTAGTTGCATGGTTTATTTATAGTAAGTACTAGAATTTCGGTCTGAAAAATATTAAAAAAAAAAAAAAAAAAATTAAAAATTAAAAATGTGAATGTAAAAGAGAATTATAGAAAATTGTAATCTGAATTATTATATTATATGCATGTAAAGAATTATTAAAATGAAATTGTATTGTTGTGTATGGGGTAAAAATATAAATATTGTATTTTTTTTTATCACTGTACCTATACTTATATTCCTAATCCTGGATTATGATTATAATAAGTATTGATTTAATAATGTTTAGATGTATTATGATTCCTTTTCTAGTAAACATTATTTCTTATAATGGAAGGAAAATAATTAATATGATATTGTAATTGTTGTAAATGAATAAATGTTTGTCTTTTATTGAAAAGGGGAAAGATGTAGTGTATTGTTAACATAAAATATTAAACATTTATGTATGTGAGGGTATGACAATAAATAATCAGTATTGAACTAGCAAGTGGCGTTTCATTACAATGATGATGAATATAAATAAAATCTATGTTTAGTGGAAAACAACCCTAAACAGGTAAATTAACATTTAACTAATGAAGCGTATTCAAACTTTTCTAATTCCTGTTGGTAATTATCCTGCGAAGTTAGCCCAAGTTAGCAACAGTAAGTAATTAATATTCATAAATAATCAAACGGGTATATATAAAGTTTTATATATAGGAAGCTTTTCAAGGTAGCCCCAGTAAAAGTGACCTTTATTCATTTCACTAGGGCGAGTTTACCTAATTACTTAAAAAATAACTGCGTGGATAGTACAGTGGTTAGATATCGGAACACAAGGTACTGGTTTCGAGCTTTGGGAATAAGAAATACAGAGAGTAGTACAGTATACGTAAAACTTCTCTGTCTCTTTTCAATATTTTGCGTCGTAGATCAAAAATTAAAAAGTCTTAAAAAAACACGTAACGTCTTGTATAACTCTTCTTCTTTTCTTTAGATGCCCATAGGTACTTCTTTTCAACGTAATAGTGACTGAAGATAACAAATATTTTTTCTATCTATACTAATAATATAAAGCTGAAAAGTTTGTTTGTTTGATTGAACGCGCTAATCTCAGGAACTACTGGTCCGATTTGAAAAAATCTTTCAATGTTAGATAGCCCATTTATCGAGGAAGGCTATAGGCTATTTATTACCCCGTATTCCTACGGAAACGGGAACCACGCGGATAAAATCGCGCGGCGTTAGCTAGTTAATTCTAAGACCTGAAAATTCGATTATACATTGTGAGAGCCATTTGTAAAAGATACTTAAACAGTGGTGACCTTGTCGGACAATTTTCAGGGGGCACATTTGTTATTGAACGCAACAAAGTCTGGAAGCCTTGCAAGGAATTCAATTGGTGAAAACCGCATGAGAATCCGTACAGTAGATTTTAAATTTGTTGTTATCGGACAGACAGGCGCGACTCACAATTATACGTATATACGTAATTAGACGTATATTGTATCTATATTATTATTATAAATGCAAAAGTAAGTCTGTCTGTCTTTTCACGGTTAAACGGCTGAACCGATCCAGATAAATTTTGGTATAATGGTAAATGGGACCTTGGAGCAAAACATAGGGTACTTTTTTATCCTTAAATAAAAATAAAAGAGGTGAAATAGCGGTTGAAAGTTTGTATGGAAAGTCCTTCATTTTTAGAGTTACAGTTTTGATAAATTTGTTTATAAATCATTAAAAAATTAGAAATATAATGTGATTTTTTAAATTGAACCCCTAAAAGTGGTGAAATAGGGGTTGAAAGTTGAAATTGATTTCCACGCGGACGAACTCGCGGGCGTCCGCTAGTAGATTTCTATATCGATCCAGACATAAACAAAGCTTGTAAGTAAATAAATATTATGTACTTATTAACAACACCATGTCCTAGTTTCAGCTTCGAATCTCCGACACTAATATGAAATTCTAAACACAGCTCATCCAAACATAGGTTTTATGTTAAAATTTTCATTAAAACAGCTTACATTATTCATGCCAAGCATCGCCGAGGTCTGGGACTAGTTTTAATAACAACTTCATATGTAGATCCAACTAATATTGTCAACTTATGACATTGCACTGCGAATGGAATACATTTGAATTTCGTTTATAGTCTGTTTCCCGACTCTTCATTTGCATATTTCTATTATTAAAACCAAGAATGTGTTAGCCAGACCTCTGCATTTTGTAAAATCTGTAAGTTTGTTAGTTCATACTACAAAGGTGAGTATGGGAAGCAACTATAGAGATTGGACAGTGGTTGATTTTTGGCAGTTAGCAGGTTTAGACCAAACCATAAACAATTAAAGTTTGTACCTACCTGTTGAAATTTGATTATTCCCAATTATCACTGTAAAAGCCAACATAACCATTCTAGGATAAGCGTTTTTATAGTCAGAAATAATCATTACACCCAGTGTCAAAGCAAAATTGCCCCCTTTTATCCCCATGAGAGTTTAATAATAGTTTAGGTTAGGTTAGGTCTGTGTTTACTCGTATATTAATTAATTAAAACCTTAAGTGAAAGCTTCTTAAGATGTTAATTAGAATGTGTAAGACCATTGACTGAAACAACTATTGGAACAATAACAGTTGACTCAACATTCCAAATGGCTGTAATCTCGTGAGCGAGCGAGTAATTTTTGTTTTTCCTCTTTAACCAGATTATCGTCATGTGGAACAGTGATATCAACAATTATTGTACGACGCACTGACCGATCGACTAGCACTACATCAGGTCTATTGGCAACAATATACCTGTCAGTGATAATCGTTCGGTCCCAGTATTATTACAATTAGTATGGGCTAAAGTTTGATAACGGTAGTTAAATCAACATATGGTTTCTATGGTTAAACTCAGAAATAATAAATCCACCGCACCAACCAGTTTCATAGCAAAATCGTCCCCTTTTATCCCCATGACAGTTTAATAATAGTTCAGTTTCAACTAATTTCTATGTTTGTAATCCCCAAACACCCTGTATAAAGTTTAACGTGCACATTTCATCCAGTATTCGTAACAAAACCGCACCCTATTACCCAGCTCCAGGTTTCCTACCCTCATTTATTTATGAATAGCGCCCGTTTGAGGTTGCGCTTACTGCTATGCCTTATTAAAAGGTTTTGTTGTTAACCGACTTTGAAAACGGGGTTTTTAGTTCGCATAATTTAACATATTGTAATATTACTTTTGCGTTTTTCTATACTTCTATATACCAAGTTTTGTTAATTATTTTATATATTTCATCGTGGTTGTAGACAAAATATTGTATGCCACTGCACGTAATTAGCGATTGTAGCACTTGTGCTACGATGGCCCCGATGACAGTGGCATAAATAATTAACATATCATGTCATTCCTATTGTAACATGTACAAATCAATAAGTCAACTTCCTCTTTAAAATCATTAAAAAATAAATAATAATTAATTTAAGGAAACAATGTCTTTTTATGGTTTCCTCGAATTTAAGGACGTAAGTACAGTACAAAACTCAATCAAAATGGCAATTAATATGATGGACTGCCAGCAATTAATGGCCGTAAAAAGGCCATAAAAGGGCTCCTTGAATGATTTTGAACGAATGAAATTGTCAATTTTCAGCAAATATCAATAAGTTTTATATTACCCGGTATTCAATTATTGTGGAAATTATAGAGATGAACTATATTAATTTACAAACTACAATGCTAAAGACAAACATACATATGTAGGGAAGACACGTCAAATTATATACTCTTCATTGTACGTAGTACCTTAAAATTTATAAAAATACCCATTTGAAAATGCAATCCAGGTACCTTACCTCCATTTTTGGGCTTAAATGACTTAATCAAATAGCAGACCCAGTCCAGCTTCGCTTTGACTTATGTGTAATTCTTCCCTATCCCTACACCACCCTACCCCCACCCTACCTCTACCCTACCCCTGAATTCATTTGTTACAAAAAAAATGTGATTGATTGATGTGTGTGAACGTTCGACCAATTTTGTACAAACTTTTATAAATTACTTAATTTGTTCGTATAAAGTCTAAACATTAGGTTGGCCCATTCTTGAGTTCTCACATTACAATAAAAAATGGCATTGATTTTTAACCGATTTCAAAAAAAGGAGGAGGGTCTCCATTCGACGCTTATGTTTTTGTTATCTCATAACTTCGTCACTCCTTAACCAATTTGGAAAATTCTTTTTGATTTAAAAGAGTATACTTTCAGATTGGTTCCATTTAATTTTCATTAAAATCGGTTCAGTTGTTTTGTGTTAAAATTAAAATAACGAAATTGCCCGTGCTGTGGCACGTCGTGTTCACTATACTAGGACACACTAAAAACAGAAAAATAAAATCTTCTTCCAAAAAAATTCAACCGACTTCAAAATCACGAAAATGTACTAAAAAGTGTAAAATCACATCAAAATCAATCAAACATCGTATTATTATATGTAATATTTTCGGGGTAAATAATATTTATTTTGTATATAGATCTTAAAATGTGTCCCTTAGCATCATTATAATTATGACGTAGTATTTTAAATTGCAAGGATAGAAAAGGCGTGTGTTAGTCGGAATTATTTGAATTACTTTGTATGAAAACATAAAAAGTTTTTATTTTTTAGTTGAAAACATCGGTTGTCTATAAAATCGGTTTACTGGCGATAGTTGAACGTAACAACATCATAAGAAAATAATGATGGAATGGATGTTGCATTTTTTAAAAGAAAATGTTCGGTTTAATCATCATAGACTATACTTTATTTACTTTATCTTTAGGTTGCCTGGAAGAGATCGCTTTTTAGCAATAAGGCCGCCTTGTGCATTTCTTTTTTTTTCATTATTTTTCTATATTGTATGTTTCTTTATGGTATACAATAAAGAGTATTTTCATTTTTCATTTTATTTCATGTAAAAAAAGCTGGTAACCCTAGAGCGAGGAAACGACGTATAACGTCATCTTTTTTCGAGTGTGCAGCCGGCTCCATCGAATTATAAGACGTTGTTACGTCAAAGATATTATTTATGCAGTTCGGCTCCTATAAGTGGACTCGTCAACACTTTGATATGGGAAATTCTCCCGAACAACCTGTATATATAGATAGTTCCAATAGTTGAGCTTCGTGTCGCGCCGATGTGTCATGTTGTCTGTTCGCGGTATTTTATGTGCAAAGGTCACAGGTTCGAATCGTAAACGGGCGAAGTTTCTTCGTATTGGTGACACTTCGTACCAACACAACACCATCTGTCTTTATTGGCTTTTGCTTTGACCTAAAAGTGGGGTTCACAATAAGGTATTGACTCATATCAAATTTATACTATTATGAAGCTCAAGAGTTTGTTTGATTGAACGCGCTAATCTCAGGATGGTGCGATTTGAAAAATTATTTCAGTGTTAGATAGCCTATTTATCGAGCAAGGCTATAGGCTATATATTATCCCCGTATTCTTACGGGAATGAGCATCCTGCGGGTGAAACCGCGCGGCGTCAGCTAGTTTAATATAAACAATATTAATTACGTATAGTACATGGAATATTAGTCCGAAATACTCGTATATCGATATTAATTGACAAAAATGATAAGAATTTCATAGAAAACTGAATTGAAAAATTACATATTTTTTACAATTTTTCATTTTGAACATAAGGGAGTACCTTGCATGTTGTTGAGTACCTTTATGGCAACCAAGAAAAAAACTAACTTCAGAAATACTCAAGCAGCACGTCAGATTAAGATATGATAGCTAAGAAGTGTGCATTTTGAAATCTGACGTTTTGAGCGTAACGTAATGGCATGGGAGGGTTCCAAAGTTACAAAATTAAACCCTTATATATCTGTTATCGAGCCACGAGCGCTCTTACGAACTTATTTTGAATGAAATAATCTCCTGAATAATCACTCATGTTTTCTGATGATGATGATTTCAGTAATTATAAGTAAAAATTGTCTTTGAAGTCCGTAGTGTTTTCCCCACCGCTGAAAGCGAAAAATGTATATAATCATTTATTCTTTCTATCTAATAATCATCTATTATCTAATTTAACATCTAATAAATAAATAAAATAAAAAAAAATCTACCAAATCTAATTGATTCTCATGACGCTTTAGTAACTGCATATTTAGCATCCCGGGCTCCCCCTACAATATAAAGTTGCTTGTAAAATCTAGGCTACAGTAATAATTACTATGTACACAGTATGTTAAACCCACCGAGAAAACGCTAGGACCAAGTATTTAGATCATGCCCAAAACACAATATAATATTCTGGCAGAATGTTGTAATTTAGCGGGGAATCTAGGCCATAGCTTATAACGATGTGTTAGGCTATGTTGTTACCAAATTAGAGTTGGGGCATGTTTATCTAGGAGCTTATACACTCCCTGCAAAGATATCTTGTGTTTAAGATGCTATAAGAACGGCGAAGGTAAAACATCGTGAAGAAACCTGCATACCAGAGAATTTTCTTAATTATCTGTGTGTGTGAAGTCTGCCAATCCGCATTGGACCAGCGTGGTAGAGGAGACACGGGCTCAGCAGTGAGCCGAATGTGGGCTGTTATTGAATAAATGATGAATAAATCTCAAAGGAATCTATAATATCTATACTAATATTATAAAGCTGAAGAGTTTGTTTGTTTGATTGATTGATTGAACGCGCTAATCTCAGGAACTACTGGTCCGATTTGTAACATTCTTTCAGTGTTAGATAGCCCATTTATCGAGGAAGGCTATAGGCTATATATAATTTCCATATTCCTACGGGAACGGGAACCACGCGGGTGAAACCGTGCGGCGTCAGCTAGTTGTATAATAAACGGAACACTCTTTTTTATTCTTTACAAGTTAGCCCTTGACTACAATCTCACCTGATGGTAAGTGATCCATTATAAGATGGAAGCGGGCAAATTGTTAGGAAGAGGATGAATATCTACACTCCTTTCGGTTTCTACACGACATCGTACCGGAACGCTAAATCGCATGGCAATAAGCCTCCCACCACCCAGATATAGACTAATTAAGAAAACCGCAATCGGCCCAGCCGGGGATCGAACCCAAGATCTCCGTCTTTAAAACTACCGCGCTACCACTGCGCCACATAGGCCGTCAAACTTATAAACATCAAATTATTAATCTATTTGTCCGTCTGTCTATCATAACAATTCCAACGATTGGCAGCCAAATATATTGAATTGAATGGCCCACGATGTATTAGGCTATATAATCAGAATAAATTGAATGGCCTACTTTTGGCATGGCGTTTTGTAACTAAGCCAATCTATACTAGTAATATTATAAAAAGGTAAATGTTGTGGTATTGTATCGGTAATCTCTGGATCTACTGAACCAATTTTGAAAATTATTTTACCAATAAAAAGCTACATTATTTGTAAGTGTCACAGAGTATATTCTACTCCCATATTTTTTTCACGGGAACGGGAACTACGCAGGTCAAACCGCGAGCTATCTACTAGTTTGAAATAAGCGGATTTGAATTTGAAATGATTGAATTCAAAATCCTGTCGTACATTTCATGTAATGCGAAACCGGAGATACTCGTATTATTCACGAGACAAAATGGCGGACAAAGCCTATTATTGGTTATACGAGTGTGTATGGACTCCTCACTCTGTACGGCCAATTTATCTTGGTTAATTTCCCGCGAGATGACGTTTATTAATGCTTTCCAATATTTTACACTTAAGGGTCAGCACACATTACAACTTGTAAAGGAATCGTATTTGATTTTTTGTTATTTCACCTCGCTATCAAACAGGCTCGACTAGGCGACGCTGCTTACGTGTCTCCATATGGTCCTAAAACTGGTGGCCCTTTTTGGGTAGGTATTGCATGCGAGTTGAAATCTGAAAGATGCTTGGAGGCCGTTGGATCATCATCTTCGCACAGGTCGAAGTAAAACTATAAGAAATTGTAATGTTGTCATCAATTGTAAATTATAATATTGTTTGATTTTTTTTTAAAGAGCACTTGTTGAATTTCTTGCCGGTTTCTTCAAATGTCAACGTCAAAGCAGTAAGCACGTCCTATAAGCGGCATTGCTTAGTCGTAGCCGAGTCGCTACCTCATTGACGGCGAGGCGGTTACGATCTCTTTCCGAGTTGATAGTGTGCTATGATTCTGAGCTATAAACAGTTCCGTAAGAGCATACTTGATAGATCTTAGCTTTTAACATGTCAAATACAGATTGAGTGCTAAAAAACACCGTTAAAGATCGAACAAAAGGAAAAAGAAGCGGAAAATTATTAAAAAACAAAAACAATTTTTCTGTATTTATGGTGAATATTTTACAGGTTTCATATTATAATAGCCGTGGGAATACAGAAAAATCAAAATTCAAACGACAAAAATTAATTTATTTTAATTAAGCTTAGTTAAATCAAAACCCAAAAATTAATTTATTTTAATTAAGTTTACAAGCACTTTCGAAACGTTACCGGTCTTTCAGGTATTATTATTATTACCTTTATAGGTAATGGTGATAATAATTACCTAGTCGAAAAATTTTATTTGAAATTAAGAGGGTTTCAAACGCGCCTTGGTCCGAGGAAGAGCCCTCTACAAACTCAGCCAGGGAATAAAGAATAGCCTATGATACTCACAAATAACGTGGCTTTTAGAAAAATAATTTTCAATAACTAAAGTCAATGGTTAGAATAGATCTAACCGTTAACCAAAACGAACTGGCGAAGTTAAAATCATCATTGTCAACCCATATTCGGCTCACTGTTAAGTTCGAGTCTCCTCTCAGAATGAAAAGGGTTAGGCCAATAGTCCACCACGCTGGCCCAATGCAGACTTCACAAACGCAGAGAATTAAGAAAATTCCCTGGTTTACAGGTTTCCTCACAATGTTTTTCCTACACGACACGTGATATTAAATTTCTTAAAAGTTGGAGGTGCATGCCCCGGACCGGATTCGAACCCACACCCTCCGGAATCGGAGGCAGAGGTCATATCCACTGGGCTATCACGCCTCTGTAGTAGTTAAAATACAGATAACAAAATAAACTAAGTAGTTATAATAAAAAGTATCTGTGTCAGACGTTTACTTTAAGTAGGTATAGTCAACCCACAGAATATAGAATGATACAGAATGAGTCTAAACAAGCTACAAGCAGCGCAGAAAGGACGGTGAAACCCATAAAAAAGACAAACGTCACGCGTCTCCTTGACATCCGCATATAGAAACTTTTTTCGTAATTTTTATTTCAAGATGTAACACTAACAATAAATGCCTATTGCTATCAGAATAAATACCTACAAAAAATACTCCATCTAATTTGTTCAGTTTTTGTGGACAATTCTTAGAATATTTAAAAGACGCCATTTTTCTTGAATAATATTGAAAATTACTGATGGGAAGCTTCGTGTCGTACTGACTCGAGAATGTATCCATTTTTGAATTTTGTATTTGGAATGGTTGCAACCCTGCCATGTTCCGTACTTACGCTCTATCTGCCTATTCTTTAATCTGTGAGTCTAGCAAAAGAGATTTTCTCTCACAGTTGCTACGAATTACTAACACTGTCTGGGGATTCATTTGCTGGTACATTGGCGCCCGCCAACATTGCAGCTTCTAATATTAGATATTATATTTGTCTCATTATTGTTCGTTTCATTAAAACTCTTTGTTTGCAATATCCTTCATATTGGATTTTCAGTTAATTAATATTTATTTTATCTGCTATCCTTTCTCTGTTTCATTTGATAAATAATTTTGTCTAGTCTCGTGTAGTAAAACTTAATTATAAAATTGCATTTATATAATTCACGAATAATAATACTAACAGACGCCCCGCGGTTTTGTCCGAGTAATTCCCGTTTGAAGACAGGGATGAAATTTAGCCTATGTTGTTTACTGATAATGTAGCTTTCCATTGGCAAAACAATTTTTAAATTCGAATCAGCGGTTTTCTCGTGATAGCGTAACGAACATTTTTAATGTGCACCTCATTTTTAAATATTGTCCTTAGAAATAATTTCCCTAGTCGCAAAAATCAATTATTAAGGGTAATTAATATTAAATATAGATCAAATATAGAACATTTCGTCAAAGGGTCTCTTTGACGAAATGTTCTATAAATATCAATAAATTTGTTATTATTTAATGATAAATAAAGTACTTAAGTACCTACTTACCCCTCTCATTCTGAGAGGAGACCCAACCCAAATTCAGCTTACTACTGAGTACGACTCCTCCTCTCAGGATGAGAGGGGTTAGGCCTTAGTGTACCACGCTGGCCAAATGCAGATTAGCAGACTTCACACACGTAGAAAATTAAAAAAAAATCTCAGGTATGCAGGTTTCCTCACGATGTTTTTCCTGCGCCGCCTTTAAGTTACTTACTAAAATTAATAACCTTTGAGTTTAGTTGTGAAATTAACAGTTTCCTTTTAGTTTTTAATTAATTCCTAGTGTTTATTGTTGTTTTTTTTTTCTTTCTTTCTCTGTTTTTAATTTTAAAGTTAAAAAATTAATTAATTTTTTAACTTTTTTTTAACACTTAATTTTTAATTATTAGTACGACCTACACTTTATGCATGGTGTGGCTACCTTTGAGTAAAGTTATATGTGTTTTTATACCCTAGTTATTAAGTTTTTTAATTCTGTATACATATAATTTTGTTGGTGGTCCAAATAATAAATAAATAAATAAAAAGCACATAACTGAAAAGTTGGAGGTGCATGTCCCGGACTGATTCGAACCTACACCCTCCGAATCGAAGGCAGATCATATCAACTGGAATATTACGTCACATTTCCATAATATAGGTATTATTTATTGAAGCTCTATCTCACGCCATAAAATGCAAAGGTATGCCACACACGCAAGCCACCGCCGTGAGACGTTATGTGTCTGTGAACGCTTCAAATTTTATATATGACCCCATAAAAATATGGGGTTATGGGGTTCTTTATCGCCAATATGCCTATTATACATAAATGTTACATTTAACCTTTTAACTGCATCAGTGGATCTGTTGTAAGATAACTCAGTTGCAGAATTTGAGAGACCAAAGTTCGAGTCACGGGTCAACAATTTTGTATATTCCATGTCAAATTAGTCCTTGACTGCAATTTCACCTGATGATAAGTGATAATTCAATCTTAGATGGAAGCGGGCTAATTTGTTAGGAGTAGGATGAAATCCACACTCCTTTCGGTTTCTACACGGCATCGTACCGGAACGCTAAATCAAATCAATAAAGTAGGATGGTAACTAGCCACGGCCGAAGCCTTCCACCAGCCAGACCTGGACCAATTAAGAAAACCTCAATCAGCCCAGCCGGGGTTTTTGTTTTTTTTTTATTCTTTAATCTCACCGGATCGAACCCCGTCTCCGTCTTGTAAATGCCAGACCTGGACCAATTAAGAAAACCTCAATCGGAGGTCGAACCCAGATCCTCCGTCGTGTAAATACGACGCACACCACGGAGGTCATCAAAAACTAACTTATCATGAATGGAGTTTACTCATTCAGATCGTCTATCTAAATAGGTGTATGTTGCCCCGCAGCATATACTATGTATGTCTCAATACTACGCGTGAAAAGTGAAAGGTGCGCAACCGAGGAGCAGCTGACCACGGCGTGCGCGCCCGCCCACTGTTGGCGGCAGCGCACGGTGAAAGGTGCGCACAAAAACGTAACGCTGTCATTCGTTCATCGAATTTTACTGCCCATATTTTTTTCATACCGGGGGCTATACAGGGTGATTCGGTCTTTAGTGCGGATATTTTTTTTCGTGGTTCTGTATCATTAATAGAATATAAATCTACAAACAGTTCGATACATTTTATGTAATTTTTTTTTTAATTTATGTCTCTAAAATAACAAAATAATGTACATATTATTACTAAACAAGATATATTCAGCTTAAAAGTGATCTGGTGACGTCCTTTAGGTATCAAACGAAAATAAAATAAACGCACAATAGGGTGACCCTAAAATTCTGTTCAAAAGTAAATAACTTTAGCTAACGATAATTTTGTTATTTTTGAGTTAAAAAAAAAAAGAAAAAATACGTGATCATTAAATTTTGTTTATGTACAAAATATAAAAATATCCGCACTAAAAAAAATTTCTTCCTGTATATGAAAAATCGATTCTTAAGGAGTAAACTCCAAAAAAGATGATAATCACGACTACGAAATAAGGGTTGAAAATATTTTATAAGCAACTGTTTCACAGAAATAGTTATAGGTAGTACAAAGTTACAGTAGGTAAGTATTGTACCGAAAATTCCGAGTGAAACAGTAACACAATTTAGCAAAACTAGCAAAGTGTGGAAGGCAATTAATTAACCCCGGTTCTTTCTATAAAATTGTTACTGCCTTAATTATTAGCGGCCTCAAAAATAATAGCCCGAGAGCTAACGTTTCTGTTTAGTGCTCTTACACTATGCGACTAAAACGACATTTTTTTTTCAGATCGTGGAATACCGTAAGCACCTGGTGGGACCTTAGTGACGTCACCGACGGTTTTGAGCGAGAACAGAAGCATCGCTAAAGATATAGAAGAAAAAAATTTAACCTAAAAGCCCATAGTTTCACTTGCGTCGTGGTTTCAAAAAACTTAACAATGTATTTTCAAATTACTCAGCAAAAGAGAATGGCAGCTAATCTATATATATAATACTAATATATAAAGCTGAAGAGTTTGTTTGATTGAACGCGCTAATCTCAGGAACTACTGTTCCTATTTGAAAAATTATTTTAGTGTTAGATATCCCATTTATAGAAGAAGGCTATTAGGCTATATATTATCCCCGTACTCCTATGAGAAAAGAACCACGCGGGTGAAACCGCACGGCGTCAGCTACTAAACCATAAAGCCACCTTTTGTACTCTACTTTTTGTTATTCCTATTTCACTTATGTTTTAATTATGGTGTACAATTACAAATAACGAGCAATAACAAATAACACATGCGTCTCGGGACGCTCGACAGAAGTGATAACATAAACCTGCTGCCGTATGCGTGAAAGAAAGGGAAGCCAGACAAAGTGGTGCCGTAACGCGTTACGGCACCACTTTGTCTCCGTGGCACAGTGGTATGCGCGGTGGATTTACGAAACGGAGGTCCTGGGTTCGACTCCCGGCTGGGCCGATTGAGGTTTTCTTAATTGGTCCAGGTCTGGCTGGTGGAAGACTTTTGCCGTGGCTAGTTACCACCCTACCGACAAAGACGTACCGCCAAGCGATTTAGCGTTCCGGTACGATGTCGTATAGAAACTGAAAGGAGTGTGGATTTTCATCCTCCTCCTAACAAGTTAGCCCACTTCCATCTTAGACTGCATCATCACTTACCATCAAGTGACATTGTAGTCAAGGGCTAACGTTACGAAGCAGTTTACACTCCCTTATAAAGTTATCACTTGAAAAAAATATCATGTTTCCAGTCGCCTGAAAAACACTGTTATAGATTCAACTATACAGATCTCTAGCAAAGGCCACAAAAATAAAAACACAGAAAGTTTTTTTAACGCGTAATACAACATCGTGTCGTGTCGTGTCGTTGTCATGTCGTATCGCACAGTATAAAACCCCGCTGGCCTGTCGTGCAACGTACGGGCGTTTTGTTGTAATTAGGGCGACCTCCAAAGCCAATTAAAATCGAGCGCAGGTGCGGCCGTGTGTGCACAGCCTTACAGACACTCGTTACTTAAGGCTTTTATGTGTTCCCACTGAGAGACTTTGCCAGGATGTTATGACGTAAGAGGATATAGATTGTGTGTGTTTGTGACGTCGTAAATTTGACATTAGAGCTGATTTTAGGAAGAAAGTCAACTGAAATTATATAGAATATCATCGTATGAATACATCAATATAAATGAAATTAATTATTTTATATCTATGTAATCTGATTTATGTATTAGTGTGTAATTATTTGAATGTATGTATTTTATTTTATTTGTCTACCTGCATTGTAAACGTGCAAACACACGAATGTTTGCATTTTCATACACCCAAGGTTGCATGAAATCGCTACGTAGCGATAAGACCGCCTTTTGTTTCCTACTTCTGAGCTATATTTTTTTTGTCTTATTATTTGTTTTTTTCTTATGTTGTGGTGTACAAATAAAGTATAAGTAAATAAAATTGAAGTACAGAATAAAATTGATACACTCGTAGTTCACACGATAATTATACACAAATCAATCTTCAGCTTCGCGACTCGCTGAGCTATATCAGTGACTTTGGTTCTACTTCTGCGGTTCTCCTCATTTCTGATTCGATCACGCAGAGAAATCCCAGGCATAGCTCGCGTGTTTTTCTGTACTTTGAGCTCGCCCCATCGTCCGCTGAGTGACTTTGAGCCTTTTTATGAGGGTCACAGTTAGCGACCAGGTTTCGGATCCGTAAATCATCACTGGCATCATCATCAATCCGTAAGTTCCTCAATGGCTGAAGACGAATGTCTTCGAACAGTGCGTGTTACTGTTCGAAGACTTTCGTCTTCAGGCATTGAGGAATTGTGGGCGAAAATATATCGCGGAGTTTCCCGAACGCTGCCCAACCGCATTGGATTCGGCGGTTTACCTCCTTCTCAAAATTGTAATAATAATAATAATTAATCGCCTTTTTCAACAAAGAAATCGATCAAAACTTTGTCGCAGTCACGAATGGACAGAACAAAAGGGCATTTGTGTGACATAAATTATAACCAAATAATATGAATTTCAGACAATATAGCATTATAGCAGGCGTCCACTGATCCGCATCGTACGTATCGGACGCGTCGCATCAAATGGATTTTTAATTTTACGTGACGACTTTCTATACAAAGAATACTAAAATCCGCTAGACGCCTAGCATTAAAAACATTTTCGTACTTTTTTTTAATTGACTAAAATATCTCGATAGATATTTACTCCGATGTAATGAAGCTCCTAATTGGTTATTTCAAAAAGACCAACAATATCACTTTTCCGTTAAAATGTTGCATATTTAAAATATTCCGCGTTGAATAATCATCGGGAAAGCGCGGAAAAATGAAATGCTGCGCTTTAAAAATTCCGTTTTGACAAGCACATTGTCTCCGCTCGCGATGGGTTATTGAAAGGCTAGTGTAGTTGCGTCCTGTAATATTCATGGAACGTATGGTACAAGGTATAAAAGACTAGCAGACTCCCGCGTCCGCAAGGAATTCAGTTTCAATTTTACAAATCCCGCGGGAACCATGGATTTTTCCGAGATGAAAGTATCTTATGTGTTAGTCCAGAGTAAAATCTATTTCCATTCCAAATTTCAGCCAAATTGCTTCAGTAGCTGCATCGTAAAGGAGGAACAAACTTACACACACACAAACTTTTGCCTTCATAATATTAGTGTGACTAGCAAGCTTCTTCGCTTGAAGCTAGACTGCAATCATGCTGGTTAGTAAGATTGTCTCCATATATGTAGCCTACAAGAAAATTTTCTTCAATATTGACTTGAATATAACCACGTTCTATGTGGCAGGGTAAAGCAAACGCCTTTCGATATCTTCACAAAGCGAATCAGCGACTAAAATTATTTGTTGCATGTTCAAGAGATATTTAGTAAATAAAGGTGAAGGCATCGCAGTCCTCTTGTACAAGGGTGGAAAATAATCTAAATAACAAAGTTTCTAAGCATACTAACACATAGGAGGCATGGGTATAAATTTAAATGTACATACAATCATACCCTTCAGACCGAAACATCTAAGAAAATCTCCTTCAAATAAACTTTACTACAAAAGACAAGCTTTAAATATAAATGCGAAAGGTCATCACGAAATCTCAACAACTGCTTGATGTACAAAATTCACTGAAATACTGAAGGGAAATAGTTTTTAGTTAATAGGTATCCATTAGGAACGGATTTTGCGATAGGGCCGGATTAAAGAGGTCTAAGAGCGGACGAAGTCACGGACGTCCTCTCGTATTATATATGAGGCTATCCTCTCCATTTAAATCAACGACATAATGTACCCGCCACTTTGATAGTAATTCAAACCACTTCGTCGTCATCAACCCATATTCGGCTCTCTGCTGAGCTCGAGTCTCCTCTCAGAATGAGAGGGATCAGGCCAATAGTCCACCACGCTGGCCCAATGCGGATTGGCAGACTTCACACACGCAGAGAATTAAGAAAATTCTCTGGTATGCAGGTTTCCTCACGATGTTTTCCTTCACCGATTGAGACACGTGATATTTAATTTCTTAAAATGCACATAACTGAAAAGTGTGAGGTGCATGCTCCGGACCGGATTCGAACCCACACCATCCGGAATCGGAGGCAGAGGTCATATCCACTGGCTATCACGGCTCTTTCAAACCACTTAAAACGCTTTATTTCACAACTTACACCACCGTATAACAAATATCAATCGAAATGTTACTTTATAAGCTCCGCTAGGATTGCAATGTGAGCGAAATATATGATGCGTGCAGCTCGCATTCTGTTGTACCTACGACAGTTGTACACCGATTTTATTACATTTTGTGTATGTGTTTGTATGTGTATATTGATTTGATGTAAAATTATATTTTTTTTTATTCTAGAACTATTTCCTATTTTAGAATGAAAAAAAATCATTCTCATACCTCAAGAACACGGTTTCTATCACGGTTTCACGGTATTCACGGTTTCGGTTCTTTAGCTTTTTAACCCTATCACTTCCAGTTACGCTCAAATTACTATTACAACACTACGAGTATAAATTTACCAGAAGAAAAACGAAAAACAAGAGTTGTCCTCGAGGGATATAAAAACAACCCTTGTTAGGTTCCATTTTATATATCAATAACATACCAATAACTTTTTTTTTTCCTACCCACATTCTGAAGAGTCAGACGTGTTTACGAGTGCTCCTTGTAAATAATTTTATTAAAACGTATAAACATAGTGTTCATTATATTCAAAGTGAAATCCATGAAAAAAATGAGATAACGAACAAAAGTCACAGTGAGAAGTTTTCATTTCAAGTGCTCAATCGTAAATATTGGAAATGGTTTTTGCACTGAAGAACACCGTTATAAGTGACAGATGTTAAATCATATTAGTTCATTATTTTAGTGTGATATAAAAATTGAGAAAGCAAAAAACAAACTGTTCTCTGTTGTTATCAATAATATCCAGTGTTAAATCATAAATATTCTAAACACAAAGTTCAAACATTACAATTGAAAATAAGTGATTAATAGTATACACGTATAACGCCATCTTACGAGGAGATAATTATTATTTTACAGTGTTTCAAAGTTTTAAAAAAAACTATTACAGATATCAAAAACACTGTGTAAAACTACTATTATTAATAATATCGAGTGGTAAATCATAAATCATAAACATTGAATCATACGGTTCAAAGGTCACTATTTAAATTAAGTGATTAATTTTGAAGTCAAAGTACGTCTAACGCCATCTTCCGGCGAGACGATGAACGTGGATTAGAAAAATCAATACGGATCGCTTTTTGGAGTATATTGCTAATCGTCCGCTAGCCTAGTGGCGCGTGCAGTCGAACTGAATGCCGTGCAATCTTACGGTACCCCAAGATCGAGCCCCGACCCAGGAGTTTTTTCCAACTTTACTACAAAATTTAATTTAATTTAAAACAATGCAGTGTAGCTTATGTAAAGGCCCATTAAAAAAAGGCTCATATGTACAATGCACGGGCTGCCAAGATAAATTTGATTTCATCTGTTTGGGAATTACGAATGATCAACAAAATTCATTATCGAAGGAATACTTTCTGTCCTGGATTTGCCCGACTTGTACTTCTGTAACACGTCGCAAAAAAATTCGAGATGATACCCCAATAAAAAGCAAGTCGTCTGCACCAAAAACAGAATTTTTGAATATGTCTTTAGACTTAAGTATGGATGCATCACAAACATCTCGGGATATTTCACAGCACGTAACTATTGATAATATTAGCACACTACTGGATCAGAAGTTGAATGCATCGTTCGCAACTTGTTTCGCCAAAATGAGAGAAACTTTAATGAGCGACATTAGGTCACAAATCAGCAATGAAGTCCGAACTGTTGTCTCATCTATTAAAGAAGATTTTGCCGTTACTACCAACTCTTTAAATAAAGAACAGAGCAATATAAGGGCCGATTTGGGAAAGTTGGAAAAGAGAATTGGAAATTTGTCCTCGTATATAAAGACGGAGTTGAACAGTGTACAGGCGGTTACTTCTGGGTTGAGATCGGAGTTTAACGAACTGATTGATGTAAAATCACTGGATAACTCACAGAACCTCACTTTGTTACAAAGTAGACAGGCACTCATCGAAAAGGACTTAGAAGATCTGAAAGTCGCCGTCCAGTTTTCATCTAGCCAGGTCGATGATTTCAAGAACAGTTTATCTTCAGTAAGTGGTACGTCTAAAACAATTGAACTGATTAAAGACGAGCTATCATCAACAAAAAATAAATTACAAGAACTGCAAAAGGAAGTAGACGACCGGCAGCAAAGGGATCGACTCCTCAATATTGAAATTGTTGGTGTCCCTGAATGCAAAAATGAAAATCTCCGAGACCTTCTTATCCAAACGTCACAATATATTGACATACCACTCACACCTTTTGATATAGATCACATTCACAGAGTGCAGCCGAGACAAAAACTAGATGGACGCCCTAGAGTCATTGTTTGCAAGTTACGATCAGCAACTGTCAAAAGTAATATTTTAGCTGGATTTAAAAAAACGCGTGGCCTAAACACGGGCAACATAGGAATTGAAGGACCAGCTATCAAAATTTATATACGCGAACACTTGACTTTTAAAAATAAGGAAATATACAAAGCAGCCCGTCTAGCTTGCGATCAAAAGGGTTTTAAATATTGCTGGATTAAGAACTGCAAAATATTTGTCAGGAAGAATGACAATTGCCCTTTTTTTCAAATAAGTGGAATGGAAGATATAAAGAAGATTTCTTGATAGAAACCTACTGTTTCATATATGCTTATACTTCGAATTTAGCTAATATGATTTTATGTTTAATCTTATCAAAATACAATACACTTATCTCACACACATGTCACACAATTCACATCTCACACACGTACATATTCATACGTACATTCACATCTCACACTCACATATCACACACATACATTTTCATACGTAACCACCCGTTAATGCAAATATTAAGTTTCCCAATCCTGACTTATAACTCAGTCAGTTATAATAACTACTGTGAATTTCAGTCCTTTCATATTAGTTTCGTTCATTTGGTTTCGTTCTACAGTGAGTTATTAATGGAATATCTATACTATATCATACTTTTTTTAGTTATATCAATATTATTTGTTACACTTATTAAAAATGGCTAATCAGGGACTAAAAATTTATTATCAGAATGTTCGTGGTTTGCGAACGAAAACAAATGATTTACAGAGGAATATATTACTCCACGATTTTGACGTTTTGGTTTTTACAGAGACTTGGTTAATTCCCAGTATTCATGACAGAGAGTTCTGCGATTTAAGATACGAAGTATTTAGATACGATAGGGACCTCGCAGCTACCAATAAAAAATCTGGGGGTGGAGTAATGATATGTGTCAAACGTAGTTTACACGCATTTTCTCTTGACCTAATTTCTCCTAATCGAGCTTTGGAGGTAGTAGCGATTACAATCCCCTCTGATTCTTTACACACTAATAGTAAACTTCATATTTTGGCAACTTACATTCCTGGCAACACAAATATTCAGCCGTGTTTGCTGGAGGACTTTTCATTAATAATCCATAAATTAAATACTAAAATAGAGAAGGACCATTTTTTGATTTTAGGTGATTTTAATATGCCCTTCATAAAGTGGTCCAATGAAGGTTCCTCCATTGCAAGTAATGCTCCACAAAATCTCCGAGAAATAGGCATGGAATTGGTACAGTATCTGAACTTTAAAGGTCTAAATCAACACTCGCTTTTCAAAAATCTTAACGGCAATACTTTGGATCTTATTTTTGCGAACTTTCCTGTTGAGATCTCGGTTTCAAGTTATCCTTTACTAAAGCAAGACGACTTTCACCCGGTTTTATTAATTAACGTAGCTTCTTTGACTATTAGAACTTTACCATCCGAACCTCGGGTGAAATTTAAATTTCATAAAGCCAATTATGATAGTATAAATAATTATCTCATGGCAATTCCGTGGCAAGAATGCCTATCTGAAGGATCTTTGGATGAAGCAGTCAATCGGTTTTATGAACACCTATATAAATGTATTTCTATGTTCGTACCTTTAACTATAACGAAGAAAAATGACACATATCCCAAATGGTATAATAAGTCTCTTATAAAAATTATTCGGGAAAAGTCTAAAATTCATAGACGCTGGAAAAAATACCAAGATCCTTTAGATTACCTAGAATTTTCCCGACTAAGGAAGAGAGAAAAGACGGTAGAATCAGAATGTTACACTAAATATATTAAACTTAATGAAGAATGCTTAAAAAAGGACGCAAAACAATTCTGGTCCTTCATTAAATCTAAGCGTAATACCACAAATCTACCTAGAAAATTAAAGTATGAAAATGCTGAGTCTATTACCAGTAAAGACCACGCCGAAGCGTTTAATAAGTTTTTCTACAATGTGTTCTCTCACCCACTAAATGAGTATCCTCTCTTAAAACTCATTCCCCCAGTTAACCTTTCTACTCCACACTCTCAGTCCCTCCACGTTGACGCTTATGACATAAGCGGTTTGATCATCAAGCTCGACACTTCTAAAAGCTCCGGGAGTGACAAAATACCGCCTTATTTTATAAACTCCGCGCGAAAGTCTCTTATTTCACCCTTGTTAATAATTTTTAATAGATCAATAAAGGAAGGGTACTTTCCAACTAAATGGAAAGAAGCTCATATTGTGCCGATATATAAAAAGGGTACCAAAAGCCTGGTTGAAAATTATCGTCCAGTTTCAATTTTGAATATATTTGGTAAATTGCTAGAAAAAATTATCTATAACACATTATATCCTATTTTAATTAATACGATCCCTACAGAACAACATGGTTTTATTAAAGGTCGTTCAACTTTAACAAACTTAACGTCATTTACAGAAGACATTTTAGTTTCTATGGATAAGGGCGTGCAGGTAGACGTGATCTACACAGATTTTGAGAAAGCTTTTGATCGTGTCGATCATACAATCCTGCTCAAGAAACTTGAATATTTGGGAATTCACGGAGACCTTCTGAGGTGGATTAAATCTTACTTGTCTAACCGCTCACAGGCCGTTGTAGTTGGTGGCAGTCGTTCTGATTTCTGTGAGATCCCGTCTGGTGTTCCACAGGGTTCTCATTTGGGACCACTATTTTATAATTTATATTTATATGACATTTATAGTTGCTTTCTTAATTCAAATTTTTTAATGTACGCCGATGACACAAAAATTTATTTAGAGATTAAAAATGTTAACGATTGTTTAAAGTTGCAACAAGACCTAAACCTACTTTCCCAGTACTATAAAGATAACAGAATACAAATCAATATCGGTAAATGTCAGCATATAACTTTCACTAGAAATAAAAATAGAGTGAATTTTAATTACAGTATCGATGGAAAGACAATCTCTAAGGTAGATAAAACGCGTGACTTAGGAGTTATACTAGATGACAAAATGTCTTTCAATGAGCATATTGATGTAATCACCACTAAAGCTTTCTCTATGCTGGGATTTGTATTAAGAACCTGCAAGCCTTTTCATAATATCAATACACTTAAAACTATTTATTTTGCATATGTCCGCAGCAATTTAGAATACTGTAGTAGTGTATGGTCACCATATTATATAAAGCCAAGGGAAGATATAGAGAGAATTCAACGTAAATTTATTAAACACTTAAATTTTCGTACACATACTGTTCCTCTAAATTACGATGACAACTGTGGCCATTATAAATTACAAACCTTAGGACAGAGAAGGCAAATTGCTGATATGTCACTGTTATATGATATAGTAAATGGGCATATTGATAGTCCTCACCTGTTATCAAAACTTAAATTAATAGCAGCTCCTACTCGACTCCGCCGAAAGACGTTATTCCAAGTGCCACATAAAAGGAAAGTCTTTACTAAGAACTCGGTAATGACCAGAGTTACAGATAGCTACAATAAGCTATACGCACAAATTGACATATTCCGGTATTCAAAAAAGACTTTTAAGCGACATCTAGCGGAAACTAAATAGTTAATTACTTAGCACACACTGTCTTCACACACACACACACGCACACGCACACACACACGCACACGAAACACACACAACACTCACACCACAGTCAATCACACACACACACACAATTTCTTATACCAACGTTCACTCGTACATACGTTTTAATGTGATTTTATTTTCTCTCTTTTTCTTTATTATTTCCTTTTCTTGAATGTATTCTCAGATTGTGTTTTTTATAAATTGTTATAACTATGGAAAATCTGTAATTGGCTGTATCATACAGGAAATATTGTATAATTGTATTCTTGGTAACGCTGTTGATTTTTCTTAAAAATAAATAAATAAATAAATAAAAATAAATAAACATCCCTTACTCAAATTCAGAAGTGGGATCGAATACAACAAAAATGAAGTTAGAAATGAATTTTGTTGAAATTTAAGAATCAGTGCTATATGCGCAAGGGACATCCAACTAGCTTTCAGAATCTAAGACATATTTATTATATCAATATCATACCTATAACATCTCAAGTAAAATTTTTACATCAATAAATTTCGCTTTAATTCAAGAAAAGTGTCGTTATCAATGTTTATATATATATATATAAATTACTCTTTAAATGTAGGATACATTTAATATTTCAATGGAATATAAATAACACCACATAAATCAGTCAATCAGAATAGAATACAAGTAAAATTAATATACAAATTAAATTCGCTGTAATTTAAGAATACAGAATATTCTCGAGGAACAAACCGGCCTTTCCAATGAACTATAGATTTTACATCAATAATATAACACCAAAAACATCCCTTTATATGAACGAATAAATGAAAATCAGAAGTGGGAACAAATACAAGTAAAATGAAATCAATTATGCTGGAATTCGTAAATAAGTATATAAATACTATTTAAATGTAGGATGACATCGAATTCAGAAGTGGGATCAAACACAAGTAATATTTGTATATTCATTTATCTAGTTTTACATTCATTTAGCTGTAAATCAAGAATACAGGCTATTTTCGAAAGACATAAAACCGACTTTCAGAATGCAGAATATATTTCACATACCAATAAATCCCTTACTCCGAATAGATCAAATTCAGAAGTGGGATCGAACACAACTAAAATGAATGTATAAATGAATTCCGGAATGTACGGAATACGCCGCCGGTGCCTTGAACCGTCGCGGTTCAAAAAGCAATGTTTGCTAACCGTCACATCCCGTGCCGCAGTCGAGATTGACTTTCATGAACTCGCCGAGTAAGTGATATGAACGAATAATAAACCGACGAGCACGTTTCACGAGCTGTGAATTTATACGAAATATGTTACGTAAGACATAAACTGGGGTTTATGTAAATGGATTTATACTCATTTACTGATGTTTCTGTAGTCGATATTATTAATAATGGCGCTCAGTAAATGTTGTCATCATTAGCAGCCTTTTAACGGCTACTGCTTGGCCAGCCCATTACGTAAGTTAGAGGCGTGATATTTAATAATTTCTTAAAATGCGCACAACTGAAAAATTGGAGGAGCATGCCCTAGACTGAATTCGAACCTTCATCCCGGAATCGGAGACAATGTTCTGCGAATCCGCAATGGGACAGCGTGGTGGACTATTGGCCTAACCCCTCTCATTCTGAGAGGAGACTCGAGCTCAGCAGTGAGCTGAATATGGGTTGATAATGAACGAACGTAAGTTAGCTACTAACCTAATAACAACCGCATTTTTCATATTCCGTAAAGTTAACAAAAATCACAATGTCAACTGAGCAATGTTATGTACCTTTTCAATGATAACCACTAAGGGTGGTCATATGGAGAAGAGAACATCTCCATATGACCACTGCCTCCTTTTTCTTTTTGCCTTCATTTTCTTCATTCTCTACGTGTGTGAAGTCTGCCAATCCACTTTGGGCCAGCGTGGTGGACAATTAGCCTAACCCTTCTCATTCTGAGAGGAAACCCGTGCTTATCAGTGAGCCGAATATGAGTTGTTATTGATCATGATGAATTATTTCTGTCTGTATGTTATTTTGAAGGCTTTGTTTAAAAAAATGTTACCAATAAAATAACAACAGTTCTTTATAAAAACATTTATCTACGTGTTGTTCGACAATGCAATTGTTTTCAGAGCCCACGCTTGCACTTATAAACTTACTCTATTTGTGAAATAAAACGGGTCAATTGTGTGTGGGACGAACATATCGAGGGTTCCGTATAATGAAACTAATTTAAGTTAAATATCAAGAACTGAAGTGCCTCGTTGTTCCAGTGGTTTTGGATCACGAGGTCATGGGTTCGAATCCTGGGTCAAACATTGAGATATTGGACGCTTGGTGGCACGTCTTTGCCGGTAGTTTTGTTGTATCTAGCCACGGCCGAAGCCTCCCACCAGCCAGACCTGGCCATTTAAGAAAACCTCAACCGGAGTCGAACCCAGGACCTCCGTCTTGTAAAACCACCGCGCATACGATTGCGCCACGGAGGCCGTCAAATTGAAGGAGAACGGAAATATTGGTCATATTTAAAAGATACCACTTAACAGCAAGTGACGCAGGCGGCTCACTTGTAATCAAATAACACGAATAGTTTAAAAAACACTTGATACCCATATAATAGGGATGCATTTCAAATAGCCTGTTCACCATCTTGGACATCCGCCATATTGGATTAAGTCACGTGACTATTTTTTTCGTATTCCTGACAGCATTCGTTTCATATCAATATCATAGGGGTGGGTTTCAAACTGCCAGTCCGCCATCTTGAGAAGGCCGCCATATTGGATTTGTAATGTCGTTCTTAGCTAGTCATTTATTTTCATAAGAACTCAGAGCGAGTGCAAAATTTCATCCTAATCGAAGATCAGGAAGTGGGTCAAATTAAGATTCTAAGATTTTCTTACATACATACAGTTACAAGTGAACAAAAGCGTAATTAACTAATTAATATAAAGGTCTTAAAATTAATCACTCTTATTTTGATTTCTTCGAGCATTTACAAAGGATTATATTAAAATTTTAATAAGATTAGAAAGCGATACCTACAACAGAGTCTTCTAGTTAATTGTTTCACAGAATACAAAATGACAGGCGACCCCAATTTATCTTAGATCTCGTATTGGTTAGGCCCACCGCACATTATTTATTGTAGACATGACTTATGTTCAACTTTCATCTCTAACTAAGCCGGTACCTAATAGGTATGATGACTTTGAATATATTGATTTTTATGACAGATTCGGGTAAATAAGGTCAATGTTGCTAATGAGAACCACCTGTAAATATATTTTAATCCTTACCTTACCTTACCTTAACAGCCGATAGACGTCCATATAGCTGGACATAGGCCTCTTTCATGGACCTCCAAGCACATCGGTCTCGAGCCGCCAGCATCCAGCAGCTCCCTGCAACCCGCTTGATTTCTACCTAGTGGGGGGTCGACCAACACTGCGCTTTCCAGCACCTTGGGACCCCAACGTCCATCGGCTCTTCGAACTATGTAAACCCATTGCCACTTAAGCTTCGTGACTCGCTGAGCAATGTCAGTGACTTTGGTACATCTGCGGATCTCCTCATTTCTGATTCGATCACGCAAAGTAACTCCAAGCATAACTCGCTCCATCGCGCGCTGAGTGACTATTTTTTAATAATAAATCTTTAATATTAAAATAAATTACAACTATAAAAATGTTTTTCAAAATTTGCCTTGACTTATATGGTAGTTATAGTTAGTTACTTATACTTACTTAACTTATACTTAATTATATACTTATTATGGTAGCTCATCACGCATGACGCAGCAGCATTTTCGCGCTGAATTGGGATTGAAATTCGTTGGAGCTGCCTACCCGAGGGTCGCATACAAAATCATGTTTTAAAATCCATCCCAATAACCATTGAACTATTCAAGCTTACATAGCAAACTGACGATGTAAACTCAGCGTTCCAGAGCATAACGAAGGTCTACCCCATATTGTACGTACAGAACGATGGTTTTGTTTGTTCTGTCAATATTTTGACCCAGTTACATGGTAGCCGCGGTGTATTGGAGGTACGCCGAGTTGTTATGGTTAGCCCGCTAGGTTGGTTTGACCGAAATTAATTTACGAAAATGTGTTGGTACTTATTTCGTTTGATCGCGGTAATTTTGTGTGTGAATTTTGAGAGAATAATAAATTTTGACTCAACCGTAGGCTACCTTTGCGTTGAATTCGACGTTTTTTATAAAGTTTTTTCCTTTGTTTGATTTTAATGAAATAAAGCTGAAACCAGTGAAAATTATGTAAAAACTCTGAACGGGAAAATTAGCCGAAGCCGAATTTTATAAATTGGTTGCTAACGTTCTGTTTAACTGTTTTTTTAAAGGCGTTCTATGTTTACTGTTTATATACGGTGAAAAACTGTCTGCATGTCTTAATTATTAATTTCACAGATAGTCCAGAAATATTAAAACTAGTGTGTTTTTAATTTCTTTCGCTAATAATTATGTTGAAAGTTTATTATATTGATTTTACATTTTTGATGAATTTACCAATTATGGTGTTCTGTATTAAACATTTGTGTCTGTTACTGTAATATTACACTGTGCGTTATGTATTTGTTTATTTGCGTATTTGTCAAATATTTGCCGAATAAGGTGTAATTACGTACACAAACAGGAATAGCCAAGTACAGAGTTCTCGTAACATGCTCATAGAGTAGGTACGTATTGTATCCGTGAGTGGACTTTGTGTTCATGCTATACATACATACGGACCTTAGACTAATAATCTATAGACCTGCAATCTATAATCTAATACTATAAAGCTAAAGAGTTTGTTTGTTTGAACGCGCTAATCTCAGAAACTACTGGTCCGCTTTGAAAAATTATTTCAGTGTTAGATAGTCCATTTATTGAGGAAGGATATAGGCTATATATTATCCCCGTATTCCTATGGGAACGGGAACCACGCGGGTGAAACCGTGCAGCGTCAGCTAGTTCCTTATATTTTTTTACTACAAACGAAAGCCACTTCTGTGACTATGTGAGCGTAAGAGCTAAGTTAAACTAATTACACACACTCGTTTAATTTTTAACCGACTTCAAAAAAGGAGGAGGTTATCAATTCGTCGGAATCTTTTTATAGAACTATAGTTCGGACAAAATCGGGGCGAGATGCTATAGTGACTCAAAAATACATGAATTTATAAAACTTATAAAAGGCTTTCAAGGAGTTTCTGTTGAGTGTTATAAATTACGATTCACCTGTTAAGCGGTCGACAACTCAACCCTTTATTTATATACCTACTTAATTTAGAAAGGGTTTCAGTGTAGCATTAAGGTTTCAGACATTTGTTACGGGAAATTGTCACCAGAGATCTCGCTTTTACTTAAAACAGGGTCACAAGGGCTGTTACTTTTTTTTAATTAACGATAAGTTAACCCTTCACTGCAATGTCAAGTAATGTTAAAATAAAAGTTAAAACAGTCCAGTAAAACATTAAAACCATCCCGCATGTCCCGCATTTTCTACCACGTATAGTTTAGTCGTATACCGAAACTTGACAGGTAGGTATCGTATACCTACCGATTAAACTTTACACGCCCCCCCCCCCTTTCTATTAACAAAAAGTCCCGCATTCAATTTTCAGAAAGTTGGCCGCCTTATGATAAAAGACCACCTAAGATACGTGGCCTAATTAACAGAGCTACAGATTATGTGCTACAATCTCACCTGATGGTGAGTGATGATGCAATCTTATATGGAAGCGGGCTAACTTGTTAGGAGAGTGAAAATCCACACCCCTTTCGGTTTCTACACGACATGGTATCGTATGCCTTTGTTGGTAGGGTGGTAACTAGCCACAGCCGAAAGCAGTCAAACCTGGACTAATTAAGAAAACCTCAATAGGCCCTGTCGGGGATCTAACCCAGGACCTCCGTCTTGTAAATCCATCGCGCATACCTCTGCGCCAAGCAGGCCGTCTGCGTTATAACTAATATTAGTAACCCGCATAGTTCCCGTGCGTATACTCTTTGAAGATTTTGGTACTTTTGCTAAATTAAGAACCATAAAGGTTCCGTGCGTTTGTATGTCTGTCAGATTTTTTAAAATCGGTCTAGTAGTTTTTGAGTGAACTCGTAACAAACAAATAAATCAAATCTTACCTCAATAAAATATCAAATGGTACCAGCTACCTTAACCCCATGAATCTGCATTGGGGCAAGGTAGGTCTTTCTCCAAATCTTTGCTAATTTACTATAAGTACCGTCAATAAAAAAGTCTAACTTTGCTGCTGAATGATTGAAAAAAAACATGCCGATGTTATTTTTTTATATGTATAGATCAATATTAGCCATGTTTTTCAAAAGACGAGTGAAAAGCTTGTACTATCAGTGAGTATAAAAATTGTTTAACGAACCCTATACTTTTGGCTTTAGTCCAATTTACCTGGAAGCTATTGAAACTACAATCTATAAATTATAAAGAATATTTTAAAGAAAAAACATTTTCTTTGCGTGTATGTCTGTATGCAGTGAATAGGCTCTGAAACTACTGAACCTATTTGAAAAATTCTTTCACTGTGAATCCGTCGTATACTAGTCATTATCATCATTATTAACAACCCATATTCAGCTTACTTTTGAGCGCGAATCTCCTCTCAGAATGATAGGGGATAGGCTATTAGTCCACCACGCTAACCCAATGCAGATTGGCAGACTTCACACACGTAGAGAATTCAGAAAATTCTGTGGTATGTGTGCTCGTGGCGTTCGAGCCGTCCACATCTCTTGTTGTGTAATTCTTTATGGGTTACTTGGATAGGCGGGGAGAGTGACTTGAGTTGAAAAGGGGAGTGTTTGTTAACAGTCAAAGGTACCTTTAACCCTACACAGAACGTTCACAAGTGCGTTACTTCACTTCTTTCTCTGCCATTCTAGGGTCTTATTTTGGTTACAGTTTGATTTGTTAATATAGTTGTCCTGACAAACGTTGTGAATCACAACCTTTGTTCGACATTAGCTTTCTTATTTTTGTAATAACTTCAGAGTCTCCTAAAAAAATAAAACCTTTGTTCGACTCTAGTTTTCTAATTTTTGTAATCACTTCTGAGTCTCCTAAAAAAATACTCATCCAATTTAGGGTTGGTTAAAAAATAACACACAAGCAAGAGCGCGGTAAATCATAAAAGTTCGTCAAAATTTAGTTGACGTCCAAAAAAGCGAGGTGAGGCGAACATCAGCCAGTGCTGTGGACGTGATAGTGCGTTAAAAATTCACCAAGTTTTTGTCCCACACCGCATTGTTGGTCACACAATCTCGCTGCTCCATTTTTTTCGCCCGCAAAAATTCTGCTACACTGTTTATTTATTTCGCGATAAAAATGTAAATCGGGCCGCGTCCCGTAATTATACTTAGTGTCACGCTGCCGTGATACGGTGTCACGGTGTCACTTCTGCGGTAATAAACAGTTTTAGATCAGATTTAACGCCGTAAATTTGTTTTGTGCTCAGCCTCTCTCGTTGAAGGTTTTTTAATGGAATGTGTAGATTAGGATTCAAATAAATCCGAAACTTTATTTTGGAACGAGCTGACGCCGCGTGGTTTCCGTCCCCGTAAGAATACGGGGATAATAAATAGCCAATAGCTAGTACAGTAATCCCCATGAGCCCCATCGATAAATGGGCTATCTAACACTAAAAATTTTTCAAATCGGAGCAGTAGTTTCTGAGATTACCGCGTTCAATCAAATAAACAAATAAAGTCTTCATTTTTATAACATTAATGTAGATAAAATTAAGCGTATAATATTAATCAACTATATACTATCTCCATTTAAAATTTTCCCCAAACGGGTGCGATGGTTGCAACGAAAACGAGTAACAAACATACAAACTTTCACCATTATAATATTAGGTACTATAAATATTCCAACACTTAAATATCCCAAATTCAACAACACCACTTTATCCCAAACAGACAGTCTCCATAACATCCAGTGACTCGAAAAAAAAAACATTTCACGTAATTCGCAACAGTGTTTATTTATTTCGCGGTAAAAATGGAAAACAGGCCGCGCTTCGTAATTAGCCGGTGTCACGGCGAATAGATAGCGTCCCGTGTCACGTCAACGGTAATACCTGTACAACTTTGTTGACAATTTTATTACACGCCTCTGTGCGATAATTTGCAAAAACAGCGCGGGTATTGTTTTGAAAACAGATACTCGTGCCTATTATCATAATGGATAAACATGCGTGTGTCTGCACGAGTGAATCATTCGATCGGTCGGCTCGTATCGTCACGAGCCGAGATAGTACGAAGTGTTCCGTGAGGTAGATGGAGTAGGGGAAGACTGGTCGGGCGGCCTAGCTCTAAGCCCAAACTTGTCGTGACGTTTGGTCCTTTATACCCATTGTTAGATAATCCTTCATGGATTTGTTTGAGAAAGGCGGGGAGAAAGTCTTGAGTGAAGAAGAGGACTGTTAACTAGTTATAAAAGACGTTTTTAACCCTACATACTTCAGTCACAAATCCGGGACTTCGCCCAATGTTATTCTTTTCTACTCGAGGGTAACATTCTCAGTGGGAATTATTAGACCTGATTAATGAGGTTCCCATTCAATAATCGTGTTTTGCTTTTTAAATCCGCTTCTGATATCAAACCGTTTTTTCGACACGTGCAAACACTTATATACTCACAGATAAAGTAGCTTTCTACGGGTACAAGATTTTTCAAAAACGGTTTAGTAGATCCAGAAATTACAATATCACAAATAAAAATTGTCAGTCTACTTTTAACGGCCTACTTCAGGGAAAGACACTACTTATAGAAGAGGTGATATGAAGTTTACGTTTTGCGTATGTGTGTTGACCCACCAAGCTGTTCCAATGTGGGCTGGCGGGCTTAGAGTTAATGTTAAATTAATTAACGTCCACAACAGATTTCCTTTTATACTTTAGTTAGCCCTTGACAATAATTTTGATGATAAGGCTAAATTGTTATGAGGATTATAATCCACACCCCTTTCGGTTTCTACACGTCATCGTACCGGAACGCTACATCGTTTGGTGGTACGTCTTTTGTATCGTGTTATCCGATACACGGGGATGTAACATGACCAATATCCCAACCCCAGAATGAGAATTTTAGCTGAAGATTAACAATCCGAATATTATGATGTCTAAGAGGAACTCCCTAAGGCATAAACTCGTCCAAACAGCATGGCTTAGTAAATCCCGCGCCTTGACGTTTGCTTCCGTAAACTGACGTTTGGGGCCTGACTTCCTTTCCTCGATAAATTAAGCTGTCTTGCAATAGGCTGGGATTAGACACTGGCAAGTTACATGAAACACTGTCTATTGTAAGTGTGTAACTGAGATTGTGTTACTTATATCTGACAGATGTTATCTGTACGCCTAACATGCGGCCAATGAGAAATTAACAAATGTCAACAAATAGCGGCGCAACGATGGGGAAGAAAGGGATGGGACTGGGACAACTCCGCCGCTATTGATCGTTATTTTGTTTATTTATCTTAACGTGATCGTATGCTAGGCCTAGGAAATTGGTTTATATTATAATTCATGACATAAACGATTTTAAAAATATATTTAATGGAAATGGATAAGTAAAAGTTTAATGTTATAATTACCTATAATGTCAAGTGTTCTGTACAATCAGTTACATCATTTATAATTTAAGATCGGCTGCATCTATGACTTGCTAGATTCGTTTCCACCCCGAAAAGCTAGATAACTATTAAAAAATCTAAAATATGAAAAAAAAAACTTAGTGCGAGTTGAACTCGCGTTAAAAGGGATCCGTACGATGTTACCTAAAATATCAGGGCTCATAAACAATTCCTAAATAGCAATCCAAATTCAATACAGAA
The DNA here is from genome assembly GCF_947172395.1 of Bicyclus anynana. Taxonomy (NCBI): domain Eukaryota; kingdom Metazoa; phylum Arthropoda; class Insecta; order Lepidoptera; family Nymphalidae; genus Bicyclus; species Bicyclus anynana. The sequence continues at coordinate 6,874,686 of NC_069105.1, forward strand.
AATACTGTCGTAGGAGTGGGTAAGACTTTAGTGCAACTGGCGGGGATCGAACCTACGACCTCTCGGTGATGTGTCCGGTCTCATCATCATCATCATCATCATCTTATCAGCCGATGTACGTCCACTGCAGGACATAGGCCTTTTGTAGGGACTTCCAAACATCACGATACTGAGCCACCTACATCCAGCGAATCCCTGCGACTCGCTTGATGTCGTCAGTCCACCTGGTGGAGGGTCGACCAATACTGCGCTTACTAGTGCGAGGTCGCCATTCCAGCATTTTGGGACTCCAACGTCCTTCGGCTCTTCGAACTATGTGCGCCGCCCATTGCCACTTAAGCTTCGCAACTCGTCCGGTCTATTTACTTTGATTTGATTTGATTTACCGTTGGGATATAGAAGCTTCGATATATCTATTATCTATACTAATATTATAAAGAGGTAAAGTTTGTAAGTTTGTAAGTTTGTAAGTTTGTAACAATTTTTTTAAATGGGGTAATCTTCGCAACTACTGGTCCGATTTTAAAACTTCTTTCACCAGTAGAATGCTACGTTATCGGGGAGTGCTATAGGCTATATTTTATATTTCTATCATATATAACTACTGAGATATCGCGGGTTTTCTCTTACAGGTCAGACCGAAAAACTTACTTATTCGCATGCGCTGCCTCAACCATTGCGTATAACTGAAATAAATGTATGGAGGCTTTTTGAACCTTTAAAAGTTCTACAAAAAAGTCCGCGACACCATATATCTATCTTTTATATTTTAGCAGATATAGTACCTTTAGTACTTTAATAAATTATTTAAATTTTAAACTAAGGTTTACGTCATTATTTACACAACTTAACTTAAATCCTTATCAAAATAAATGATTTAATAATCACAAGGATATTATAGAGATAAGATTTGCCCTTTACAGTATGTTAATTAGTTATATAGTTTCGGAGATAACACAAAATTTCTGAAAGTCGCAGAAATGCCGCTATATGACGCCCCGCGGTTTCAATTACGTGGTTCCCGTTCCCGTATGAATATGAGGACCAAACATAGCCTATGACACTCGCAAATAATGTAGCTTTCTATTGGTAAAAGAATTTTCCAAATCGGTCCAGTAGATCCAGAGATTAACCCCGACAACCACACACACTTCACCTCTTTATAGTATTAGCATAGAAGTCGCTTGGGAAATTATAGTCTTTTGGTCATTGCACCACGCACAAAAGGCTGGACCAATTTTGCTGAGGGTAGGGATAGGATAGAGGTAGGGTAGGGGTAATTTAGGGAAGGTGTAGGGTAGGGTAGGGTACGGATAAGGTAGGGGTAGTGTAGGGTAGGGGCAAGGTAGAGGTAGGTGAAGGATATGGAACGTATAGGGTAGGGGAGGAGTAGGATAGGGGTAGGATAGGGTAGGGGTAGGGTACGGGTAGGGTAGCGTTAGGGTAGGGATAAGGTAGGGGTAGGGAAGGGTTAGGGTTAGCGGTAGGGTAGGAGTAAGGCAGGGATAGGGTAGGGGTAGATTAGGGGTAGGGTAGGATAGGGTATGGATAGGTTACGGTTAGGGTTAGGGTAGGGTAAGGTGGGGGGAGGAAAGGGTTAGCGTTAGCGGTAGGGTTTTTTTTTATATTCTTTATTCTTTACAAGTTAGTCCTTGACTACAATCTCACTTGATGGTAAGTGATGATGCAGTCTAAGATGGAAGCGGGTAAAACTTGTTAGGATGAGGATGAAAATCCACACCCCTTTCGGTTTCTACACGGCATCGTACCGGAACGCTAAATCGCTTGGCGGTACGTCTTTGCCGGTAGGGTGGTAACTAGCCACGGCTGAAGCCTCCCATCAGCCGAAAGGGGGTAGGAGTAAGGTAGGGGTAGGGTAGGGTAGGGTAGGGTTGGGTAGGTTTACGAGCAGGGTAAGGTAGAGGTAGAGAAGTTTACATCAATTTTTACGCGGACGAAGTCGCGGGCGTCCGCTAGTATGATATATATCTATCGATGCTTTCAGTTACATACAGCATTATGGAAGGAAAGCATTAATAATTGTACCTGAAAGGTGATGTTAGTTGAAAACTTATCCTAGCTTCACAGAGTTTTGAGTTACTTTTGAGTTGCCTGGGTGAGCTTGCGTCGCCGTAAGTCTACAAAAGGCGGCTCAACTGTTGGTCTCAACTTTCGCTCTCTAATTAGCCGTGCCCGAGTTAATAGCTCATTAGAAGTTCCCTTTAAAGTTTGCCGACTATACCCTGCGTGTGGCGAGTTAAAGGCTTCATTCATGGGTCGCGCACGATGGCTCGTTTTTGAACGATGATCATATGACACAAACTTTTTGTATATTTGGACAGAATTTTTTTGGGTAGATTTTAATGGGACTTTCAGTCCGCATCCGCTAGTATCTACAAAAGTCATTGTGTTAGCGAATAACTAACTCATCAGATAATACGGCTGGTTGTGCATATTTGATAGAAGTTTATTTTGTCTATGCTCGATTAATCGTTGTTCTAGTCGATAAAGCAACGTTCCGCTTACAAAACTACGTTTTTAATCTATTTTTTGAAACAGTAACTGCATTCACACTACACAATTCGAGTCCATTTCCATATTTGATAGTGATGTATCACTTGGTTTTTATTCGATTAAGCTTGACTTTTTTTATTCTATGATTTATCCCTTGACTACGTTCTCACCTGATGCGGTCTTGGAAAAAGTACAAGTTCTACTCATACTTCTGACAGTTTCCCCATGGCACGTACCGAAACGCTAAATCACTTGGCAATACGTCTTTGCCCGTAATGCCCGCGCAGTAGCCATGGCCGATGCCTACCAATGACCAGAATTGAGCTAATTAAAAAAAAAATTAAATCCTAAACAGATCCGAGCTAGATCGAACCCAGGACATCTCTGTTGTTGTCTGACAGCTGCGAAAGAGATGTCGTTAGAACTGTAATCGAGAGTCATACTCGATTCTGCAACCTTTACACCGTATAACAAAGAACGCCCTATTTCAAACGTCTACGTCAAAAACCCTACGTGTTGAAGCGTGTTGAATGGACGACTTTATACACGGCTCACGCATACTGCTCCTTTTAGAAACGACAAGTTTACATGCCACATACGAGTACGAGAACATTTCTATGTTCGACAGAAAAAGAACGTTATACAGCAATTTACTCAGTAAATATTCGAATAATTATCGATCTAGTCGAACTATTGTCAACCGAATAAAAATTTCTAACCAAAAATGGGTTGTTGTAGTTTTTATAAACAACTAATAGACCCCATGCGGTTTCATCCACCTAATTCCCGTTCCCGTAAATATACGGGTATAAAATATAGCCCAAGATGTTCGTTAGGATGAAATGTAGGATTAAATTTCATTAAATTAAATAAGATTTTTGGATTGGACCTGATAAGTCGAATAATTATAGCAAGGAAATCGAATAAACCTTCACTTTCGTTGCAAAAGTACGACAAACAGTGCGATATTTTAACTCCGCTCTACAATATGTCCTTTTTTCATTATTATGTGGTACACCTATCGCTGACGCATGCTAGCATTTTTTGACAAAACTTAATAGATTAGTATATATCTAGGTACGACAAACAGTGCGATATTTTAACTCCACTCGACAATATGTCTTTTTCTCACTATAATGTGGTATACCTATCGCTGACGCATGCTAGCATTCCTTGACAATGATCCGTTGTCGAAAAAACACACAACGAAGCAGTTAAAATATTACAGAAAATAGATTAGTATAATATATCTAAAAAGTCCGACTACACGAGTCGACAATCGTGTCACATCACTAGTAAGAACTGGGTGCCCTCATTACATACATAAATACATCGAGATTGTACCGAGCCTATGTCTGTGTAAACGACATTCCTTTGAATACGTTTTCTTTATTCTGAGTGATGTACATTCTGTTAGAAGTTACACTGATTTTACGATGCTTTGAAACATCTCAGTAAACATTCGCTTCGGAGTTGTTTCAGAATAATGAGACGTTGGATTGTCTATGGGATTGATTTATTTTTTACACGCATTATCCCGCGATTTCAGCTGTATAATTTCCGTTCCTGTGAAAATACGGGCATAAAATAGAGGTTATATCAGTCGCTGATAATGTAGCCTTCTATTGGTGATAATGTAGCCTTCTATTGGTGTCATTATGTTATATATTTATAATATTAATTGTGATTTTTTTACTTTTTACATAGGAACACTGCTACCTAAAATAAGTTAGACGATCCAATTATAAAATTAGCTAGCTAACTAGCCTACGCCCTGCGTAGTTTCCGTTTCCGTTAGAATAAAACTGTCCTGTTAAGTCCTGTGACACTCACAAATAAAATGGCTTTCTAGTGCTGAAAGAATTTTCAAAATCAGTATATCCAGATAATACCCCCTACAACAACACCACATACTTCACTACACTACATCTTTATAACATTAGTAATTATAAAAATAAATTACCTGACCTAAAAATCGAACCTATAGGATCCTATAGGTATATGTAAAACAACTAACAAGGCACTCCCAACTACACCAAAGAGGTCAAATTTTCATGTTACTCACACAAGAATATGAATTTTTATGCGTCCTATTCGATTTTTAAAACTGGCGTCAATTTGTCTATGGCTCTATAACTGAACAACTGCATGCTCATCGATCTTTGCCTGTGGGACAAATTGGGGGGAAAATATCTACGAGTCAAATTTGACAGCTGACAAGTTGTACGTATGTGTGTGATGAAACTTTTGCATTTTCCTACTAATACAATATTATAAACGCAAAAGTTTGTATGGATGTTTGAATGTTGGTATGTTTGGATGTTTGTTACTCTTTAACGCCGCAACTACTGAACCGAATCGCCTGAAATTTGGAATGGAAATAGATTTTACTCTGGATTAACACATAGGCTACTTTTTATCCCAAAAAATCTATTGATCCCACGGGATTTGTGAAAAAGTAAATTCCATACGGACGAAGTCGCGGGCTTCCGCTAGTATATAAATAATAAATAAATAAATAAATATACTTAAACAATACACATCACTATCTAGCCCCAAAGTAAGCATACATAGTAGCTTGTGTTATGGGTACTAAGATAGTTGATATTATAATATTAATATACATTTATTTACTACATATAAATACTTATATAATGTATAAATACACAAAGACACTGGAAAACACCCATGCTCATCACACAAATATTTTCCAGTTGTGGGAATCGAACCCACGGCCGTGGATGCAGAAAGCAGGGTCACTACCCACTGCGCCACGCGGCCGTCATAAATCAATAAATACAGTAGTCCATTCAAAAGTTAGATTCCTTGGAAAATTATAAGGCAGTCTTTTTTTGTTTCATCGTGGAGGGATTCATCATTTTTTGGGACCTAACCCTTAAGCATTAGCCACTATATTGGAAACGGGAGTAGAAATCGTTTTTTCGCTCTAACGACCAACATATACAACTCACAAAAAATATACCTATAAAAACATGTCGGAAACTTCTCTACAGTTTCATTTGTATATTTTTTTAACGTAGAATAAAAAAAATAATAAAAGTTGTGAACCAAAAACCGTACCAATAATACCAAAAATTGTTCGGGCGAAATCTTCAGCAATAAATGAATTATTCGTAGAAGAGACATTTAGGACGAACTTCCATTACCTACGTCGTTCATTAGGTATATGTAGTCAACGGGTAAGTTTCATCTACTGTTTTATATATCATTAACACTCGACTCACTGTTGAGCACAAGTCTCCTCTCAGAATAAGGGGTTAAGCTAACAAATCACAGACTTCACACACGCAGAGAATTAAGAAAATTCTCAGGTATGCAGGTTTCTTCACGATTTTATTCCTTCACCGTTTGAATCACGTGGTATTTAATTTCTTAAAATGCACTTAACTGAAAAGTTAGAGGTGCATGCCCAAATCGAATGCAGATGTCATAATATCCACTAGGCTATCACGGCTCTCGGTTTTTTATATACCTATAACATCATCATCATCATCATATCAGCCGATGGACGTCCACTGCAGGACATAGGCCTTTTGTAGGGACTTCCGAACATCACGATACTGAGCCACCTGCATCCAGCGAATCCCTGCGACTCGCTTGATATCGTCAGTCCACCTGGTGGGGGATCGACCAACACATCACTTTCTAATGCGGAGTCGCTGTTCCAGCACCTTGGGACCCCAACGTCCATCGGCTCTTCGAACTGTGTGCCCCGCTCATTGCCACTTCAGCTTCGCGACACGTTGAGCTATGTCGGTGACTTTGATTCTTCTGCGGATTTCTTAATTCCTTATTCGATCACGCAGAGATACTCCTAGCTCGTTCCATCGCCCGCTTTGTGACTCTGATCTTTCTTACCCAACAACTGTACAATACCAAACTCAAACATCCTTTTGGACTTTGGTTCTTCTGCGGATCTCCTCATTTCAGATTCGATCGTGCAAAGATACTCCTAGCATGACATAAAATGTAACATAGCCGCGAGTGACACGCACTAAGTCGTTCGTTCAACTCCCGCCACATCTTGTAACAAATACGAGATCAAAGAGCTGCATGAAATTCAAACGCCGCCGCGTCAAAGCCTTCGCATTGCTGAGGCTCACTGACACGAGTTTACACACACGTATGTGTGGAGCACCTAAATAACAACGCGTTTAGTATCTAACTGTGTTTAGATATATGCTGCTCTCAGAATACTAGAAGCACTGCTTTATCTATCCCGCACGAGTCCCAAAGCTTAAAGAAATAGGTATACTAACAGTAGCCTGTCAATATATATATAACAGCATAATCTATGTAAGACAAAATATTAATTTGTACAAACGAAAAGGACATTTAAATCCACGTCTTACTAAACATAAGTTAGTTATTTCTACATATCGTCTCCAAAGAGTAAAAAAATGTTAATCTTCTCTCTGTCTTCTATAACAAGATCCCCAAGACTGTGATGGACCTGCCAATGTATAGCTTTAAGCAATGTGTTAAAAAAACGTTTACTTAGTAGAGGTTACTACACCATCGATGAGTTCCTCAATGATAAAGATGCTTGGATCAGCTTCCACCTTCACACAGGAAGTAAAACTTTAAGAAATTGTAATGTTGTCATCAATTGTATATTATAATATTGTATGATTTTTTTAAAAGAGCAACAGCTGTAGAGTTTCTTGCCGGTTTCTTCTCAGCAGAATCTGCCTTTCGAACCGGTGGTAGAATCTTTACAAATAGTCAACTGACGTATCAAAAGTGCTTGTAAACTGAGCCTACTTGAAATAAATGAATTTTGAATTTTGAATCCATACTATGAGCCGTGATAGCCCAGTGGATATGACCTCTGCCTCCGATTCCGGAGGGTGTGGTTTCGAATCCGGTCCGGGGCATGCACCGACTTTTCAGTTGTGTGCATTTTAATAAATTAAATATCACGTGTCTCTAACGATGAAGGAAAAAATCGTGAGGAAACCTGCATATATTTAGTTTATATTATATCACTTTGTAACGCTTTTTCATAAATTCCTACTCAACCAAATGAAATATTTATTAATAATTTCATTACTTAACATTTTATTACAGTTTTGTTTCAAAATTTTTATCAACCCCATCAGAAACGTTGGTTAATAGTTAGTTTGGTCGAGTTGCATGCTCTTTGTGGTTCTGGCACTTTGTTTCACACGTTTGCGTTACGTGACATTTTCCCCAGTTTCATTGCACCGTAAGCCACAAAGTCAATGCCGTGAAAGAACTTCATTCCAAAAAAAATACACTGCGGTGGGAAGCTAAACATCCTTAAACCTTACCTTATCAGCAGATAGACGTCCACTGCTGGTTATGCCTCTTGCATGGACCGCCAGCATCCAGCGACTCCCTGCAACCCGCTTGATATCCTCGGTCTACCTAGTGGGGCGTCGACCAACACTGCGCTTTCCGGTGCGAGGTCACCATTCCAGTACCTTGCGACCCCAACGTCCATCGGCTCTTCGAACTATGTGCCCCGCCCATTGCCACTTCACCTGATATAATACAGTGGACAAAGCAATGCAATATTCCATAAATGACCACGCTGGGTTGGTCATTCGCAGTCTTAGACTTCTCACACCGGTGTCGCTGCTGCCCGACACCGGTCTGTGGTACTTGTGAAGAGCCAAATCCGAATGGTTGTACCGCCATTAGTCGGTCGCCAGAGCCTCATCGGTCCATCTGCAGGGTGCAACACGAGCAGGTGACAGTTGGGGAGGCTGACTGGTACTAACCTCTCCCTTACACCCTAGTTAAACATACGCCTACAAAAACACACACCAAATTCGGAAAAACAAATGAAATTAGCTTACATTGTCAACCTGTCAATACACATCTCCCGTGACACGCACAAACTGACGTAAGTGATAATCTCGCCCAATCCCTCGCGCGTTGGCAGATTTGTCAGATTTTGACAAAGCCGGGCTTAGCATAGCTAATAAATAAAATGTTGTTTGCGGGAAAAAATGTACAAGTATTCTAAATGTGAGTTTTGGCGGGAAAGTCGTAGGAATCACAAGTATTTCACGTTTTATTGTCATTGATTTGCTACATTTTAGAGTTTTATTGCTTAAATTACTCATTTTCTATAATATAGTTCTGTAAATTGAACACACTTGTACACCAAACACAAGTGAAGTGAAGGTTGAGCTAAAGTGGTTTGAGTGATAATTTCTACTTTCTCGGAGAACTTTATTAGAAGTTTTGGAATAAAAATATAGTGCCTTTAAATACTTAATGAAAACATTAACAAACGCACTACTTGCCCCTACAATATTCGAAAGCTCCCCTCTATTTCTCCAGGATCATCAGATCCTGACATGATTACTATGGGACCAATTGGAAAACAAACCATTTCAAACGATAAAATGATTTTTCGAATCTGTACAGGCGTCTTCGAGTAATCGGTGAACATACATAAAAAAAAGATTCCGACGAATTGTTAACCTCCTTCTTTTTTTAAAGTCGGTTAAAAATACACATATTTAAGAAATACTAAAGTGTCAAAAATAAAGCTTAAAAACTAATGAATGAGTAAATATTGTGTTATTAAGTACCTACATGAGAATATAAATACTTTATACGATATAATATTTAAGCTTAGTACTTACTCATAAGATAAGTGCTTCTTTGTTAACAATCAGTTAATGGTATCTGTAACAATAGAAATAATTTAAGTTAATAGTTTAAACTAAAATTCTAATAAAACTCTGCTACTATCTAACAGTTTTATTATTTTGTCAATATCTTGAAATATCTATATCTATACTCTATACTTAACATATAAAGCTGAAGAGTTTGTTTGTTTGGTTAATTGAACGCGCTTATCTCAGAAATTACTGGTCTGATTTGATAAATTCTTTCAGTGTTAGATAGCCCATTTATCGAGGAAGGCTATAGGCTATACATTATCCCCGTTTTCCTACGGAAACGGGAACCACGCGGGTAAAACCGCGCGGCTTCAGCTAGTGTGACCAATATTTCCATTTCCGTCTAAAAGTCTGTGTAACCAGTGAAGGCGACAGTAGTACCTACAATGGCAAGGTATTAAACAGTAGCAAGATTTAATTTTGTGTTAAATACATAAAACAGACCCCAGAATAAACGTTTTAATTTTGTTTATTCGATCATCAATAACAAAAAATGTATTTTTACGAGTTTCGGTTATTAGGAGTGTAAGTTTCGCTCTGGATCATATAATATTATTATTGTCAGTAGATTAATTATGTCAAAAGGTTTCAACTCCGTAGATAGCGTTCAAGTGGAAATAAAGGGATAAAAGTAAGCCAATGTGCTATTCTAGATTAAAGACTCTGTGCCAGATTTGTTTCCAGATCCATTCATAATGAAACAAGTTTGCGCTTGATGCTCGCTCACATCATATATTGCATTCTCAATTACTTCACAATTACAAATTTGTAAAAGTAAAGAGCCCATAGCGAATAGCGAATCTGAAGTGGCAATGGGCAGGCCACATAGTTCGAAGAGACGATGGACGTTGGGTTACAAGATGCTGGAATGGCGACCCCGCACCGCAAAGCGCAGTGTTGGTCGACCCCTACTAGTTGTACCTAGGATATCAAGTGGGTTGCAGGGAGCCGCTGGATGCTGGCGGTTCGAGACCATTGTACTTAGAAGTCCAAGCAAGAAGCCAGCAGTGGACGTCCATCGGCTGATAATGAGGAAGAATCAAGAAAAGGAGACTTCGGAAGGGCATTTTAGAGCTGCTAAGCTCTGGATTGCCCATTTAAAGTCTGTTGTATGATAAAAGATTTGTATGGGACATCAAAGACATGGGGATGTGTGTTGGCTTTTGGATTGTAAAATGATGAAGGAAAGACGAGGTCGAATACTAAGAACACTCTGCAACAAAGTAATTCGGTATCTCGACAATGGCCTTCCAACATCCGTAGATCTCCCCGAACCTGTCTGAAGTCTGTATCGTGAGGCGTTACCTCGTGAATAATAATGTTGTCTGTCATTGCGTATTCATTACAAGACGAGACCGCAGCGCCTGAACCTCGTGATAGTGTTTCGTGACTTTAATTAGCTTTCGTCAACGTACCTGACGAGACGTTGTGAAATGACGTCTGTAACTGTCACAACTGACATTGCTGCATCCTTACTAATCCTTGAGGGAGTGAATTGGATCACTGATTAGAGTACCGTTTTTCTGTCATTACAGCTTCGCAGTTTGTGTGCCATCATCATGATTGATAACCTATATTCGGTTGACTGTTGAGCACTCTTCTCAGAATGAGACAAGTTAGGTAAGGCCTTAGTTCACCACGCTGGCCCAATGGGGATTGGCAGACTTCATACACGAGAATTAAGAAAACTCTCAGGTATGCAGATTTCCTTACAATGTTTTTCCGTCACCGTTTAAGACAAATGACTATCCTAGCACAGTCGTCGAACAAACCATTGAGAGCGGCTTTGACAACGTCATATAGCCAGTAATCTAGTATTTTTTTATATAATAATTTACCCTTGTAGGGACTAAGTGCCCAAATATAGTCAATTAACGCGCTCTCTGTCAACTGTCTACTGTAAAACGCTTGTCTGCATCATCTTCATCATCATATTAGCCGATGGACGTCCACTGCAGGACATTCTTTTGTAGGGACTTCGAAACATCATGATCCTGAACCGCCTGCATCCAGCAAATCCCTGCGTCTCGCTTGATATCGTCAATCCACCTGGTGTGGTGTCGACCAACACTGCGCTTACTAGTGCGGGATCGCCATTCCAGCACTTTGGGACCCTCAACGTTCATCGGCTCTTCGAACTATGTGCTCCGCCCATTGCCACTTCAGCTTCGCGACTCGTTGAGTTATGTCGGTGACATTAGTTCTTCTGCGGATCTCTTAATTCCTGATTCATCGCGCAGAGATACTCCTAGCATAGCTCATTCCATCCACTGTACATCTTACCAAATTCAAACATGCAAATCCTAACAGACTTCCAAAAGTAGAATACTAAAACAGTCAGGGCAAACGAAACTTCAATTTAATGAAAAATACCATCACGTTTTCCATCAAATTTTAGAGATCCGTGCACGCGTGTGGAATAACAAAAGTCCAGCACAAATGTTCCATGGGACAGCTGACAGTCCATGTGAGTAATAGAAGTATTTACCCCGGGAATTGAATTCACTACCCTCGAGCGAATCCCTTATGATAATGACGTTACCTTGGATTTGCATACGTAGCCGAGAGGAAAGATAAACGAAGTCTTTTTGCGTGTTTGGTTAATAAAGGATCGGTCTTTTGGACCTTTTGTTGTAAAGGCTTTATTTGTGTAGTAAGTGTTCTCCTTTACCCCTCTTAGCCATTCCTTTTTTCTTGAATTTATTTAAATATTATCATTAACAACCCATATTTAGCTCACAAATAGTCTACCAATTTTTAGCTTTCTACCTTGAAGATTGCGGAGTGCTCCATACAAACTATCATCCCCCATTTAAGGGAAGTGGGGAGTTAGAAAGCGACAAAAAGTAGCTATGTCACTCACCATCCTTTCAACTATCAACACATAAAAAATCACGTCAATTCGTCGCTCCGATTTGCCGTGAAAGACGGACACACACTTTCACATTTATAATATTAGTAATAATAATTAATTAAGTTCCTTATGAATTTGCTATTGTTAATTAATGCTTAACACTTACGACATACCTACCTAATACATACAACTGTAGTAGTGTTGCGTTTTCTGAAAGCTCATAAAGGCTGTATGTAAGACAATGTAAGAGAAAAAACACTAAAATGGCGGAAACATGCATACGATGCCCCGAGCAAACTAAGCCGCGGAATATAAAAGGAAAACTAGAATTCTTGGTCATACACTTGAATAGCAACAGAAAGTACGCTATTGTGAAACAAATGCAAATGGTGTCTTTTCCACACATTTCTAGACAGTTTAAAAAATACCTAATTAATACTAAAATTCTGATTATTACTTGCTCAATTATAGTAACTACTTATAGCTTGGCTAGTTCGTTGATGACACTCCCATGATATGCGGGCGCGGGGGGAAAGTCCTGCGCGGGTGTGAAGTCGAGCGCGCGGGGCTTCGCTACCCGGGAACGGGAACCATCGGGAGTGTTATCTTTGAGGACTCTGCAATGTGAGGACTCTGTTTGTTTTTAAATGTCATTCAAAATACATTAACTAAATCTAATGTTCTTTTATTAATCAATTTTATTTATTGTTTTATTTTATCAATCAAATTTAATTTCATAATTTAAGAACAAGTTAATTATAATATTATTATAAGGTGTGATTTGGGGGTGGAAATGAGGGTATAAATACCCTAGTTTTAATGTTTGTTGGTAAACAGTGCACATCGAGTATAGCTCAAGTATAAAAACCAAAAACGCAAATATCACGTAAACATTTTGAAAATAAGGTTATACATTTAAAGCTCGATCCTATTTCAGATTTCAATTCTTTGTTTGCGCAACAGCCGGCGGAATACGTCCATGTTTCTATTTTGAGTGTGACTCGCACGGAATAGTTTCCCTTTTCAATTACGGAAATAACTGCGTTTTAGGAAGCTTGTTTCGTTTTTTTAGGGTTCTGTACCTCAAAAAGAAAAGTTGCCTGTCTATCGGTGTTCTACAAAATATATTTTGGGCAGTGCACTCAGGAATTGCGAGCACGGCAGGAACGACATCAAGCGAGTCGCAGGGATTCGCTGGATGCAGGTGGCTCAATATCGCGATGTCTGGAAGTCCCTACAAAAAGCCTATGTCCTGCAGTGGACGTCCATCGGCTTATATGATAATGATGACTCAGGAATTGTTCTATCTTGTGCCACATTCGCCGTTCTACCACAAGACTAGGCAACGCAGAGATCGGCACGTCGTCGATATTCCTCAGACGCGTACTAAGCGGTTTAATTTCTCTTTCTATATACGCACTGCAAAGATGTGGAATGCTCTTCCAGCTTCAGTTTTTTCCACCACCTACAATATGGGTATCTTCAAGTGAAGCAACCCATATTGTAGCCAATTGGCAAGCGCGTTCCACCATAGGTTGCAATATCGCTTACCATCAGGTGTGATTGCAGCCAATTCCGTTATTTTCTTTTTTTTATATAAGCAAGCGCTTATATAAAAAAAAGAAAATAACGGAATTGTTATAGGTGTCTAAAGACACTATCCATCTGTCAGTCTATCTGTCTGTTTGTCTGTCAGTCTGTCTGGTAATACCCTTTATCTCAGGAATGCGTATTTATCGAGCTAAAAATAAAACCACATATTCAGTTTCACAGTCCGTTGAAGCTGTTCATTTATATCGCCCGTGTGTAGTGTCAGTAGTATCTGTACAGTTTTTTTTAGATTAGAACCTACAGTTAAAACGATACCTACCTGGAGTTTTGATTGTAGGCACAGTTTAATATAATCGATTATGCCGCAAAAACGTACCTATATTTCGTTTGTCAGTTAACTAAGAACTATTGAATTTGTCAAGTACCTAATAGCGTTTACACTATAGGTGGTTTACAATATAGGTAAAATCTGAAACTATTCATTTGTAACAAAATCATACAAAATTGTTCATTTAATGTTTTTACTTTTTACTATTTCCCCGCCTAAAAAGACTTGGTCCTTATACGACCCTAGTCACATCCTACGGGTACCTCAAACAGTTGTAAAACATCGTAATAAAATGGTCAACCAAAATAGCTGGAAAATGTAACCCAACAAAGGTTCCTACGAATACAAACGACATTCAGACCTTTTCGAATGTCGAGTGTGTTCGGTCCGAGAGACCGAGGCTCCATTATTTATGCACGGTCGTGTCAATTACTAGATTTGTTGGGCCTATTTTGGGATTGTTGAACTGAACTTTGGAATACACAATCGATTTCGAATAAACATTGAGCTTGAGGTTATATGTTTTGAACTGAAAACATCTTTAGACTTAGGTTAGGTTAGGCTTTAGGTTTGAGAAAAAAGCACTCGACCTAATTGACAGTCAAATATATCCACTCATGCATGAAGGTTTTTGTATATTGTAGAGGCTTGCGCTTGACCACAATATTTTATTTTATTCTCTACAAGTTATCCTTTGACTAAAATCTCACCTAATAGTAACTGATCAGGCAATCTAAGATAGAAGCGGGCTAACTTGGTAGGAGTAGAATGAAAATCCACACCCCTTTCGGTTTCTACACGAAATCGTACATATCGGAACGCTAAATCTTGTTTAAACAAGACGTCACATACCTGCATACCAGATAATTTAGAAAATTCTCAGGTATGCAGGTTTCCCCACGATGATTTCCCTTCATCATTTAATACACGCGATATCTAAATTCATAAAATGCACTCTACTGAAAAGTTGGAAGTGCCTGCCCCGGACCAGATTCAAACCTACACCGTCCGGAATCGGAGGTAGAGGTCATATTTACTGGGCTATCACGGCTCTCTATAAAGTTTGTGTAAGATCCAAAATACGCTCCGAATGTGAAACCTTAAACTTTATGAATAAGTCCACAGAGGTAATAAAAATACAAATAACAAAAAATAGATAAGAGCATCAAAAAATTGTCAAAGAATATAAATATAAAGAATTAAAAAGAAAGTACACAGCAGATAAAAAACATCCGGATCGCTTTAATGCTAATTTCGCTTTGGGGAATACAAATCTGAAGTCGCGGGAGGTTGATTAAAAACGAAATTGTTTTATTATTCCGAGGATTTGCTAAGCTTTATTTTACACAAAAAATAAATTAATTTGATACCGTTTGCTAGCTTACTAATAATGCTGGATTCTACGAATATTTTTACCGTGAAAGTTTGCGAGGATTCCCGGAAAAACTACTGGTTGTGTTTTAGTGAATATTTCCTGATATATTTTTTTTATATCCATATTACATACGTAACCCCAGTAATTTGTAGCACCAGAGTTTATATTATTTCAATACTAGTGGACACCCGCGTCTTAGACCTCTTTAATTCGGCCCTCTCGCAAAATCAGTTCGGACTATATATCTATAAACTACCTCCCTGCCAAATTTCATCTTTGTATGTAAGCAGTTTTTAAGATTTCCTTTTGAATGACTTTTCGCATTTATATATTAAGATGTACCTCACTCTTAGATTTTTATAAATAACACTAAAATATTTGAGTAAATCTGCCCTTATATAAAGGCCTTTTTTCTTAAGGGAGATGGGGTATCAAGCTTAACCAATCACGCAGCTTCAATGTGGGTGAGTGGGCTTAATGTTAAGTTTTTTGTTGTTTTCACACAAATAATTGAAGAAAATAGAATATTTAATACGTACACAAAATTTATTTTTTAAGTAAAGAGTTTCTTGTTTTGTTTGTACCTATATAGATGGATAAAAATGTCTTACAACATTTATTTATCTGTAGATAAGATTCCGGACATAAACATAGGATATTTTTACCACAGAAATCAAACGGTTCCCGCGGGAGTTTGAATACCTAAATCGAGGCAAAGGTTGCAGGATGTCTGCGATAGTCTAATATAAAACGGAAAAATATTCACCTGTCATCTACGTACGTACGAAATAAAGTGATTTTGTTTTTTCAATCTATGTCTTATTTCATCTATGCCTTTTCTTTCTGACTATTCTTTTTAACTGGGTAATAGCATTTGCAACGAGTAGCAAATAAAACAATTTTGTTTTATAAGAAATTAGCTTGCGCTTGACCACGATCTCACCTGATGGTAAGTATACGAGTAGATGTGGCCTACGGTGAAACGCGATTACCCAGAAAATGCCTATTCACTCTCATCTTAAAGATGCCCAGATTGTAAGAATTAGGAAATACTAACTTCGGGAGAGAGTTCTGTAGCTATGTATAGCATCCTAGCCATGCCTATAAGAAACAAAGTAGCAAATTGCTTCGTGCAAGTTCGATTCAGGGCATATGTAAAAAAATAATAGTATAGTTTCAAAACTGAAGGTATTATTAAACAAATGTTTCTTGCAATATTTTTTTTTTCTTTTTAAGTAAACTATATCAAGAAAATGTTACAAAATCTGCAAAAGGAGAAAATAAAAATATGCGAGAGATTATTATACGAGATTTAAAACAATATTCCTCCCAGAGTCAAACACGGTGTAGCCATAAACAAGCATCACGTGCCGTGTCTGTTGTCTTTCCATAGTTTATGACACAAACGCCTTCTGGTTTTCTTTTATTGCGAGTCGACTGTAAATTTTACGTGTTTCGGTGCGCTGCTGTCTGACTTAATTTCTTTCTTCTACTTAGCAGTATACAGGATACTTTTTAACACTTATATAGTCAAATACAAGAACGTAATACATTTTGTAATAACGGCGTTAGTTAGGGATCCGTAGAACATTTTTTACTATCAAGTTAACTTTTCGTCAGTAGTTCTTGATGAAACGATCAACTCTTTTATTTACGAAAATTCTTGATTCTGGCAGCTAACCAGAAAATGAAAATTTGTGAGCGTCGGAACCGATATAATTTTTTCATTTTAAATATATTCCATATATACTTATTAACTCGCCAATAACGAACTATGACGTGATAGCCCAGTGGATATCACCTCTGCCTTTGATTTGGAGGGCGGAGGTTCGAATCCGGTCCGGTCCGGACATCCAAATTTTAATTATGTGCATTTTAAGAAATTAAATATCGCGTTTCTTAAACGGTGAAGGAAAAACATCGAGAGAAAACCTGAGCATTTTCTTAATTCTCTACATGTGTGAAGTCTGCTAATCCGCATTATGTCAGCGTGGTGGATAACCTAACCTAACCTAACCTCTCTCATTCTGAGTGGAGAAACGTGCTCAACAGTGAGCCGAGTACGGGTTGTCAATGATGAATATCATACGAAATCTAACTTTTAAAAGACAAACAATATTATAACCTCAGAGCCATAGTTCCCAACTAATTTCGGAGCCAACTTTCGGTCAGCGGTATTGCTGACAGAAAGTCGGCCGCCGTAACCCAAAACCCAAAACTAACTGCCAACTAAGTAACTGTGTTCAACTTAACAAGCCCTGTGTTGAAATTCATAAGATGTAAACTAGAAGCTAGAACTCTGCCCCACTTGGTTTTATGCGATGAATACTAAATATGAGGCGGTCTATTGGGCAATGCAGTTGCAATCGGAATCACATTCGTTTTATGTCAGAGACTTCAAACGGTTTCCACCGAAGCTAATATCCTGGAGAAGATTAACGTCCGTCATCGTCCGTAACGATCCTGACTATGACATAATCTAACAACAATGCTTCCCAGGTAACACAAACACAAGCTACACAGCGTCTTCGCCGGCAAAGACGAGGTCACCGATATCTGACGTCACCCAGACGTGGGCTTTTTAACTCACGATTGCGGGGGCGCCCGGACTGATACACTCACGGCAAAACACCCTTCACAAACGGCTCTCTAAGCCGAAGTCCGAGTCTCAGAGACGCTCTTAAAGAGTGGTTCCGCCCATCCACACTGCTTCTGTCTTCGAAGCCCATCAGGCAATGCTTCTGCACTCGCCCTAACCCACTGAGGTTCCATTAAGCAGCCTAAACAATCAGAAAAAAAAGCATGATTTCTCATATTAAACCGAGTAAAACAAAACAATTCAGCTTATAATTAGATGCGGGTCTGGAACCTACTTTGAAACTTGCTACCTCCCATAGCCATCACGAACCAAACTCCATATCTAGCCATGGAAGCATCAGCCACTGACAGGGCCTAACAAATTTTCAGTTATCTATATTTCTATACTAATATTATAAGCAGGTAAAGTTTTATGATGTAAGGGATAATCTCTGGATCTACTGAACTGATTTTGAAAATTCATTTAACACTAGAAAGCCACTTGTCATAGGGAACACAGGACACGGGAACCCATGAAACCGTGAGGCCAATGTAAAATGAAAAATAAATAAATGTAAAATGAAAAATAAATTTATGTTGCAGTTTTCTTCGAAACAACGAAAAATCTCTCTGCAACGCCACATTATTTCGACAACACCAGAATATTCACAAGAAATTGCGACAACAAGGTTGGTTCATTTGCAAAATTGTAACATAGTCGAGTTTTGAGAACACAATTGCTTTTTCGAACGAACGAGAACTTCATATCCATAGATGTTAGTCAGTAATTTGAGGACAGAGAATTCAGTAATCATACCATAGGAATGACGACTTATGAAAGAGAAAAATACAGCCTCTTTTTTAAAAGTCAGTCAAAAAATAAAACCATCCCTAAATAGGTAGATATTTGAAAGGGGAATTAAAAGCGTATCGCAGATTTGGGGATTTAAAAAGAGATAAAACGACGACGAAAGCTTTTATTTTCCGTTTCCTAAGCCCCTCGGTTCCTGGGCACTTGTTGTTCACGCACTATACCCGAAAAACGCTACGGTTTTTAAACGTTGTATTAAAACGCATCAAATATTGATTACTAGCACAGCTCTGCGGATTCACCTGCGTAGTTCCCATTCCTGTGAGAAAACGGGAATTGAATACAGCTTATGACAGTCGCAAATAACGTAGCTTTCTAGTGGTAAAAAGAATTTAAATCCTTTCAGTATATCCGAAGATTATCCCCACATACTTTACCTTTTTTTCCTAATATTTGTATAGATATAGATGACCTTCTAGACAAGCGCGTTCTACCTTACTTCACGTCTACACTTATCATCAGAAGAGATTTTGTTCAAGCGCGAGCCTATTCCATATAAAAAAAATACTAAATAACCCTCTCGATCATTATTCACGCTTTATTAACAGTTACAACATACCTTATTGATTCATTTACCAAACTGTTCAAGTACTTAACATTTAGAGTCCTAGATTGTTCTGTATTCTTACTTTGGCCTAATATTTAATGAATAAAGAAATCAATCAATATAGGGATGGAGTTATTTTTTACACAGCCACTTTCAAACTTTTTTTGTGTAAACTTTTGCAATCTTTAGGGGTGTCCTTGTAAAAATGCCTTTAATAAAACGTTGTATATTGTTAACATGAACTTTTTCATGCTCTAATAGGCGTCTATAGGCATCATTTTATCAATAATACTAATCAAAATTAAACCACGGGTTTTAATTAAACGCCGCGTTTCGCCAGGACAGTGCGTGCAGGCTAAACCGCTTATATCTTTGAATGTCGGATTATTTTGCGGTCACTTGATCTACATTATTAAGGCGATGTCAGCGGACGGAATTATTTCCTTTTTCAACTTAAATGAATACCCCAGAGAGAGATAGAAGACAAGACGCCTGTACGCTAAGTTACGTTTTTATGGAAATATAGCTGACGCGGCGCGGTTTTACCCGCGTGGTTCTCGTTCCCGTTGGAGAACGGGAATTGTTACGTACATTAATAATATTTATAGTCTGTGTAACTGTCAATGTCAATGTTATGTTACTTGTCTGTCTAATTGTCTTGTCTCTTGTCTACTGTCATGTCCTAAAGTCTGTACACGTATCTATCCTATTAAATAATATAATCGTCAAGCATCCGTGGTCTTATTTACCATTACAAACGTTACAGGAATAATATATATCCTTCATCGATAAATGGGCTATCTAATACTGAAAGAATCTTTCAAATCGGACCAGTAGTTCCTGAGTTTAGCGCGTTCAATCAAACAAACAAACAAACTCTTCAGCTTTATATATTAGTATACAAAAGTTGGGCCAAATACAAGTATGGTATGGTCATTTAAATACTGAAAAGAAGTTTAGCCTTATAGCGTCACAATATATTTTTTTGTTTGTTTTTTAGTTTTTAATACTATAAAATTAATAATAACCAGTGCACAGTTAAATTAAACATCGATGATGTTGCAATATGGTTAAGCTTAATTTCAATATGTATTTTGTAGAATAATAAATAAAACAAATTAAATAATGCGTCTCTGCTATGCTTTTACCAATAAACCGTAGGCTACGAGTAGCAACCAATCACAGATATTATATTTAAAAAAAAGCGTTTGGTTTGCTAATGCTCATTCAAATAATTTTTTTTTTAATTTTTGTGGCGCACGTACAGACCGACAAACACCACTCTAAATAGTCAGGATAGTTTTACTGGACCTCAAAACATCGAGATTCGATGAAAACTCGATTTTCGAAACACAGGGTGTATTTTTTTATTACTAGCGTTGAGTTATAAAAATTATAATTACGTACGAGTTTATAAGTAAACCTAGGTATTTTAAGCTCGACGTGCTAAAATAAAGCAAAGTTTACACAACTCATCCTAATAAAAAAAAAACTTTTTCTTAGGGGGTCTAACCTCTATATAACTTCTGCTATCTTAGTACTTACATTGCAGCATTAGCGTTGCGTTCCAATTGCTACTGGTTCAGTGTAAGCCGCATAAAAGACTTTGTTCCAAAAAATTTAAAATTTTGGAAAACCGGTCATGAAATTATTAATTACACTCTCGATCAAGTCATCATCAATATTCTCTTTCAATACGCTTTCATTTGAGACCCCACTTTAGTATACTTGCAGGCATTTGGTTATTCTTCCCCACTGTCAACCCCCAGAACTATGTTTAATAGATCTGGCGGTTGAAAGTGGGGAAGAATCTCAACTGATTTTCATCTTACCTAAGAACACTTGCCTGTAAATCACCTTTCATACAATAAACCTAAATTGAAATCGCTTTATCCGTCCGGGAGCTATGGTACCACAGACAGACAGACAGACACATCAAACTTATAACACCCCTCTTTTTGCATCGGGGGTTAAGAATTAAAGAGAACGTATATTGTAGAAGCTAAATTCCTAAATTCGACATATTATAGGACTCAAAGGTGATTACAAATATAAGAAAACTAATGTCGAACAAAGGTTATGATTCACAACACTTGTCAGGACAACTTAATTAACAAATCAAACTGTAACCAAATTGAGACCCTAGAATTGCAGAGAATGACCTTGAGTGAAGTTACGTACTTGTGAACGACGTGTGTAGGGTTAAAGGTACCTTTGATAGTCGACTAACACTCCCCTTTTCCACTCAAGTCACTCTCCCCGCCTATCCCAAGTAACCCATAAAGAATTACACAACAAAAGATGTGGACGGCCCGAACGCCTCGAGCACACTGAAGCAAACACGAGATCGGACGACGTCATATCCGTCACAGACTACTATTTCCTACACTATTTATTAAAAACATGTAAATTTAAAAGCGGCGATAACATAATTCATAATTCTTTATTTGCAAATTGTTAAATACAGATCTTGATATAATAAATGTTGGCATACAATTTGCTACAAAATAGCATGCAAATTAAAAAAAAAAATAATCTTATAACTAAATTACATTGTCTATAATTATTGAAATTTACTTAATGACTATGATGTTAAAATTATTAATTTATTATTATGCCCGTTATACGTTAATTATTATTGTTTGTCAGTTAAATAGTCTTTGATAGTGTAATACCGTTTATTTAACAATAGATCTTTGATTTTAATTTTAAATAAAGCAACACTTAAATTTCTATCAGCTAACAGACATAGCTAAAATAAAACACATCCTTACAAATGAACAAAACATGAATGAGTACGCATCCTTATAATTTATTTGCGTTGGAAAAACACCACAGTTTGATTGTGTAATGAATAAAAAAGTTCCCGATGTAGGTCAGCGGCACAAAATGGCGGCGTAGCTGAGGTGTAAGCCCGAAATAATTACTTACGTACGCTGTGAAATTAAAACGATATTACAATAGCACCATCAGGGATTGTTATATTATGGTATTTAATTTCTCCATTCCAATTACGGTGCAAAAATATGAGGGTAGTGTGTTTTTTATTGAATACTAGCCAACACCACGCAATTTCACTCGCGTAGTTCCCGTTAACGTAAGAATATGGGAATATAAAATATATTTATGACATGTATAGATAACGTGGCTTTTTATTGGTCAAAGAATTTTTAAAATCAGTTTAGTAGATCTAGATTACCCCCTACAATACCACAAACTTTAAAGCTACTGTTACACATGCTCATTTCAAGCCCGAAAGCATGCTACTATTGAGCAGTTGCTACTTATTAGCATGTATATCGCAACATCGCAAATAATGAGCATGCTTATTTTGAGCTAGCTCAAGAATCAACAGTCGTGCGATTTATGCGCATGCTACTTCCTGCGCGGGTGGAAGGAGGTGCTTTTGCCGCCAACGCCTCTTCTACCAGCTTCCTTTACCTTCAAGATGAGCTGTAGAAGCTCGTATCTCTCGTATCGTAGCACGTGCCCTAGATACGCGACTTTTCTCGTCTTGACGGTTTGCAAAAGTTCACGCTTCTGATTGACGCGTCGCAGAACTTCGGCATTCGTCACTTTGTCAGCTTATAGCCAGCATGCGTCTAAACGCCCATATATCGAACGCTTCTATACGATGTTCTTTTTTATAGTCCAGGCTTCACATCCGTATAAATGTATGGGCCAGATGTAACAACGCATTATAAAAATAAATATTATTGACGGCCTCCGTGGCGCAGTGGTATATGCGGTGTATTTACAAAACGGAGGTACTGGGTTCGATCCCCGGCTGGACCGATTGAGACTTTTTTAATTGGTGCAGGTCTGGCTGGTAGGAGGCTTCGGCCGTGGCTAGTTACCTCCCTACCGACAAAGAAGTACCGCCAAGCGATTAAGTGTTCCGGTTACAAGTTCCCCCGTTTCCATCTTAGACTGCATCATCACTTACCATCAGGAGAAATTGCAGTCAAGGGCTAACTTGTAAAGAATTAAAAAAAAATCTATTCATTTACATAAACTTGACCTTGAAATACTTGAACTGTACTTTGATATTATTCTTGATGGTCATAAGCTTCATAATACCTACTGATTCCATTTAGTATTATGCCTAACCAAAGTTTACTGTAAAATTTCATTGTTTTGAAAGGTATCTGACTGCCCTTCAATCATCTCCATTAGAGAGTTAAAATTAAACTAACTTGGAGCTAAAATAAACTTTAGGTTGTATAAATATTTTAATTGTATTTACAACTCGGGTCTTTATTCGCGAACAAAATGAAAAGCTCGTTTAACCGACTTCAAATGTGGAGGTTTTCAATTCGTATGTATGTAATACTATCAGCATTCTATTCATAGCCCTGTGGATATGACCTCTGCCTCCGATTCCGGGGGGTGTAGGTTCGAATCCGGGGCATGCACCTCCAACTTTTCAGTTGTGTGCATTTTAAGAAATTAAATATCACTTGTCTCAAACAGTGAAGGAAAACATCGTGAGGAAACCTGCATACTAGAGAATTATCTTAATTTTCTGCGTTAGTGAAGTCTGCCAATCTGCATTGGGCCAGCGTGGTAAACTATTAGCCTAACTCCTTTTCTTCAAAGAGGAGACTCAAGCTCAGCAGTGAGCCGAATATGGGTTTATAACGAATACATTAAATTATGTATGTTTGTATGGTTCACAAACTTCTCGATTCCATCGGCTCTTCGCACTATGTGGCCTGTTGCCACTTCAGCTGCGCGACTCGCTGAGCGGTATCAGTGACCTGAGCCATAGAAAGTATAAATTCTTAAATTTATTTGAACTGGGAATCGAACCCAGGACCTCTTTGTTAAGAACCTTAGCCAACTGCATCAAAGAGGTCGTCAAAACAACCTTCACGCATACAGTTACAGGAGATCGATTCTTGTTCTTTATACTCGTCGATGTAATATTCGCCTATAACAAGTTATAATACAATTTGAACTTTACTTTTATGGGATGCCAAAAATAAAATGTCAATAAACGACGTTGCCATGGAAACGAGCCATGTCCCATAACTATACAGAATGCAGGGGCGTCTAGTCTCCTCATATAATAAAAAGGGCGGGAAAAATATTTCATCTCAATAATAATCCCGCAATCAACATAACAATAGTGTCACAGATGTATTGTGCGGATATTGGCGCTGAGATGGACGCCGCCAGCTTCATATCACGGGAATCTCGAGATATAAACTTGTATCCTATTAGCGATACACACGGACGTGTAGAAACGCGAATATATACTATACGTATTGAAAAATGCCGAGCTAATCTCACGCCGCAGGAATAATCATCCCCGCTATCATCATCACCAATAAGTGCCTTCATCCAACTGAAGTTTGGCGTCTCTTCCGGTCTTTTGGCCAATATTTATGTTCACTTGGTCCTCACTCTTTGACATCATGTATCCACTTTATTCGCTGTCTTCCTGGAGCACGTTTTTCGGGTATCTTACCTGCTAGGATCAACCTAGGAAACTCATAGATGGATCCTTTTGCAGATGCCCGAAAAATACTATTAATATATGTCTGGTTTAAACCACCAACACTTGACAGAAAAGTTTACAGAGTATTTTATACCGCGCGCCTAATACCTATCTACGGAATCGACTTCCATCTTCGACAGTCCCCACATGATTTGGGTATATTCAAAAGAGGAATACGTACCTAGAATTCCGGCAATGCATCTTTTTACGAAAAAAGCGTAAAATATAAGGAAAGGTAAATAAAAGATTCATCAAAGTTTAAAAAAATGTAAATTGGCTAAAATATAACGATGACGGGATGTCACCAAATTTCTCATGCACAGAAGCAAAAAAACGAACCTAAGATACATTAGAAGCTACTGTTTGGTTAATGAAATTCTCAACTATATAGGTGCTTGGAAAAAATTATAATGGCATCCATCGTCTTTTTCAATAAAATCAGCCTTTAGAGTCACTAAAATAGACAAACTTTGCGTTTTAAAGTATTGAAACTAAGCTTATTTAAAGGACTAAACTAATGAATTTGCTTGAAGATTTATTTTTAAACAAAATATGCTGAAATTTTGCATAAAAAATCCAGAAACCCAGCGAGCGTGTTTCCCATTATTTAACCTAAAAAGCTCGTTGTCCGCAACGGCAGTGTGTCACGCATAAAAATCGTTGTTATGAGAAAAAAGTTCCACACGTAGAGCCTTTTTGCGGAGGCCGCATTTGTTTTTCTTTTCCCAAGTTCCGCATAAAATAAGTGCGGGCGCGCTCGTTTTGAAATTTTCCGCCCGGTTTCAACTATTTTAGAACACGACAACGTGATGTGTTTGAGAATTTACTCACTCTATAAATTCCTCTACAGAGTTTTAAGAGTGTGGATTCGATATGCTGTAAAGAAGTTTGTAGCTGTATTACTGCTTCGATGATGATATTATAAATTATAATGGTTTAAATGTACGATTTCGTATAGAAACCGAAAGATTCGCGATAAGAGAGGTAATCTTTCCTCTCTTATCGCGCTGGATGCAGGCGGCTCAGTATCGTGATGATTGAAAGTCCCTACAAAAGGTCCATGTCCTGCAGTGGATGTCCATCGGCAGAAGATATTGATGATTGCACATCGCTACATCAATAGCATTAGTAGAAAGTCTAAAGTACCATTTTTTGCCTCTAATTTTTACATTATATTTATCGACATGCCAGCACTGCCGTCTTAAACTGGGCTGGGGACATAAGAATTAGGGTCCCTTTTGGAAAATAAAAAATGCTAATTACGAGTATTTTAATTTTTTGACTAAGCCTGACCATTTATTATAGGTATCCAAAATCAAATACAGTATGATATAATATGTCACTATTGAAATTAGAATACTGATGTTAGCTAAAAATAGAACATTTTTTATATTTTTAGAATATCCACAACCAATTTTTCGTCCATCATTGCAATGTTTCCATTTGGGAACTTTTTTAAATAATCAAATTCAATAATTGGATAAGTGCGAGTCGGATTAACCCACTAAAGGTTATCATAAAAAAAGAAATATTAATTAAATTCAGTAAAAACAACTCAAAATCTACATAATGCACTTTATCTAACATATCCAAATCAATTTAGAGATTCATTCATTCGAATCAACACCAATTTATTAACAAGTGAAACCATGAACGAAAACTAATAGCTTCTAATTGGGACGCTGTGTTTTTACTGAAAAATACTGCTGATTTAAAAGCAATACCGAACGAAATTTTATATTCGTGAGTACCAAATTTTAGAAATTGTTTTTACTAACAATAAAAGCTATATTAATAAAAACTGATAGTGACTTATTTATTTATTTTGCTGCTATCCGCGAAAAATCAACGAATCCAAATGACGACGTCTCCCAGATACGACAAAAAATCCTTTTTGTCGAGCGTGTGCGATAATACCAAATTCGATAATTATTTTATTTGATAAATTTGTTATTATCTGGAAACGTTTGTTATCGAAAGAAAGATGCGTCGATCATTAGAAAAGTTGGATTTTTATATTACCTACACTAAGTTAAACTTTCATTTTATTCATCAATATCATCATCATCACCCATATTCGGCTCGCTGCTGAGCTCGAATCACCTCTCAGAACGAGAGGGGTCAGGCCAATAGTCTACCACGCTGGCCCAATGCGGATTGGCAGACTTGACACACGCAGAGAATTAAGAAAATTCTCTGGTATGCAGGTTTCCTCACGATGTTTTCCTTCACCGTTTAAGACACGTGATATTTAATTTCTTAAAATGCACACAACTGAAAAGTTGGAAGTGCATGCCCCGGGCCGGATTCGAACCCTTACCCTCATACGGTCATAGACACTGAGCTATGACGCCTCACATATTATCAATAATGTTAACCGTATTATATGTAGCATAGCGCATAGCTGCGTAGCGCAGTGTTGGCCGACCCCCCACCAGGTGGACTGACGACATCAAGCGAGTCTCAGGAATTCGCTGGATGCAGGTGGCTCAGTATCGTGATGTTGGAAGTCCCTACAAAAGGCCTATGTCCTGCAGTGGTCGACCATCGGTGATATGACGATGATGATGTATTATATGTATAGCGGTCTCTTTAAACAATGGAAGTTCGAGTGAAAATAACAAAAAAAAAAGACCATAAATACATCGTGATGATTAAATTTCACTGCTACGCTAAAACATATCGTTCTGATAACACTGACAAACGTTATTTTAAGGCTGTTACAAAATTCATTTAATAATTAACTCCACGTGAAAATGACAAGGGTCACCATTCTCGACGAGGCACATTCGTTTTTAAATAAATTATTCGGAGTGGACTATTTCATTTTACTTCTGTTAATTATTTGGAGGTTTATTTTACCCTGGAGTAATCATTTGGGTAGATTACAGAATAATGAAATGACAGGGAACATGTCCCGGGTAGACTCGGGTAGGGCAGTGAATTTCATAATTATGACCCTAGTAAAAGATTCATGAACCTATTGAAAGACTCATGATCCTAATAAAGTTTTGGTATTCTAGTAATAGATTCATGGCCCTAGTGCAAAATTCATGGCCCTAGTAAAAGATCCATAACCCTATTGAAAGACTCATGATCCTAATAAAGGTTTGGTATTCTAGTAACAGATTCATGGATCTAGTGCAAGATTCATGAACTTAATAAAATATTCATGACCCTATTGAAGACTAATGATCCTAATAAAGGTTCGGCATTCTAGTAACTGATTTATGGCGCTAGTGCAAAATTCATGACCCTAGTAAAAGATACGTAACCCTTTTGAACGACTCTTGATTCTGATAATTTGGTATTCTAGTAACTGATTTATGGCCCTAGTGCAAGATTAATAACCTTAGTAAAAAAAACCATGACCTAATTGAAAGACTATAGTAAAGGTTTAGAATTCTAGTAAATGATGCATGACTCTATTGAAATATTCAAGACCCTATCGAAAGATGCATGAACCTAGTGAAAATTGACATGACCCTAATAAAAAACTAATGATCCTTAAAAAGGTTTGGAATTCTAGAAAATATTCATGACCCTAGTGAAAGTTAATATGATATAATTTCAAAAAATAGGTAAGGCACTGATTGTTTTGAAAAATAAATAAAAAACTTTAAATTGGAATGCGTTTATTTTTTTATTGAGTTGCGAATAGAACGAGGTTTGAAGACATGGGACATCCTTTACGGTGTAATACCTTTGCCTCTTTCTCATGTGAAAAAAATAAAATTAAAAAGCGAGGATTTTAAAAACAATTGGCGTGAATAATACATTTGATTTTTTTTAGAAATTCATTGTCAATTTGTGACCGTAACTTACATACTTTTCAACAATAATTGTTATTATTGTCTTCATCTAGTGAGAATGGTGATCCTAATTTGGAGATGGATGAAATTTTCAATCTGTTACCATCAAAGTCGAGACGCATTTACTTAAATAGGTACTTACCTACGAAAAATTTTATAAGTGGATAAAACAACAACGAATGGATTCACTTACGAAAGGAGTTTTTTAAACTATTATCTCCCACGTTTATCTTACATACCTACTTATTATTCGTCTTCACAGTAGTCGGAAATTATATTACTGGGTAAAAGCATCTCCCTTAATATCCAAAATTGTAGACTTTGTACATTTAATTTTCAATTAAAATAAATCATTGAATATTGTACTAAACTATTTTATTTTCTCGCAATCGTAGTGAAAAGCAGAGTGTAACACGTGGGGCTAAGCCCATTATAAACTCGGTTTCTATTTAGGCGGCCCTCGCCTTCGTCTCGGGCCCTAAAAATACCTTGTATATAATGGGTCTTTTTAGCCCCTTGTATAACAATCTACTATTTCTTTATATGTAAGAGACAGGTCATTAGACCACGATATTCGGTAGCCTGGAATATAATCCCTTGGATTACTGAGGAAACAATCCAGGTAAAACCTCCATTGTGCAAAGAACGCGTTCATTTCACCCTTCACCCTAAAGAATTCCGCCCTAAATGTACGACAATGGGATAATTCCGTTTGTTCGTTGTCAGCTGCTGTCTCATTTAATTGTTTGAAGGAAATTGTTTGAAAAATTATTACCCAGGGTGGTATATTTTAATTCCATTTGGATTGTTTTGATGTGAAACACATATACGGGTCTCAGATTAGGAAAGTGAGTTGTAAAAGGCTACTTATAGCGTCTTTCTTACTTTTAATCCATTTGTTTTAGAAATGAGTTTGCTTAGAAGATGTCTTTATAAGGTCTAAGGGATTTAATTTTAAAAATATAAACACCGGAACGGCGTTCCATGATTTTTCTTTAAGAAAAAAGTTTGAAGAAAAAACATATTATATTCGTAGTACAATGATTATGAAATATGTAAAATAATATTTCAGAATTGATGGCGGAGTTGTACTAAATATTTGATACTATGGTATGGTATGGTATTAGTCTTAACTTCAATGAGTATTTTATAGAAGGACTAGTAGACGTCACGCGGTTTCACCTGCGTGGTTCCCATTCCCATAGGAATACGGGGATTATATATAACCAATAGCCTTCCTCGATAAATGGGCTATCTAACATACTACCAGTAGTTCCTGAGATTAGCGCGTTCAACAAAACAAACTAACTCTTCAGCTTTATAATATTAGTATAGATAAATAAATAAATGAAATAATGAAATAAATAAATATGATGATAGTTAACAAAATAGTTATGGGCTTATACTTTCGGAACTTTTATTTTATATTTACGACATTAAAAATGAAATCTATATCAATAAAGTACTTATATTTGAATATGATTAAATTCTGAGCAATTGCTAGGCCCAATTTCAGGGAAAAATAACTTTCCCACTCGCCTAAAATTTTTTCTGTAACTTTTTTGAAAAAATAAGCTTTTTATTACATAGCCCGAGTCCTGGACTCGAACTATGAACTTTGTGGTCCTAATCAACATAGCGACATCCAAACCCCTTTCTAATACCACACATATATTATCAAGATATGTAATTTAACCATACAAAGCGATGTGGGGAACGGATTCCAAAGTTCCCTTCTCAGTCAAAGTCTACGCACAAACTTGTTGAGATTATGATTATTTGAAGTTCGCACACTTCAGCTATATTTCACTTGGAGGACCTTTGATTTGACCCTGTAAATCTACTGTTAGGGTGAGGTTTCATTACCGAGCGGTTAGCGCTATTCTGTAATCTGTTAATCCAGAGTAAAATCTATTTTCATTCCAAATTTCAGCCAAATCGCCGCAAAATTGACAAAGTTTCATACAAACATTTACCCCCTATTTTATCCCCATGGCGGATGCCTACGTCATAACATCTACCTGCATGCCAAATTTCAGCCCGATCCGTCCAGTGGTTTGGGCTGTGCGTTGATAAATCACTATGTCAGTCAGTCACCTTTGAGTTTTATATATTTACATAATTTATCAATAGTCCACTTTACGACCCGATCTCTCTTCTCACGGGAGAGGTGATGTAGAGAACTTCGCTGCTCCAAACAGGTTAACAAATTTTTACTGAAAATTTCACAGAAGAAGAAAAAGCTGTTTGATAACCGAGCAAGCGAGCAAGGATTCGATCCAACCACAGACAAACATTATAACCCATAAGCCACAATTACTAACCATTGGAATACCAAAACAATTTAATGGTGTGGACGATTTCACCATCTTCTATTTTCTGATAGCTTATTCACAAGTAATAAGTTTTGTCTTTGCCCAATGGTAAACTACTACTTACTACTACTGTCGCATAATTTCGAAATAAACGCATTTTTCTTTCTTTCTTTCTTTCTTTACTACTACACTACTACAGTAAGAAAGTTACAAAACTTACAGTATAATAAAGGTCGAGAAACCTTAAACTTAATTTTATCTCTACTCGCTTTCCGCTGTACCGTGACCCCACAGAAAGGGCTGGTTCAGGTATTAACTAAATCCAGCAGGTTTAGGCAAGGGCATTAAATCAGTACATTCTCAATAGTAAATTTATTCGCGGTCCGAAACTAGGATTAAACGCCTATTCAGCTAAAAGCTAACTAACTTCTTCTGTTATTTTGCATACATCGTTAAATCATAAATCATTTAGGTATCATAAGTTGCTTTTCAATGTTTTAACTCATTAATCGGAACTAAAACACCGGCTTATTAACATCGATCTATACTAATATTACAAAGAAGTACCTAAGGTTTAAAAATTTGAATGTAACAAATTTGTCCCAAAACTACTGAACCGATTTTGAAATTTCTCCCACCAATAAGAAGCTACATTATCACCGAGTAATATAGGCTATATTTTATCCCCGTACTCCCACAGGAACGGGAACTACACGCGTGAAACCGCGAGCGTCCGCTAGCATTACATGTAACATTTAGTAAAAGACATTGAATTCTTGATATAGGCTATCAAGTGCGACAGCGAGGTCGAGGGAGGCTCGTTTGGGCACTGTTACATCGAACAAGAAATATTTCATTTAGAGAGCGGAATTTGTGTCATCAACTTGTAATGCTTTTGGGTCTCCTTAAGGGCCAGCGCATACCGACAGATATATTTTTTTTATATGGAATAAGCTCGCGCTTGAACACTTTTTCAACCTGATGGTAAGAGTAGATGTGACCTAAAGTGAAACGCGCTTACTTAGAAAACGCTTTACTTCTTATTCACTCCATCCTAATATATAAATGTGAAAGGTCATTCATCACGAAATCTCGAAAACCGCTTAATGTACAAAGCTGAAATTTGGCAGAGAGGTAGTTTATAGTAAGTAGGTATCCACTAAGAACGAATTTTGCGATAGGACTTTCTTAAGGAGATCTAAGGGCGGACGAAATTGCGGGCGTCCGCTAGTTACTATACATATCCTCTATATTTAGCCCCATAGATCAATGTGCAAACTGTAAAAAATATTTCATAATTTGATAAGTTTCGAATTGCAACTCTCTTATATTTAGTGCAGTGACGAAATAGATGATGAATTCTAAATTTCCTCTAACAGTATTAACTTACTTTTACTCACTTAACTTTGATCTCACTTAATGTTGTGTGTGTAACACATAAGTTTATGATAGTACACTAGTTTGAACATTTATAGAATGCTATACGAGTTACTTGCTGTTACGGTGGTAATGTTGCCAAGGCGAATTACTAGACTAGATTAATTTTAATGAATGCACGATTGAAGATGTTTATACTCTTTTATTTTGTACTTTATACACTTAGATGTAAATTCATTCCCCTCGTTACCATTCCGCCCGTCGGCGTTTACCCTTACAGTTTCATTTTTCCACTGACTTCCAAATAAAAGGGTTTAAATAGAATACCCAGCTAAGTTTTTTATGGGTTTCTTAGATAAAGGCACGGTCGGGCATATTGACAATACAAAATTACTCATTTAGGACCGCAATTTATAAAAATAGTGATATTACAAAACTTGTTATTCTTATCATCATCCTCATCATCATTATCAGCCGATGGACGTCCACTACCGTACATAGGCCTCTTGCTCAGACCAATTATTGTATAGGACCTGCCTCGCTAGACGTTACTTTTCTGTCAAAGTATATGATCAACGATCTAATGCGATTACAAAAACTGTCTCTATAGAATCGACGTTAAATAGTTGTAATCGCGTTCGTCGAAAGAGCTCTGTAAAAATACCTTTTTGTGTAATTGAATTGTGTAAAAAACGGGCAAAAACTTCTAGTTTAGTATAAGATTTATACCAAATCTAAGCTCGTTTTCCTCAGAAAATGACAGACAATTTTGTTCGTGAAAATAAGTGCGATACAGGACCTTCTATAATTGGTCTGAGGCCTCTTGCATGGACTTTCGAGCACAACAAGCTCGAGCCGCCAGCATCCAGAGGCTCCCAGCTTGATGTCCTAAGTCCATAACCATTTAGTGGGGGTCGACCAACATTGCGCTCTCCGGTGCGGGGTCGCCATTCTAGCACCTTGGGACCCCAACGTCTTCGGCTCTTCGAACTATTGACGCTTGACTACATTGATGCGTACTGGAACATTTAGGTACAATTTAATGTCGTTATTTTAAATCCATATTTTGTTATTAATTTACTGTAAAGAACGCCCGCAACTACGTCCGCGTAAATATCTGTTTTTCTGAATCGTTATCAACCCATATACGCCTCACTGCTGAGCTCGAGTCTCCTCTCAGAATGAGAGGGGTTAGGCCAATAGTCCACCATGTTGGCCCAATGCAGATTGGCAGACTTCACACACGCAGAGAATTAAGAAATTCTCTGGTGTGCAGGTTTCCTCACGATGTTTTCCTTCACCGTTTGAGACACGTGATATTTAATTTTTTAAAAATGCACACAACTGAAAAGTGGGTTCGAATCCGGTCCGGGGCATGCACCTGCATGCCCCGGACCGGATTCGAACCCACACCCTCCGAAATCGGGGCCGAGGACATATCCATTGGGCTATCACGGCTCTTATAACTACTAACTTTTTCTTCCATCTTATATTTTTAAAACAACACCCATATTTTGTTTCAAATTTCAGTTTACCTATGAAAATCGAATCATTTTAAAATCTTTATTAGTTATTCTTTGATTAGCGCGAACAAACAAAAATTTTCCAAATTGTTCTGTTACTATTACATTTTTTAAATTTCAAGTAAAGACTCAATATTTTCTACTCTTTTTTTATTCTTTACAAGTTAGCCCTTGACTACATTCTCACCTGAAGGTGGTAAGTGATGATGCAGTCTAAGATGGAAGCGGGCTAACTTGTTAGAAGAGGACGAAAATCCACACACCTTTTGGTTTCTACACGACATCGTACCGCTAAATCGCTTGGCGGTACGTCTTTGTCGGTAAGGTGGTAACTAGCCACGGTCAAAGCCTCCCAGCAGCCAAACCTGGATCAATTAAGTAAATCTCAATCGGTCCATCTGAGGATCGAACCCAGGACCTTCGTTTTGTAAATCCGCCGTGCATACCATTTTAGAATTCGCTGTTACAATTATCCAAGCATATGTAATTTATATTTTAAGAACTCTTTATTCTAGAGAAGTTAATTAATGAAATTTACCCACAATCACCCCTATATTTTTTTTCTTTTTCACCATGTATAATATTTGCACACTATTCATTTAGTTGAATATAGTAAAGAACAATAATTCTTGCAAATAAACGATATTATTATTATTATACATGCATTCTACTCTCACGCCCGGTACAAAATAAATATATATAAAAGCCAAAGGGAAAATAAATAAACTTACTTAAATACACAAAATAAATAAACTTAAATATATATTACATAAATACATATATGCACCGGGCGGAGGATTCACCCCGGCAGGGAGACCAAACGGCCGGGGGTCAGGGCGACAGGTGGAGAAACCGGCGGACTATCCTAGCCGAGTCCAGCAAGACCGCTTTTTGCATCTTGCTTGCGAGCGAACTGCCACGGAACCCCAGCCGCCTCAGATGGTGAGCGAGGCTGACTGGGATCAAACCGTTGGCAGATATGACGATGGGGATGATTTCAGTGGACTCCACATGCCACATGGCGGTAACCTCGTGAGCCAGATCTAGATATTTACGTTTTTTCTCTGTCTCAGCTCTCACAAGGTTCTCGTCATATGGAATTGTGATGTCCACTAAAAACACCCTCGACTGTGCCCGGTCCAACACCACGATGTCAGGCTTATTCGCAAGAATAGTCCTGTCCGTGATAATGGACCGGTCCCAATAGAGCCGGACTCCGTCGCGTTCAAGCACTGGCACCGGTGTGTACTTGTTTATTTATTTATTATTATTATTATTATTATTATTATTACCACTGCGCCACAGAGGCCGTCAAAACTCCCTTTACAAGGAAACCCAAAATGAGGGTACTTAAAGATTTTGTAAAGAAATACAGTACACGCTATTAAAGTGTACCCAACGTTACAACGGCTTCGGACAAATCATCTCTGGGTCCATTATTACTAGCCCTTTATGTGAGAAATTGGGTTTCTGAACAAGGCACTGTTAGCTCTGACCCTTTGAAGCCGTAAATAAGGAAAATCAACAACTCTCAACAGAAATGTAGGTTACTTCCCTTCCCTACATTTGTACAATTTTACATTAAACATATTTTGTACATCAGTGGACTACTAATTATCCTTGAGCCCAGCTAGCCTATTCTTAAATTACTATTATTATTAAAAGTCTTATTCCATTTGACTCAAAGTTTGAGTAAGTGATAGGTACCTATTTACGAAGGATCGGGCAAAATTATGAACGTACTAACGGAGGCTTCTTTTTATTCTTTACAAGTTAGCCCTTGACTACAATCTCACCTGATGGTAAGTGATGATGCAATCTAAGATGGAAACAGGCTAACTTCTTAAGATGAAAATCCACACCCCCGTTCGGTTTCTACACAACATCGTACCGGAACGCTAAATCGCTTGGCGATAAGTCTTTGTCGGTAGGGTGGTAACTAGCCACGGCCAAGGCCTCCCACCAGCCAGACCTGGACTAATTAAAAAAACCTCAATTGGCGCAGCCGGGGATCGAACCCAGGACCTTCGTCTTGTAAATCCACCGCGCAATCCACTGCACCACAGAGGCCGTCAAAAAGAGGCTTGTGACTCCATTCACGTAAAATTCTGTTTTATAGTCTGGCCCTGGCGTTTATGGGACTCATTTTAAGATCTATTTACAAAAAAATTATTTACTCTGAAAATATTCAAAATCCTTGGATCCCGAGGGATTTGTGATAAAGTCGCGGAAAAGTATAATCGTAAGTCTCTGAGTACCAATAAACATCTATCAGCAAAGCCCTATGACCAGTAAACTGTTCCTAATCAATTCGGCATTGAGGGAAACCGCTTAGCGATATTGTTCCACCATTTAGCGGCTTAAGAAATTAGCGCCCGCTACGTACCGCGGTAAGGCTTCCGTTGAAGCCCTAGTGGGGCAAGACACGGTTTTCAATCAAGACGGACATTCTCAGTCATTCACTAGGGCGTAACTTTACTTGTTACAAATGCAAAATTACATATTTATTTATTACTAGCGGACGCCCGCAACTTCGTCCGCGTGGAATTCAGTTTTTCACAAACCCCGCGGGAACCATGACTGGCTGTTTGAAATCCACCCCCATGGAATTAAATGAAAGGGTTTGCTGTCAGAAATACGAAAAAAATAGTCACGTGACTTAAATTCAAAATTTTTACTTTTTAGTGCGTGCTAAAAGCATGTTTTTTAGTTTTTTAAACTATTTAAAGTTATTTTATTGATTATTTGAAAACTGTCTGGCTTTTTTGTCATACCTACCATTAGTATTAAGTTTTGGCAAAACTAGTAAAAAATATTTCTTTAGTATTTTATTTGTTTCATGAAAGCATAGATAAACACGGTAAACGTAATACACTCCTCTTTTACATCGTCGGTATAAACTCATAGTAATCAAAAAGTATTTCAATTGATGTCAATTTGCGGATTGGTAAAATTCAATCCAATAATAATCACTAACAATATAACCCTGCAGACTTCTGAAAGGTTTTAAGGTTCATTTTCACCCGTTCCAAACAAAAAAAAGACAAAGAGGTTTTTTGTGTAAAAGAATTTAATTGCTAAGAGAACAATAGAACGGCATACCTCTTTGTAAATATTTTTGTGTATTTCCGAACACTTTGCAAACAAAAAGAAAACGCTGCCTTTTTTTTTCGTGCGCGATTTCTTTGGGAAAATAATGCAAGAAAAATATTTTCTAAGCTGATATCATAATCAGCCTATTGCATACTAACTCCGTTGTTACCTGAAAAGATATGACCTCTGCCTCCGATTCCGGAGGGTGTTTCGAATCCGGTCCGGGGCATGCACCTCCAACTTTTCAGTTGTGTGCATTTTAAGTAATTACATATCACGGGTCTCAAACGGTGAAGGAAATCCTCACATCGTGAGGAAACTTGCATACCAAAGAATTGTCTTAATTCTCTGCGTGTGTGAAGTCTGTCAATCCGCTTTGGGTCAGCGTGGTGGACTATTGGCCTAACCCCTCTCATTCTGAGAGGAGACAAGAACTCAGCAGTGAGCCGAATAGTGAAATTGCAGTGTGAAGAAAATCATTCTCACGTTGCATGTAGGAAAGGAAACCCAAATTTTTTTTTGTGCATTACTTATTGGATTAAAGTGCTAACTTAATCTACGGAACCCTACACTGCACTTTGCCCGACACGCACTTGGCCGGTGTTTATTTTTTCTCTTGCTTGTTATAATCTATACTAATATTATAAAGCTGAAGAGTTTGTTTGTTTGTTTGATTGAACGCGCTAATCTCAGGAACTACTGGTCCGATTTCAAAAATTCTTTCAGTATTAGATAGCCCATTTATCGAGAAAGGCTATAGGCTATATATTATTCCCATATTCTTACGGGAACGGGAACCACGCGAGTGTAACCGCGCGGCGTCAGCTAGTCTATCATAGTTTTGTGTACAATAAAAGATCATTTATCGATCCATTCCCATGAAATAAACTAAATAACTCGCTGTGTCAACGTAACTTCAAAAACCACAGCTAAATATCAGCCCCTAAATCACCGACACACAAGGGTATCTTCCGTAGGTCGTAAATTATTCAAAAAATTTCACCTTAATGTATGAAAATAAAAACGGACGGAGAGAAGTTCTGGCAAACATCGCCCGGAACGGAGACATCTGCATAAGTGCCATAAAAACCGAACACGTGGCCCCAAATGGGCGCTGTAGGCCTACTATGTGGTCCAAGTTACAAAATATCTATACTAATACATATTATAAAGCTGAAGAGTCTGTTTGTTTGTTTGATTGAACGCGCTAATCTCTGGAACTACTGGTCTGATTTGAAAATTCTTTCCGAGATAGCCCATTTATCGAGGAAGGCTATAGACTGTTCCCGTAGGAATACGGGGATAATATACATATTATCCCCGTATTCCTACGGGAACGAGAACCACGCAGGTGAAACCGCGCAGCGTCAGCTAGTAATCTAGTATAAAACTGTAACAGATGAAATTCTGTACATTAAAGATATTGAGTTTACTCTTTAAGAATCGATTTTTTATGTATACCCCCGGTATGAAAAAAATATGGGCAGTAAAATTCAATGAACGAATGACAGCGTTACGTTTTTGTGCGCACCTTTCACCATGCGCTGTTAGCGGGCGCGCACATCGCGGCCTGCTGCTCCTCGATTGCGTACCTTTCACTTTACAGGCGTAAGTATTGAGACGGTCACACTTTTTTGTTTTATTATTGGTCTGTCTGTCCGTATTTTTGTTGACCAGTCATCACGCTGAAACTACTAAAAGCATTAAAATGAAACTTAGATTTGAGACCATTATACGGAGGATATGGGATACTTTTCAGTCCAGTTATTATGTTATAAGATAATAATAAGGTAATTTAAAGACTAAAATTTAAAATTAAAGAGTGTTTCAAAAACCCACAACAAATTTAGCTAGAGCTTTTATTTGCGTGTCATAATTTTCCAATAATTTCTAGAAAAATTAAATTAGATATGGATCTGTTTATTAATTACGTCTTTAAAGAACTAAAAAGAAAATTTTGTAAAAAAAATGTTTCGAGGTGCCCTATATGCAAAGTGAGGATGAATTTTTTATCGTCTATGTCTATCCGATTTGTGGGGTATTGTTATCGGTATTTTTGTGCCATAAATAAGGGATTAAAGTGCTAACTAAATCTACAGAACCCTACAGTTTTTATTATTATAATATTAGTATAGAAGATAGATCCATATTTTTCACCATTAACAGTCAGCCAGTTCAGTAGGCAGTGTAAGAAAGATATCTATCTACCGTAAGTACCCATTCTAATATTTGTATGCCATGGTCGTACAAAAGGCTTTGAAAGCTCATGAATGGGACCATTTGCGTACTTCCGCTGTGGCCTTCGTGAAAAAGTTTTACACACGACGGAAACCGCAGCTGTGTTGT
The DNA here is from genome assembly GCF_947172395.1 of Bicyclus anynana. NCBI lineage: Eukaryota > Metazoa > Arthropoda > Insecta > Lepidoptera > Nymphalidae > Bicyclus > Bicyclus anynana. The sequence goes on from NC_069105.1 coordinate 6,913,955, forward strand.
TCCAAGAGGTTTTGATATAAGGTGCTTTTTTTTTTTTGTAAAAACAAAACTAAGTTGGCGTTAAAAGCAGTGGCGTTACTATATCTCTTGGGGTCCGTAATTTTTTTTTAGTACTTTAATGTTTCATTGAACTTGAACTCAGGACCTCTGGGGACCTCAGGGCTTCATGCCAAGGCCTTGTATGACCGGGAACCCGTGGCAAATTTTTTGCCTTGCCATCCTATTGTTACACCACTTGTTAAAATTGTTAATAATCACGGTTCCAATTTGTTTTTTATATTATCTTCAACTTCCTTTCAGTAGCTACCAGTAAAAATAACAATCAGAGTCCTAAAAAATTTACCAGAAACCCTTAATTTTAACCGACTTCTAAAAAGGAGGTAGGTTCTAAGTTCGGCTGTATGTATGTTTTAACGATGTTTTTCGATATGTTGCGCATATCACTTTTTGTCTGTCCCTGTTCCTGTTTGTCTGGTGTAACCTGTGGAATCGATTTTAATAGAACTTTAATTGGAAGATAGAGGAAATTATAGAGCAGGGTTTTTCAAACTTTCGGCTCCACGAATCCCTGTTAAAATTTCCTAGTGACAGCGAACCCCTTACTAACTAATGACACCCCCCCCCTACCAAAGAAAAAATAAAATTGACTGTTGAAGAAAATAAGGTTTTTATTTGAATAAAAGGTAGCACGTAAAGTACCAAAAGAAATGTCTCCGTAATATTGTAATGGGTGTGCTTGTTTCTTCTCGCAAATGGATTCAATGTTAGGAGTAATTTTGGACAATTCGCAAATCTTGTCGCGATGTCGAATGGCAAAGCCCTAGGGGTTCGCGTACACCACTTTGAGAAACCTTGTTTTAGAGCAACACACAAGTATAGATTACTTTTGATCCCGGAAAACCCATGATGCCCGCGACATTTGTGAAAAACTGAATTTTCCGCTAGTTTTAAATATGTACTGAATTCAGTTTTTGAACGACGAAGCCATAATGTTTCACGTTGCTACATCATAATCCAGTGTACGAAAGCGTGAATCTTTTAGTCTATTTTCCGCAAATGAAGCATAAATTCGTTTTAGTCGTAATGAGCTTAATGACTAGCTGAACTAACTAACACCTGTACTTTCTTGTTTTTGAGAATTTTAATTAACAACTGAGTTTGTTTACCTTAATAGTGAATGAAAATTTAATTTTACTTTATGGTGCAGTTTTTTCATCTTGATTCATAAGCAGAAAGTTCTATATTAAAATCCTAACACAAACCATCCTCTAGACTTGCTTAAATCTGTCCCCCTAGCGAAATGGCACATCGATTTTCTTTCTACGATCGCTAACGCTTCGAAAATTAAAAAGATGTATGGGAATGATATTTGCTATCGACAGATCACGTGATCAAGATCTGTCATCCCCATACATTTTTCTAGTTTTCGAAACGTTAGCAATCGTAGAAAGAGAATCGACATGCAACTTGGCTAGGGGCGCTGGTCCGGTAGTAGGCTTCGGTCGGGACTAGTTACCAACAACAAAATCCTCATGTCAAGAGAAGCGTGCATTTGAAACCGGTCAAAGGTTTACAAATGAAAATTCAAGATCAATGTGAAATGTATTTCTTTCTTATTAAAGTATAGTTCTCATTATATTAAAAAAAAAATGTGTATTTCATAAAATTTTCTTTTAGCATTAATAAATATTTGTTCTTGGGCCATGGGACCATAACAGACAAAAAAAATACTATATCACCCAAAGTATCTTTACTCTGCCTAAAAATTGAAATGCTCCCGCTTTGGTAAGCAATGACGACGAACTTTTTGTGCAGGAAAAATGCCCGAGGTCCGTATGAGCTGTGTCAATCCATCGTAGGTGGATGTTGCTCGATTTTTTCAAACGTGGTGCCAAAGCGTCAAAGAGACCATATGCAAGTTTTGATGTTACACCGACTTTATGTTCACCACGTATAAAAGAAGAAAAGGTAAGCTAAAGTGTCAAATTTCGTTTACGCCACACGAAGGAGTGGCGTAAACGAACATACCTATAGTGCAACAGCACTTATGAAATCGCTGATTTTCGGTTGAACCAGGTAACACCACGAAAGTGCGTATTCAGATAGCGACATAAAACTAAACTAAAAGCATAAAACAAACTAAAAATTAAATAAGATATGGCAAATATTCTTTTTTTTTATAATAAAAAAATAAGAGATAAGGTCGGTCTGGCTATCGCAGGCTCTCGTTTTAAGACTTTATATTTACTGCGTGAAATGTATGACATTTACACTTGCAACTTTAGAGATAAGGTTTTAAGAGAGGTTGTATTTTCAGAGTATTTTACCTTAAACTTTAACCAAGATGAGAGTTTCTTGCCAAGTTTCATAATACTACTAATTGATGCGACAAACGTATAGTCCACCTGGTCTTGCATACTAAGCCAACTTCTAGCCAGTAACGTCATACCTTAGACCAGGGTTTCTCAAAGTTTCGGCTCCACGAACCCCTTCCAAGTGACAGCGAACCCCTAACTAACTAATGAAAAGAAAGAAATAAATTGACTGTTGAAGAGAATAAGGTCTTTTTTTTAATTGAATAAAAGGTAGCACATAAAGTACCAAAAGAAATGTCTTTGTAATATTAAGGTGATGGGTGTGCTTGTTTCTTTTCGCAAATAGATTCAAAGTTAGGAGTAATTTTGGAAAATTTTAACCTTACCTTACTGACACCAATTCATTCTGACTTACGTAAATCTTATCGCGAACCCCCTGCCGTCAAATAGCGAACCCCTAAGGGTTCGTGTACTCCACTTTGAGAAACCTTGCCTAATAACTTATACATAAAACGGCTTAGCAATCTTGCGACTATACACTATCTATGTGTTATAAATCTATGGGTCATATTTTTGAAACTTTAGAAAAGCTAAAACTGGATCGTGTGTTGGTCGATATGTGCCTGACACATGCCGATCGCATCACACGATCAGTTTTATCGGCTGTCAAGCCGTTAGCGCTACATCATGTGAGCCCATCGGATGGTGAGTGGCTAGCATTACAAACGGTGATTTACCATACTTACCTAATTCATAAAATACTTTCATCCAAAACTATTTAAGTTAGCAGTTTTTTACTCTTTTACGCCTATACCCAATGATGTTAAATACTGTTAGATGTGTTACTAGGTCATGAAAAATGAGGCGCTCAAAAAAGGAAATTTCCAAATTTCAATGTCAGTGGACATCTACGAAGGTTATTTAAACAAATAATACCTAAATATCGTCTACAATAACGAGTTGTGTGTTCATCAGGAAGTGTAAAATCTATATATACATAAATATATAATGGAATTAAAGGCAAAATTGTGCATGTGTGCGCTCAGTTTGTAGCCTATTATTCGGATCACCTTTTGCGGTGATTTTGTAGGGACGTAACCGATCTATAGTATAAAATTATCATTGCCTATACCACTAAACAAATTTTGAAGTAGAGGTAGAAAGAAAGAATTAGATAAAGTGTATTTTATACTAACGGCAAAACACATTACAAACAGAAACCTTATGAAATACAGGGAAATGGATCCATTAAAGCTATGCAAAGGTTTTGATACAATGTTTATAAATAAACGAAGTCCTATGAATAATTTCATAAACATACCATAATTGAAAGTTAATAGAAAAACTTTCTAATACACCTATAGTATTTTCTGTTTATTTGCAAATTAGATCCACCGTACGGTATAATTTTGTATAACGATCTAAGTTTTCGTATAATGCGCTGCCAAAAGTATACCTTTTACAAGGTGAAACGTGTTCCTAAAATAATATGGGGTGAGTTTTTGGCACCGATCACTGACAGGACTTCCTTCGTTATTAACCGGCTTCTAAAAAGTTTCTATTTAATTCATGGTTTTATAGACGAGATACCTTTGTAAAAAAAAACCAAGAATAGCTTTAATTGTTAGTTTGTTGTAACTTGTTAGGAGGAGGATGAAAATCCACAACCGTTTTCGGTTTCTAGACGACATCGTACCGGAACGCTAGATCGCTTAGCGGTGACTACGTCTTTGTCGGTAGTGTAGTAACGCCACGGCCGGAGCCTCCCACCAGCCAGACTTGGACCAATTACGAAAATCTCAATCGGCCCAGCCGGGGATCGAACCCAGGACCTCCGTTATGTAAATCCTATAACTTTCGTTGTTTAATAAGCGACTTAATGCAATTGAGACAATTATGCACATTTTTAATATATCGTTGTAGTTATCAGTAAAAATTGTCTGTCTCATAAAATCACCCTTATATACCACCCTTATTGTTGTTTACAGGAAAAATATTCACACCCGGTTGTTAGGGGCTGACAGAAAACTTCTCTAATTGTACGATAAACTTCCCGATTCCAAAGTGTATTATTTTCAAATGTCAAAAGTTCGATCGAATCAAATTTCTACGAAAACTGTGGAACGTGAATTAACAGAAACAGAAAGTTCTAGAACAATTGAATACAACGACCTCGAAGCAGAAGTTACGTGTGATTTGCCTTATAAATTGTATTTTTACTTGTATGTTCGGTTTCTATCTTTTAAATCTTTAACTCTTTCGAAATAATATTCAATCTCTCCCTAGAAACGCAACACTAATATAGGTAATAATGTCGGATTGGTGACGTTTTCAATGCAGTAGTCGATTTGACGTTTGCTGTCAATTGTCACGTCATAGTTGCTTTAAGGGCGCCATCTTGATAGAACTCAAATACTATATAATAAAAATGTGTTTAAAATTTATTTATTTCTTTTTATTTAGTTAGATTTATTCACTTATTTAGATTTTAATCCTTGTATTTTTTTTAATTTTAATGATACAGGGTACAATAGCGGACCTGAAATGGACCATCTCCTATATGACTATCGGGATTCGGGAGATTGTTTTACTTATAATTTTAACTTATTTTTAGAAATTTACATTTTCCAAATTGATTTCTAGGCTATAGGTAATTAACTACATACCAATGGAGTAACAATCTACAGCGTTTTAGAACTTTAAAAGTTATTAATCATTAATATCCCAGAACAGAAATTTCACCTTACGCTTGTAAAAAAAAACTTTCTATTGTTCACATGTGTTTATAATTTAATATTAAATTTATAAAGCATTCTGGTCAATTCAAATGCAATCATAACACAAGGGTATAAAGTTGAGATTATATTGGCACACGGAAGTTCTATTCATGGCCCCTCCGAGACCTCTCCAGACCCTTTGCAGACACATTGAAAAAGGGAAAATGGTTGTATGGTTACAGTATAATGTACTATACGTATTTTGATGCCTATTGTGTTGCTTTAGTATGAGATGGTGTTTAAATACCTTGTTGGCACACTGGTTAGCCTGTGTGGATTCACTCCATAAGGTTCTGGGTTCAGCTTTATAGGAAAAGTTTTAAGCTAATTAATTAAATTATAAGATTAGCATTGTTATAAAGGCGGCCTTACGGAGCGGCATAGTCCAAAATGGACTCAAAAAAAGGTTCTGGGTTCGAGACGTGAGTCGGGCAATGTAATATTGGGGTAGTTTCTTCGTAGAAATTCTAGTTAGAAGCCCAGAGTTTGGAAGTTTTTGATAGCAAATTTGATTATCACCCCTCGGAAAGCACGTATCCCCGGGGTTGAAAATGTGTAATTTTACTCCCCGTACCATGATCTTAGTCTCGGCTATTCTCAATAACATCTGTTAGTGATCGTTACACTCAAACGTCATCACACTATGCCCACCTACCCGCATTAAAACAACGTGTCTAGACGAAGATCCCCTTTCAAATAAGGGCGGCCTGACTTTACAGGGCCATTCAAATAAGTTGTTAAGTTGAATAAGTACAAGTATTGCCACATTGAAATTGTATGAAGTGCCTTATTAATCTACACTTCTATACTAATACTTCGGTATCAACCCATATTCGGCGCACTGCAGATCTCGAGTCTCCACTCAGAGTAAGAGGAATTAGGCCCATAGTGCACCACGCTGGCCCAATGCGGATTGGCAGACTTCACACACGCAGAGAATTAAGATAATTCTCTGCTATGCATGTTTCCTCACGATGTTTTCACCGTCTGAGACACGTGATATTTTTAATTTCTTAAAATGTACACAACTGAAAAGTTGGAGGTGCATGCCCCGGACCGTATTCGAACCAACACCCTCCGGAAACGGAGGCAGAGGTCATATCCACTGGGCTATCACGGCTCAACTACCTATACTATACTAATACTATAAAGAGGTAAAGTTATAGGTGGTTAGCTCTGGATCTACTGAACCAAATTAGATTCTTTTACCACCAGAAAGTCACGTTATTTGTGAGTGTCATAGGCTATATTTTACACAAACGAGAACTATTCGAGTAAAACCGCGGGGCGTCGTCTAGAAATTAATGTAAAACCAGGGAGTGAAACACTTCCTTGTTGATGTAACAGAAGGGAGAATTAGTTTCTATCAAAATATAACAGTGGATCACCCTTTAATCTTCGGTGTAGTGCGTGAATAAATTTACCATTGAAAACCTTCAAGCAAGGCTTTCGCTTTAAGCCTTTGGTTCACACTTAATGCCTTTGCCAACCCTTTTGCTTTGATGTTAATTTAAAACCGGAATAATTATCATGAATTAATTACTACCAACTATTTGGAGCTTACGACCCTCGATGGTCTAGAGATGAGCCTTCGTGGTTTCGGATATGGTCCTGGTATGAGTCTTGGGTCGGATTTTGAGACACTAGGAGATGCATTGCGGATTTACCCGCGTAGTTCCCGTTCCCGTGAGCCACAAATAAAGTGACTCTCTAGTAGTAAAAGAATTACCAAAATAGGTTCAGTAGATCCAGAAATTTTTTAGTCTACGTCATTTGACACGAAGTAAGAAAGTGACATAACTTAGGGTAGAAAGAAAGAAATAAAAAAAAATATTTTAAAATATACAATGTCCTGAGACTATCCGATACTTATAGAAGGTGGCGATACCGGCTCTTAAACTTTTAATTTAAACATTGTTTTTAGATGTCATAATACATTTATTTTGTGCCTGTTTTTGGTACCTAATTCCTTCTAAAAGGCTGGACCGATTTGGATTAAATTTGTGTAAACACAATTGGACCCGGAAAAGTACCTATAGCGGTAAGTACAAGGTATCTAGATGGGTCGTTACTGTCAACACAAACAAAGAAGATTTAGAATATTCATATTTCGAAGAGGTAAATGGGGAGTGATGTATACGAGTAAAGATCAAAGTAGTATTTTTAAATTTGGTTTGGTTGATTGTACGTATTAAGAAAGATACCTTAGATAAGTGTAAGAAAATAACATCGTTTTATAATCAAATTGTTTTACATTTATAACATACTGTACTGTACTTATATATTTCTTAACATGTTGTCACTAAAAATACTAAAATAAAAATATTTTAATAAAAAAATACAACCCACTTCAAAATCACAAAAATGTTTATACTAAGCTAAAAAGTGAAAAATACATCGTATGTGCTACCTGATCAGTATGAAGGCGGTATCAAATTTGTGATGTATTAATTCAAGCCGTTTAAACCTTAATAGAATCGTTTTTGTGATTTTCAAGTCGCTTATATTATTTTTACATTTCTCATGAACTCTGCTCTTTTCTGCATAATAGGTAAACCATGTATTTTTCTGTATCGCTGACAACGTTTGCATACATGATAATCAGTTGAATAAATTAAACCGTAACAAACAAAACCCAATTCGCTTTTATAATATTAGTTATGATAATATGAATGAATTCAAGATGGCCGCTTCGAAAAATAAATACTCATTTCAGATCAATAGCCTGAAATAGCCAGACCTAACTCATTTTATGAAAACTGAAGAGGGGAATGGCCGCACCGGTTAATAGAACATCGGCCCTATTTATACCCCTGTATAAAAGTATGGAGATGATAATGTATAAATAAGAATCTGGTTAAATAATCGGCCTAATAAAAATATGTTTCTTGATAAATACAACATTTTTGTATCACTATTCTTGTTCAAAACGTTCGCCGGTGTACCAAAGCGGACGTTTTAAATGTCATCATCACCATTATCAGCCGATAGACGTCCTCTGCTGGACATAGGCCTCTTGCATGGAGTGCCAAGCACAACGGTCTCGAGGTGCCAGCATTCAGCGGCTCCCTGCAACCCACTTAATATCTTCGGTCCACCTAGTAGGGTTTCGACCACCTGATGGGGTTTCCAGTGCGGGGTTACCATTCCAATAACTTGGGACCCCAACGTTCATCGGCTCAAACTATGTGACCCACCTGATGGGGTTTCCAGTGCAGAGTTACCATTCCAGTACGTTGGGACCCCAACATCCATCAGCTCAAACTACATGCGCTGCCCATTGCCACTTCAGCTTCACAACTCGCTGAGCTATATCGCAGTGACTTTGGTTCTTCTGCGGATCTCCTCATTTCTGATTCGATCTTGCAGAGAAACTCAAGTATAGTTCGCTCAATTGCTCAGCGTATTAGCGACCAGGTCTTGGAAAGTCGTATATACAAATGTAATGATTATACAAATGATAAAAAAGCTTGGAAATGAAATGCAATAAAGGACTGGTTACTTAATTTACAATATTATTTTATATGGTGATGATTTGTTGTAAACTCTTCCCTCGTAAATTTAATTTTAAGTTTTCGACTTTAATTTTTTCGATTTTAATAAAGCTTGTAAACTAAGCCTAATTGAAATAATTAATTTTTATTTTAGACTTTGACTTTATGGTAGGATTGTGGGTAGACAGACTATCAGCTCTCATTAAATGAGGTATGTCAGGCTCTTACTGACTCATAGTCCATAACAATGAACAGCGAAATAATTTGTTTCACAATTATTAATAAAAATATATAACCACATAAATTTAAATGTGTTTTAACAATGGGAATTAGGTCAGAATACTTGAGGCGTAAAATTATTTATGCATACATTTTCTCGGAAAAATGTGAAAATCTCGCACACATAACTATTGTCTTTTGTAAAGGACAAGATGCAGAAAATAAGAAAGCTTGGGTTGACGCGCGTGAAATTGTTTTCAAGAATGCAATGGAGAATGTTTTTGTACGACGGCATCACGACTGGGGAATAAAAGACATGGAGAATGTGGAATTTTCTCCACTCTCATGAGTCATAAACGTGTTATTCAATGTAATTTTATTTGTGGAATTAATACGAGACTGATGTGTTCTTGATGATTATAGAGGCTGTTATGACTTTCTCATTTCATCATCGTCTAAACATTGTAGGCACTTGTAGTCATTTGACGGACATTTGGTGCAATGGGTAGTGACCTGTGTGCCTAGCGGGAGTTTCATACTGTTACTATCGCTATGAATATTATTTAAACGGGTACATACCACGATAAAACGAAGAGATTTTTAATGTCTCGCAACTTCAGTCCTGTCGTGACCACGATCCATGCAACTGGGTCGAAATATCGACATTAAAAATCTCGTCGTTTTATCGTGGTATGTACCCGTTTAAATAATATTCATAATGTTACTATCGCGTTAACGTAAACGCGAATTTATAAGGAATTAAAACAGTTGTGTAGTAGTGGCACTAGATGGCGCTGTTTCAATTCCTTAGAAATTCGCGTTTACGATAACGCGATCGTCACAGTATCAAACTGCCACTAGGCCCTCTGCTTTCTGTAGGTTCTGCATAAGTATATTTATTTTATTTAAGAAAAAACTTTTTTGTGTGACTTTTTAAGAGGTTTTGTAAAAAGCGTTCCCCGATATTTTTAGTTAAGTTAGTTTTAAATTTAAAAAAATATTCCGAGCCCTTGCTCAGGATATTTTTGCAAATTTATCTATCTGATCTTAAATAGGCGGGTCTACACAGAGCGAGCAGCCTCGCGCCGTATATGACTCGCGAAATGGTCTCCGAATGAGCTCAGCCTCGGTAACATCAATGACATTGCAAACAGGTAAAACCTTCCTTGGCCCGAGCCAATTTATAAAATGTAAAAAATGTTTAAAATTTTAAAAATGTCTTTAAATATATTTTAGAATAAAGTAAAGCCGAGTTCTTAATTCAGCCCAGGACTCGAACACAAGATATTGTTATTTGAAGCCACGTAGTTTAGCTACTCGAACGACGCGGCAATTAATCAAAGATGGATGGGTAGTTAAATCATTATAAGTTACACATGATGGATTTATGCATTTTGTAATACAAACACAGTTCCAATGGAATAATGACTCGTAAGCAAATATTGAAGTACAGAAATAGTATTTAAACTGTAATTCATTGGCAACATTAACGCTGAACGAGTTTGCAATTCCGCTGCAATTAATAAGCTTAACTCAAAGCGTTCGTTCTATTTTGTTTTATGTCTCTTTATTACTGGACTGTCTTAGGCAACTAGCACACTAGACGACCAAAACTACGAACAGTGACATCAACCACTAGCTGGCGTTTTCCTTAATTTAGTACTTATTATCAACCCAATAAAATAAACATCAACTGAGAAATGTCGTATACCCTCATCATCATCATCATCAACCCATGCTGAGCTGGAGCCTCCTCTCATTCTGAGAGGAGACTCGAGCTCAGCAGTGAGCCGTATATGGGTTGATACGACGAATGAATTATCCAGCAGGTTAACTGAAGATACCATAAATTATTATCGCGCATTAAATTAGCGATAGCGATAGCGATAAAGCGCGAGAAAGAATTCCGAGACCGCCATACTTGAAATAGACGCTTATAATCATTAGCTCCTTATGTAACATGGTACTGCTTCTAAAAGACACAGTAAGCTGCACTATGACTAAGAAAACGGAATATATTTTATATATGCTGCACCCGTTGTAATAAGTAATTTCCAAGCACTTACGTAGTAGCTCATTTATGTAGCTTATTTTTCTCAGTGCTGCTAAGTGCAAATCGGACCGACTGGTCCTTGCGACCATGCTACGTATACATCACTTATTAGTTCTGCGAATACGCCCAGACAAGCCAGTATAACCTTTACAGAATAACAACTGCAGTAGCCCGACAATTGACCGGTTCACGACCGATCGTGGTAGTGGCCACAAATCTGGCCGCACACAAAATGTAGTTTTTGCGATCACAGCCAACGACATAGCTGCATAGTGTGTGATGTCCCTTAGTAAAAATTTAAAAAAGTGGTAGTAGTACACTTAATTTTTCAAAGATCAAAATTGATTCCTCCACACCGGGCGTCATCATAAAGGGGGCGACAAGAATGGCCTGTTTTTTCTCAGATGATGTGCAAGGAAGATGAAGTATATCCGAAAGAATAACACGATTTTTTTATTCATCTATCATAAAAATCTCAAACTATTGAACCGTCTAAAAATATTTATAGGACCGGACACTAATACATAAACACACACACATCGTTAAAATAGCCCTCTTTTTGCGTCGCAACTTCAGAACACTTTAGTCCAGTAAATTTTATTGAAACGGAAAATGTACACAAATCCGCGCGCATTCCCTCACAGATTTAACAGAACGTTTAACTGTTTATTTCTACAATCTCCGAACAAGTTTCGGCTTAAAGAGATTTGTTTTACTTTCCTAATGAGCTATTCGGATCCAAAGAAGAAGAAAAGCAACGCTGGAGTTTATTGCAATGCATTTATTTCGTGAGCTTATAGCCTTCAGTTTCTCTTTTGTAAACGGTTCATTACATCATCGCCTGTAAAAGTGATTCCTTCTTGTGATTTCTTACCGAAGCGTACAAGTTCCTTGACTAAAGGTGGTATTATTATTCATTATTTATGTTATTGCAGAGAGGCGGTATCAGTGTTGGTATAAATAAGAGGGTATTTGATGACTTGAGCTCAGTTGTTTGTTAGGCAGCGTAGCCACCGTCACGCTGCCAGGTCCATGTATTCCGGGGGCTCCTTATCACTGATATGGCTGATACGTAGGTAGCTACGCCCCTGTTTCTTTTTGCCGTTTCAAAAGTGCCTGTGAACTAAGCTTACTATCATCATCATCATCATATCAGCCGATGGACGTCCACTGCAGGACATTGGCCTTTTGTAGGGACTTCCAAACATCACGATCTTGAGCCGCCTGCATCCAGCGAATCCCTTCGACTCGCTTGATGGTGTCAGTCCACCTGGTGAGGGGTCGACCAACACTGCGATTATTAGTGCGGGACCCTAACATCGGCTTCGAACTATGTGCCCCGCCCATTGCCACTTCACCTGATATAATACAGTGGACTAAATTCATCGCTTTATATGCAGTATCGTTACAAGTATGAATATTCCCTCACTAATTAGCTGGTTACATAAACATGTAACGGTGCTAGGAATGCAAAAATCTAGGTCTTTCAGCGCTGCGTTGCAAAGTGTTCTAAATTTAGCCTTCAATGGGTCGAATACTAAGTGCTTAGCTGTATAGTGGTACCTATTTACTACAGGTATTACAAGCCTATTTGGTAACAACCCAGGGCGGAAAAGGATTTTATGATATGTTAAAAAGTGATTTTCAGATAACATGGGTACGGTGTCAGTTGCCTTATGACGTAGTTTTGACGGCCTCCGTGGCGCAGTGGTATGCGCGGTGGAATTACAAGACGGAGGTCCTGGGTTCGATCCCCGGCTGGGCACATTGAGATTTTCTTAATTTGTCCAGGTCTGGCTGGTGGGAGGCTTCGGCCGTGGCTAGTTACCACCCTACCGGCAAAGACGTACCGCCAAGCGATTTAGCGTTCCGGTACGATGCCGTGTAGAAACCGAAAGGGGTGTGGATTTTCATCCTCCTCCTAGCAAGTTAGCCCGCTTCCATCTTAGACTGCATCATCACTTACCATCAGGTGAGATTGTAGTCAAGGGCTAACTTGTAAAGAATAAAAAAAAGAAAAAAAAAATTATACTATAAGAAAGAAAAGAAAAGAAAGAAAGAAGAAATATCTTTATTTTTAGGTAGTGCCACATATTACAATAATAAATTCTAAATATACAGCTTATAGTTAGAACAATTAAAGAAGAACGCCTTGCAATATGTGGGATAACCTAGAAAAAGGCCCCAACTCAGCATTTTGCCACATATTTCCTATACAAATAAAGTATGCAACACTGATTAGGACCTAGTTCACACAACGCCCAAAGCCTCTCACCAGCCAGACCTAGACCAATTAAGAAAACCTTAAACCCAGCCGGGCCCAGGTTCAATCCACCGCGCATACCACTGCGCCATGGAGGCCATCAAAGGTTCTGTTTGTCCGGACTAAATATCTATAGAACGACTGAACCGATATTCACGGGCCTTTTACTGGAAGATGAAGAGGCTATGGAACAACATATCTACTTTTCTACCGAAAAAATCGATGTTCTATTAATAACTAGAGGACGCCCGTGACTTCGTCCGCGTGGAAATCAATGTAAACTTTCAACCCCTATTGCACCTCCTTCTGTATTTAGTTTAGGGTCAAAAAGTACCCTATGTTTTGCTCCAAGGTCCCATTTACCATTATACCAAAATTCATCTTGATCGCTTCAGCCGTTTGGCCGTGAAAAGAACAGAGGAACTGACAGACAGACAGACTTAATTTCGCATTTATAATATTACTAGCGGACGCCCGCGACTCCGTCCGCGTGGAATTCTTCTTTCACAAAGCCCACGGGAACCATGGATTTTTCCGGGATGAAAAGTAGCCTTTGTGTTAATGCACAGAAAAATCTATTTCCATTCCAAATTTCAGCCAAATCGCCTTAGTAGCTGCAGCGTAAGTAACAAACATACTTACACACTTACACACAAACTTTATAATATTAATGATAGTATAGATAAATAAATATGTTATTAAAGATTATAATCGACGTAAATTCACGCCATTGACCGTAAAAAATCGAAAATGTTAATTTCCTTTTTTTACGCCGCGATGACGACCATTAAAAAGCAATTATGCAGATATAATTTATGCTGTTTTAAAAGTTCACTGCTAATATCAAATGACTTGTGGGCTGTGGCAAGCCAAAACTTCACATTGCTAACAGTATGGGAGCCCGCGATGCTAAATTTGCAGTTACCAAAGCGTCATGGTACTGATTAGATTTGGTAGATTGTATGATTGGAAGAATAAATTGGTATAATATACTTTTCAACTACTTCGGCTTACTGAAATCGTCAGAAAATATTAGCAAGTTATTAAAATCCTTCAAAATAAGCCTCCCACCAGCCACATATTTACCATTTAAGAAAATCTTCCGCCCTGCCGGGGATCAAACCCCGGACCTTCTTCTTGAAAAATTGTAACTTTGAAACCCTCTTATTCCCTAACTTTAAATAAATGCACACCTTTTAGCTATCAACTATTATCCCCTACAGCCCTATCTTTCTAGCTATTTTTTTATTACCCTAAATTTATCCACAAATATTAAGGGCTCATACTTGGCGGAGGTACTCAACAACGTGCAAGGTATACTCCCTTATGTCCATCCCCTCTTCGGCTCCCCTATTTCAATATTTCAAAATAAAAGTCAGTGCAGTACGCCGAAATGAAAATAAATGAAAAACAAAAATAGTTCCAACATCGTTAACGCGATTGCCTTTTATTAAAAATTCCTTCGGTACGGTATCGTCGGTTTTATTTTAGCTCAGAAATAAAAACTTCAACGGATTTACACAGAGTTAATGCATACTTTAATGCGAAATTTATATTTTTTTCCAGGAATATTTCACTAACTGGAATGTTATTGGCAATATAAAACTTTACTACAGATCTGTAACTTCAGAGTTAAAATTATTTATTTTTAATTAATTTATTTATATGAACTGCCAAGTTACCCTCTACATATTATGATATTATACAGGGTCATCATCATTTCAGCCGATGGACGTCCACTGCAGGACATAAGCCTTTTGTAGGGACATCCAAACATCACGATACTGAGCCACCTGCATCCAGGGAATCCCTGCTTTTCGTTGAGCTATGTCGGTGACTTTGGTTCTTTTGCGGATCTCCTCATTTCTGATTCGATCACGCAGAGATACTCCTAACATAGCTCGTTCCATCGCCCTCTGTGTGACTCCGCGCCGTGATCGCCCGCTGACAACATTACAATTTCTTATAGTTTTACTTCCTGTGTGAAAGTGGAAGCTGATCCAATGGCCTCCAAGCACCTTTATCATTGAGGAACTCATCAATGGTGTAGTAACCTCGACTAAGTAAATGTTAAACACATTGCTTGAAGCTATGCATTGGCAGGTCCATCACAGTTTATTTAAATAAGACCTGTAGAAGTTTTTTCAGTTAACAAAACTACTAGTAGCTATTAAAATACTTGAAAAGTTAAAGCATAAATTAAGGCAGTCGAGCTGTAGATCATTACTGTCTTTAAGTTTACCAATTATTTGCCAAAGACAAGGGTCGCTGGGCCACGGCCTTCCTTGTAATTTGCGGCTGGCTACTTAAGTGAACACTAATGAACTGGGACGGTCATCTGACTGTCATTTGGTTGCGAATGGAGTTTCTTGTTCAAACGGATGAATGCTTATAATAGTTGTTGCAAGGCAAACTGTATTATACATTCTTCCTACTCCTCCGAAGGACCTTCTTTTATTAAAAAGTATGTAGAGAGAGTATGACGATCTAATGAGTCTTAAATTGACTTAAACCTAACCTCTGCCTTTGATTCAGAGAGCGTTGAATCCGGTCTGAAGCCGGATTTATATTTGTCTGACGTGTTGTGTCGTGACGAATCAGAACAGAATTGGTATCATACATTTTGTATGGTAACGTTTACAAAATGATGATACCGATTCTGTTCTTGTGCGTCACGACACGACACGTCAGACAAATGTAAACCCTCCTTGCGGCATGTCATTTCAAAGAAATTAAATATTACGCGTCTCAGACAATGAAGGAAAAACATAATGAAGAAACCTGCGTACCTGAGAATCTTCTTAATTCTCTAGGTGTGTGCGAGTATACGCATTTGGCCAGCGTAACCTAACCCGTCTCATTCTGATAGAAGACTCGTGACCAACAGTGAGCCGAATCATCATCATCATCATTATCAACCCACTTCGGCTCACTGCTGCGCTAAAGTCTCCTCTCAGAATAAGAGGGGTTCGGCCAATAGTCCACCACGCTGGCACAATGCGGATTGGCCGAATATGAGCCGTTAATGATGACACTGACCCAAGCTGAGACTCGAATCCAAGTCTCTGTTGAGAACCACACTAAAAACAACGTCAGTTAGATCGTCAAATACTATCAACTAAAATAAAAATATTTTTAGCTAACCAACCCGAAATTTCAAGGTAAATAAGTAAATAACTCTGTGGGCTCTTATTACAGATCAAGCAACCTGAAGCGAGTGTAAATCATGCGTACATTCTCAAGGGAAATAGACTCGAGATTGTGTAAGGTAAGGGAATCTCGACGTGTGGTGTAATTTACACAAAAACTATCCGAGGTCTGGGAGTAGCTTTAATAAGTAATTTGCGGTGAGACGGAAACTCTTGGAACCTTGACATTGTTTAAACTTAGTGACAAGGTAACAGAATATTACGTCTATAAGTTAAAGGGCGTGTCGTGCGTGTTGTAATGACCTAGTTCTATTACTTGGTCGCTAACTATGGGCCTCATAAAAAGGCTCAGTCACTCAGTGGGCGCTGAAACGAGCTATGTTAGGAATATCTCTGCGTGATCCAATCAGAAATGAGGGGATTCGCAGAAGAACCGAGTCATCGACATAGCTCAGCGAGGTGCGACGCTGAAGTGGCAAAGGGCGGGGCACATAGTCTGAAGAGCCGGTGGACGTTGGCGTCCCAAAGTGCTGGAATGGCGACTCCGCACTACAAAGCACACATCTACGTTTCTTGAAGAAAAAAAAACATTTTTTTATCACTCTTCATGCTCAATAAGTTCAAGTAACATTTAAAGCTGTATTATTTTTTTGGATTGTTGTTTCCGTTATCAAAAAGCTTAACAAACAATAATACGAACAAACTAACCAATTACAAGTCTTCAAAAAATGTCGTAAAACTCTGTCTACGATCATTGCCTGTGCCCGTTGGGGGCAAATGATTAATTAAAAATGTCCTAAAACATTGTAGCAAACTTTATTTAATAAAGTAATGATTTCGTTATTAAAGTATAATTATCAAGATTTTTTAGAGATAACTATATTGCCGGGTGGTTTGAGTAGGCCAGGGTCCGGGAAGGGAATCTCCTACTTCCCACTCATCAACCCCTCTCTCAACGCGCGCTGCGAGCAACCGCGCGCGCTGCCGCGTCGTAGTTTGAATCGTGCCGCGTTGCAAGAACCAGTTCACGACTAAGGGCCCCGTATGTTCGAAACTAGTCGGGCATACTCCACATAGTATCATGTGAGTTTTAGTCGTGTTTGAAAATAAATTAAAATAAATAATACACACGGTGGTTTAAATTCTAAAATCCTCGTGATCCGAAACCATAAGCTCACGAAATGTTATATGGATTAAGAGGTACTTTAGAACAGTTTGATTACATTCCATGTCAAGCAAAACCTTATCATGTCACCATTTTCTTGGAGTAATTGGAAAACTTTAGGGCAGTAATGGGCCACAGTTGAAATACTTCAATTTACTTTTGCGAACCCCCGAGCAGTGTCCAAATGTACCCACTTAGATCGTTCGATGAATAAAATATAATGGACTGAAAACCTGCGACGGCCTGACCTACCTCATTTGAAAGCTGAGAGTTCGTCAGCTCTTATTCCTACCATTGGTAAGTATGGTAGACAAAGGCTGTGGCTTTGAGTAGTAGCAGTTTTCAGACCCTAGTTGTTCACAAACAAAATATGATTTCTTTATATTTTGTACAGAAAATCACGTTCTACGTCGTAACATAGCAGGGTTTTTATGTACCGTCAAAGAACATAGCAGGATTGCCATGTACCGTTTTTTTGCATATTCTTCTCTATATAATAAGAAAAATTATGTCAACGTGTAAGGTTACACTAATATTTGAACAATAGAAAAAAATACGCTGTAGTCACCACGGTTCTAACTTCATAATTGCCTACCATACGTATCAATGAATGCATGGTAAGAAGCATGGGCGGAGAAACTAACTTCTGTTGTCGTCTTCTAACGCAGTCTTTCCAACTAATTGTGGAGGAAGGGGAATCTTGGTCATACTTTAAAAAAAAATGCAACCATTAATTTGTTTAAAGAAAAATGTCTGGGTATTGCAGGTTCTCTTTCTAAAAATGTAAGTCACAGTTTAAACGTTGTTAAAAGGAATTGACTATTAAAAGTTTACGTTAAAAGGGTAAAGTCGTTACAAGTTTGGTTCAGATATAAAACCTTTATAGTTTAGGTTAACGTCTATGTTAAAAGTACGATTTCTTCGTAAAACCTTCAGGATCAAATAATTTATTCAAATCCCTCTCACGAAACTGAGTTATTGCATTATATTATTAGTTAGTTAAACGAAAATTTATGTAGTAAATTTTATAGCATCTTGATAAGATTACTTATTATTTATTAAGTAACTAGCGGACGCCAGCGACTTCGTCCGCGTGGAATTTAGTTTTTCACAAATCTCTCGGAAACCATGGACATTTCCGGGATAAAGAAAAGCCTATGTGTTGATCCAGGCTATAATATATCTTAATACCAAATTTCAGCCAATTCGGTTCAGTAGTCGAGGCGTGAAAGAGTAACAAACATTCATATCATCAAAATCATCATTCTTCGCAAATCTCGGAAAACCATGGTTTTTCAGAATAAAAAGTAGCCTATGTGTTAATCCAGAGTAAAATCTATTTCCATTCTAAATTTAAGCCAAATCGCTTCAGTAGTAGCGGCGTTAAAGAGTAACAAACATCCAAACATCCATACAAACTTTCGCATTTATAATATTAGTAGGATAGCTGTGAGAGACGTAATAGCCCAGTGGATATACCTAAGCTCTGCTTTCGATTCGGGGGACGTGGGTTCAAATCCGGTCCGGGAATGCACCTACAACTTTTCAGTTATGTGCATTTTAAGAAATTAAATATTATTTGTCTCAGAAGTTGAAGGAAAAACATCGCCAAAAACCTGCATACCACTGAATTTTCTTAATTCTCTGCGTGTGTCAAGTCTGCCAATCCGCATTGGACCAGCGTGGTGGACTTTTGGCCTAATCTTTCTCATTCTGAGAGGAGACTCGAGCTCAACAGTGAGTCGAATATGGGTTAATAATGGAGTAATAGCTGTAAGCCCCGGTTTCACCCGCGAAGATCCTATTCCTGTAGGAAAATTGGAATAAAACTTTCTGTAGTGTACTCGTGCAGTGTTTTTTCTATCTTTATGCCAAATTTCATGCAAATCCGTTAAGTCATTGAGTTGTGGTTGAATAGGTAATCAAAATCTAATTCCTGAAACTTTCCAATTTTCTGCGCAATTTTGTTGAATTTTCGTTCCTCAAGAACCTTCTACAAAGTATAATAAAATACTATAGATGAATGAAGTCGGATGATACGTAAATAAATTCACAATAATTATTCTCACTATTAAATCTATACTAATATTATAAAGAGGTAAAGTTCATTATGTTGTAGAGGGTAATCTCTGCATCTACTGATTCAGATTTGAAGATTCCTTTACGACTACAAAGCCACGTTATTTGTGAATGTCATAGGCTATATTTTATCACGTAATCTCACGAGAACCGGAACTACGCGGCGTGTCGACCACAGCGTAAATAAATTCATAATTATTCTCACTATTAACTTGTTATTACTTGTTTTTTCGACCATGAGTTATTAATTTTTTACTGGTTTACAGTATACGGCAGCACATACAGTTTTAACAAGTTTAATTTCCAGAGCGAAACCCTCTCGAGATTAAATTACGGCCGGTTTTATATTTAAAATGTAAAATAATCTCGGCCGGCGGCGCTGGCTCTTGACCGGCTTTTGACCCTCGTAGGCCAAGAGACGGTGGATGAATCAACCGGCTTATTGAACCAGCAATATTTGTATCACAAATATTGGCAATATATACGCTATATTTACCGCTATATAAACCACCGGCCGGCTATATTGACGGCCTCCGTGGCGCAGTGGTATGCGCGGTGGATTTACAAGACGGAAGAGGTCCCGGGTTCGATTCCCAGCTGGGCCGATTAAGGTTTTCTTAATTGGTCCAGGTCTGGTTGGTAGGAGGCTTTGGTCGTGGCTAGTTACCACCCTACCGATAAAGACGTACCGCCAAGCGATTTAGCGTTCCGGTACCATGTCGTGTAGAAACCGAAAGGGATGTGGACTTCATCCTCCTTCTATCAAGTTAGCCCGCTTCCATCTTAGCATCGTCACTTACCATCAGGTGAGATTGTAATCAAGGGCTAACTTGTAAAGAATAAAAAAAACCGCGGGACGTCGGTTTATTTAAAATATTACCATATTAAAAAAACCGACGCACCGTGGTTTCACTAGTGTAGTTCTCGTTTCCGTGGAAATACTTGAATAAATATAGGGTATGACACTCATAAATAACGTGGCTTTCTAGTGGTAAAAGAATTTTCAAAATCGGTTAAGTACATCCAGTTATTATCCCCTACAACACTACAAACTTATCCTCTTAATAATAGTAGTATAGACTCACTAGTCTATTATTATTTAGAAGATAAGTTTGTAGGGTTGTCACACGAACGAACTATAATAATCCACAGTGTGCCTAGTGGGAGTTTTTAATATTTTCATACTGTTACTATCGCGTTGACGTAAACGCGAATTTATATGGAATTTAAACAGTTATGCAGGAATGCCACTAGATGGCGCTGTTCCACACTCCTACGGGAACGGGAACCACGCGGGTGAAACCGCGCAGCGTCTGCTTGTAGGCTATATTTTGTCCAAGTATTTCTACGAGAATTACGCGGGTGAAACTGCGTGGTTTCTGTTAGTATTTAGAATAGATATGACTGATATTTCCACTGTCTAACGGCACAACGCACGGACAAACTCAAAAAACTCGTACGAAAACGGGGATAATATATAGCCTATAGCCTTCCTCGATAAATAGGCTATATAACACTGAAAGAATTTTTCAAATCGGACCATTAGTTCCTGAGATTAGCGCGATCAAACAAACAAACTCTTCAGCTTTGTAATATTAGTATAGATATGATTTTTTTAATAACTTTCCTTCAATCCATTAATTTTAATAGTCTTGCTGACATAAATGGGTTTGGTAGCTTCGTTTATTTTAATTACCATTTGTGAATTTTAGTCACAAATTGGAATTGCTAGTGGTACATATGAGCTAGAAGTTTGCGATATATTATTAAATTTGGCTGTATTACACAAGACCTGTAGCTAAGTAATTTATTTATTATTTATTTATTTATACTTTATATGTACACCGCAAAATAAGAAAAAACAAATAATAAGACAGAAAAAGGATAGCACAGTAGGATACAAAAGGCGGCCTTATCGCTACGTAGCGATTTCTTCCAGGTAATACACAATAAAAAGTTTTTGATTTAACAACATACTAGTACCTCAATACTGCGATGGTTTATGGAGCAGCATTTTTTCTATTAAAGTTAACATAGTACACATGTCAGCTCGGGAAGGAACCAACCAGTATTATTTGTATGAAACTTACACAACACAACGCACACTAATCTAATCGTAACGAAAATATAAACGCCTCGCCTCAGGATCGCCCAGCCGACAACCCGCGGCGAGCAGCCCTACATTTTGTAAAGTTACAGCGCTGTGACATCGTTCGTCTCCATGGCAACTACATTGTTAGTGACGTTTTAATTTTGGCATCCTAAAGACATAAAGTTCAAATTTGAGAGGAATTAAGCGCGAAAAGTTCATCGACGAGAGTAAAATAGTGGAATCGGACCACAGCACATCGTTTAGCTTTAGCTCGATTTTACATCTATAATAACACTAAAGCCAAATTCGATGTAAAATGTTTATCAACAAACAAACTAAAAATGTCTGTAGAAAATTAATATAATTTCATACCTAATTTATTTAAAATTGTGTATTGTTTTTTTTTATAAAATATTATTCAAAAGAAATAAACTATATATATATATTTCATTGTTCTAAATTTATTAATCTTTATTGTCATTACTACTATTAGTATATTATTTATAAAATGGCTAGCTTTTAATACTCTTAATTTAAATTTATTTGTTGAGAAATATTCTACATATAATTTGACTTTTACTTGCTATCCATACTCGGACATACATTCGCCTCTTCGAACCAAGGCGTATGTATGTACCAGTATGAGACGGCGTGGCGAAAGACTATATGGTGACGATCCCTTTCCGAGTTCACAAGTGTGCTATTACCCTTAGTGTAGGTAGGTATCTCCAATATCTCGTAGTTTAATAGTAAGTAGCAGATGAACTAAATCAGATAGTTGAACCACTATCTCTAAGACTATAAGCGATCGTTTGCATTGACCCGTATCTTTAGTAGGCAACTTTGTAGTTTATAGGCTCCGGGAAGTTTTTATTTATAAGAACACTGTATTGACTCGGCTCAACTAACAAGAAAGCAATTTAGTATTCTGAGTTTAGCGTCCCGCCATGAATTTTAAATGTTATAAAGTTTATATTTCAAATTTAGATTTTAACCGATATTTTACCTGGTATTTTTCTATCTTCTTTATACCTAAGTCTAGGAAATGCTTTATGTTTTAACTAAAAAAGAAGGGTTATGATTTTAGCAGTCATAAATACTAATATATTATGCACTATTACTATTACTAATTAAATATCACGTGTCTCAATCGGTGAAGGAAAACATCGTGAGGAAACCTGCATACCAGAGAATTATCTTAATTCTCTGCGTGTGTGAAGTCTGCCAATCCGCATAGCGTGGTGGACTATTGGCCTTACCCCTCTCATTCTGAGAGGAGACTCGAGCTCTGCAGTGAGCCGAATAT
This sequence comes from Bicyclus anynana, assembly GCF_947172395.1. NCBI lineage: Eukaryota > Metazoa > Arthropoda > Insecta > Lepidoptera > Nymphalidae > Bicyclus > Bicyclus anynana. The sequence continues at coordinate 6,936,867 of NC_069105.1, forward strand.
GGGTTGATGACGACGACTAATTACTTCATATACAATCCATACTTAATATTATAAATGTGAAAGTGTGTGTGTCTGTCAGTTTGTTTGTACGTCTTTCACGGCAGAACTGTCGAACTGTGTACTCTAAAATTACTGACTGATCAGAAAGAGATGCATTGTAAGAGCTCAGAGTGAACTGAATATGTGTTGATAATGATAAAAATGATAAATTAGCTAAAAATTTACTAAGTTATATTTTTGGTATTATCCGCGAAAAGCTGTGATGAACCCAAAATCCTCTACGGACGTTTACAAAAAAAAAATATATTGGTACCCTCCGAAACAAAGAACCTCACCTTTTTTGGAAGTGGTTAAAAACTAATAATAGCCCAGATATCTGGGTCAGTACTCTGGCCTCATTAACAAAAACCTTGCACTCTCCAGAACATTGGAAAACTATAATGAACCTAAGTCGTGGATTTCTGCTCTGAAAATTTTCTCATTAGAAATTATCAAGCGGCCATTGTTAAGCTGATAGCCCTTGGATGGACTACAGGCACGCTAGTCTTATTGTCTTCTTAAAACATTAAGTAGGTATATTTTTAACCGACTTCAAAAAAAGGAGGAAGTTCTCAATTCGAAGGACGTTTTTTTTTTAATGTTTGTTATCTCATTCATCATTTATTAACCAATTTTGATTTACAATTCTTTTGAGTATACTTCCTCTTTGTCCCCATTATATTTTCAAGAAAATCGGTTCAGTAATTTTTATGTTAAGAGTGTGCAATATGTAATTTGGTGGTTACAAATGGTTCTGGATCTCAGATTCTGGAAAAGTTAGGAGCCTGATATTATTTAAATGATATTTCAAAGTGTTAGCCTCGTTATGACTATACAAAATACACAATTTGTAAAACTTTTCTCAATAGTTTATTTTTTTGAAAAATCCATGTTTTGCTCACATTTTGCTTTCAATCTCAGGAAAAGCAAACTTATTTTCTTGAATTTTTGATTTGTATAGAAAATTAGGTATATATCTTGAACATGGCCATTTTGTTTTTCGTTATGTTGTTTAATTTACTTGCAATTAGGTAAAAATGGTTTTGGCGCTCACGTCATAAAATTTGCGTCGCGCGTCAATCGCTCCGTGCTTTTCACTCACGTGAAAGTCATAATTCGGCGTCTCGCTTGCGCTTCAAATTTTATCCATATCGTACCGACTCGCTGCGCGCTCTATAATGCGGATTGATAGAATTTACACACGCAAAGAATTACGAAAATTCTCTGGTATGCAGGTTTCCTCACGACGTTTTTCCTTCACCGTTTGAGACAGGTGATATTTAATTTCATAAAATGCACACAACTGAAAAGTTGGAGGTTCATGCCCCGAACCGGAATCGAACCCACACATCTCCGGAATCGGAGGCAGAGGTCATATCCACTGGGCTATCACGGCCCTGCCTACATTTACTCGACAGTAATACGTTATTAACTTTCAATCAGAGAACATATTCAGGGTATTTATATATTTCGGTGAACGAAACAAAATCTTTGCAGCAGTAATTAGGGGTTAAATAGGCTCATTAGGAAAAACCCCAACCGTTATTCTTAAAGAATCTGTTTATCTGTCTGTCTATGAAGACCCTCTCGGGAACGCGTGGAGGTTTCAAGTCACTTTGAAGCTGTGCTTCATTGCTTCAAGCACCTGATTAATTTCATGCAGTAGATATATAATTTTTGATTGATGACGAAATCGATTCAAAAAATCATAATCAAAAAACCCACACCCCTTTCGGTTCTACATCTTACCGGAACTTTTAATCGGTTGGCGATGTCATTGCCGGTAGGGTAGTAACTACCATGACGACTACAATCCCACCCGATGGTAAGTGATGATGCAATCTAAGAAGCGGGCTAACTTGTTAGGAGGAGTATGAAAATGCACACCCTTTTCGGTTTCTACACGACATCGTACCGGAACGCTAAATCGCTTGGCGGTACATCTTTGCTGGTAGGGTTGTTACTAGCATCGATCGAAGCCCTGGGCCAATTAAGAGAACCTCAATCGGCCCAGTCAGGGATCAAACCCAGGACCTCCGTCTTACAAATTCACCACGCACACCACTGCGGAAGCCGTCAAAATGAGTCTAAACTCTTCAACAAGGCAGCTCTGACGGCCTCCGTGGCGCAGTGGTATGCGCGGTAGATTTATAAGACGGAGGTCCTGGGTTCGATCTCCAGCTGTGCCGATTGAGGTTTTCTTAATTGGCCCAGGGCTTCGATCGATGCTAGTAACAACCCTACCAGCAAAGATGTACCGCCAAGCGATTTAGCGTTCCGGTACGATGTCGTGTAGAAACCGAAAAGGGTGTGCATTTTCATACTCCTCCTAACAAGTTAGCCCGCTTCTTAGATTGCATCATCACTTACCATCGGGTGGGATTGTAGTCAACAAACTAACTTGTAAAGAATTAAAAAAATAACAAAGACGAAATTCGAGGTAATTAAATATCACGTGTCTCAATCGGTGAAAGGAAAACATCGTGAGGAAACCTGCATTCCATCCACAAATCCAGAGAATTATATAAATTCTCTGGATGTGTGAAGTCTGCCAATCCGCATTGGGCCAGCGTGGTGGACTATTGGCCTTACCCCGCTCATTATGAGAGGAGACTCGAGCTCAGCAGTGAGCCGAATATGGGTTGATGACGTAATTCGAGGTAAAGAAAATAAAGCTCGTATGACTTTTAAGGGTCAAATTAGAAAGACTAATGAAGTGATAAATCTGCTAACCGCCCTGTGACCCCAATTTACGTCAAGCTATTATGTTTCTTTTGTATCCGTTAATTAGGAGTTGACGGGAGGCTCTTCTGTTAGTGTTGTTTGTCATATAATTAATGGAATAACAATATGTACTACTATTTTATATCAACGTCTTATACTAGCAGACGCCCGACGGTTTCGCCCGCATAATTCTCGTTCCCGTAAGAATACGGGGTTACAAACAGCTTATGATACTCTGTGAAGACTCTTTTGACGGCCTCCGTGACGCAGTGGTATGCGCGGATTTACAAGACGAAGGTCCTGGGTTCGATGCCCGACTAGGTTGATTGAGGTTTTCTTTATTGGTCCAGGTCTGGCTGGTGGGAGGCTTCGACCGTGGCTAGTTACCACCGCCAAACGATTTAGCGTTCCGGTACGATGTCGTGTAGAAAACGAAAGGAGTGTGGATTTCATCCTACTCCTAGCAAGTTAGCCAGCATCCATCTTAGATTGCATCATCACTTACCGTCAGGTGAGATTGTAGTCAAGGGCTAACTTGTAGAGAATAAAAAAAGAATTATGCATCTTTCTAATGGTCAAGTAGTTTTCGAGTTAAATAGTAACAAACAAATAAAGTAACATCAAATCGTATCTTTAATCTTACTTCAAAAAAGTACTGCCTCAAATATTTTGCTTTGTACCCGCTATACATAAATACCCTGAATATATAGTTAATCTACAGCTACCCCATCGATTCCGGAAGACTAGGCCGGGGTCTACGTTGATGTGACATAAAAATAAGGGTTCCCGATTCGTTCGGGGGTCCACGAAAATTTATCTGGTTTCGTAATGAATGGGGAGTTTTCTAAATAAAATAATTTAATTGCTTGTCTCCTTGTGCTGTGATTGTAGATTTAATAATAAGAATAGAAACAGAAATAACTTCTTTCCCTGGTTATTCAATTTTACTTTTTGTCACCCAATCACTGCACAATCAATTAATTAATTAACTAAGTAATCGATTCTCACTATTTTTTTAACTGATTTTTCGTGGTGGCTGTTGATAGAGCTGCAACAAATATTTCCAAAGCTAATGAAATTTTTTGTCGAGTTTCGGAAAAACTTAAAAACGTAGCAGAGGGTCTAACGGAACCAGTTAAATGTGTCTATGAGACATATGTCAAAAGTGGTCTATGAGAAAAAAAAGTTTGGAAACCTCTGATCTACACACTAATCTACGAGTATACTAATATATAAAGCTGAAGAGTTTGTTTGATAGAACGTGCTAATCTCAGGAACTAGTGGTTCGATTTGAAAAATTCTTTCAGTTTTAGATAGCCCATTTATCGAGGAAAGCCGATATATAATATCCCCGTATTCCTACGGGAACGAGAACCACGCGGGTGAAATCTCTAATCAGCTAGTAATATTATAAATGAGGTAATGTGTGTGGTATTGTAGGGGGTAATCTCTGGATCTACTGAAGCGATTTTGAAAATTCTTTAAATAATAGAAAGCTACGTTATTTGTCAATGTTAAGGCTACAAACATTACCAAAACCTAACCACTTTATCATAAAAGTTTAGATTTAAAAGATGGATTTTGTTTGTAAAATAATTGTGTACCTGTTTAAACATCTCTGCGGTTTCAGAGACCACTTGTGCGATATTATCAAACAGTGTCGCCGTCAAAGCCAAGACTAGCGGAGTGGCTGTTAGCGAGGAGTCCACTCGGTGTAATGAGCCAGCTTTTTAGAGCAGAAACCAGCCGAGAGCCACTCGCGCCCGATCATTAGTGGTTTCACTGTTTTGGAATGTTTGGAAGTTTTGTTGTGCCCGGATTAGGGTTCCATACTTAAAGGGTCGTGGTAAAAAACCGTATCACGCCTAAATAGCCCAGTGGATATAACCTCTGCGTTAAATTCAGAGATCGTAGATTCGAATCCGGTCCGGGGCATGCACTTCCAACTTTTCAGTTATATGCAATTAAATTTTACGCGTCTCAAACGATGAAGGAAAAACATCGTAGGACAAGGAAACGAAGTCTGCCATTCCGCATTGGGCTAGCGTTGACTATTCACCTAAACCCTCTCATTCTGAGAGGAGACTAGTGCTCAAAGGTGAGACGAAAGCCAGGTTGTGAATGATGGTGGGTTTCCATAACCTCTCCTATCCTGCATGCTTTCTAAGCAAACTCGTCTTTTCCAATTTAATCTGTCGGTTTTTTTTGTAATAATAAATATATTTAATATTAAAAAAAAAATAATATAATTATCCTAATAACTATACAAATCATGCCCACGTGGAATGGTGACAAGAAAACTGGCTGCATTTCCGCGCTGGACAGCCAGGCTGATCCTTTGCGCAAAAAATGAGCCAGCCCTTCTGTCACCAGTCGAGGCAACTAGCCGCGGTGAAATTATTCGACAAAATTGCACTGCGGCTCCATGGCCCAAGGGTCTCCACGGCAAAAGGTACAAATATGTAAGTCTCTGTCAGAGAGGCATACTTAAACCTTAACTTACCGGTTTCAGCTTTTTCTGTTGCAGCTCCCGGTCTTGATTCTGTCTCCCTGATATGACACGGTACTAATGTGTCAAGGCATGTAGCGTCCCACATTAGGGCCCGCCCCAGGTAATAATCAATATACAAACAATTATCATCTTAAGCCCACCTACTTGTATTAAATCAAGGTGGTGGAGTTGATCCCAATTCCGAATCTTTTCTCATAGAAAAATGATACGCCCTTACCTAGAAGAGAAGAAGGTCTCATATTATACCATTAAAAACATTAAAATCGGTCTTTAATTGACGGAAATTTCTTTGAACATACTTATAACATATTTACAACCGAACTTAGAACCTCTTTGTTTTGAAAGTCGGTTAAAACTGTATGAATAACTTGATCCTACTGGTATTTAAATGGTTATGAAGTAGAGTAACACTTCTTTCAAAGTTTCTAAATAACAATTAAATCAAACTTTTATACAGCGTGTTCCAAAATCCACTGAAATCCCCACTCGGAATTAGAGCACTGGTACATTTAGCTCAAATGGTATGACATGAAAAACTTGGTGAGTGAATTAAGGGAGATTGCTTCCAAGTTTTAAGTTCGAACTGGCCGAGGCCAGGCGCGAGTTAAGACCAGCCCAGCTGTGGAAAATTTCTGCCGCAAAGTTTTCCTATTATTATCTTGAATGTACCGTAGCGAAGATTTTAATAATAAAAGCTGGGATAGGTATATGTGGAAGCTGAGTTTGCTTCAAACTTGATTGCTGTACTTGGGAAACATATTATCTTACTGCGAGTTATAAATGTTAAAGTTGGTGTTTGGATTTTTGTTACTATATTAGAGCTTAACTCTATGTGGAATGTTCAAATTAAAAATAAAGGTAGAAATGGGCATGAAAATCGTTTCATACTTCATTTATTTAAGCCTTAAAAGCCACAATGATGTTTTTACACCCAGATGACTAAGTTTTGTGTCTATAACTTTTTTCGTTTTTAACGCGGCGTCTTGAGATTTCGTGTATTATTCTAAGTCTATGTTGACTCTAGAACACACAGGGAAAGAAATTTTGAGCGAGCCCTGGTTTTGAGATACTCGGAACCTGGTGTTATACCATCCACCACTAATTTACTTTATTAGTAATACTAGCTGTTTTAGGTGCATTTGTCTAAAAAAAACAAGCGCACTTCGTTATCTGTGCAAAAATGTCAAAGTTTCAAAATGGCATCTTATGGAGAACAGGCAAAGATGCAAATTATTTTCAGAAATTGTGTTAAAAGTGTGTTTCCTCGCGAATGTGATATAAAACGTCGTATGACATACGTGTGCTTTGATAATTACAGCCTCTGCTTCCTTACTATAACTCTTGACAAGGCTCGAGCTGCAATATCGCCTCGGCTGTAATTTTCAACTTACCGCACTTATATCAATCAATCAATCAATCGATCAATCAATCAATCAATTTATTTATTTGCAGATACATGCATTATATATACAGGTGGTCGGTAGATGTATAACATATACTATTATATATTGCATAGTATTATACATATTATTATATATATAACACTCTGGTTTGGATAAAAATATGTCAATGTGACCTAAGATTTATATAAATGGATTCGTTGGCTTAAAACTCCAGGTATCCATCCAACAATAGAATGTATCCAATCTGGATTAGGTCAAGATCTTGACCCGGGGTTAGTTAATATTATCAAGGGCCTCACAAAGCGGGCACCTCATCGTCTCTAATGAGTAATGACCTCACAAGCTAGCGGTTTCTCAGCTTTTACCAGTGCCTCATTAGGGGATAGGCACGTCTCGTGAACCCTTCATAGATTCTTATGTTTCTTAGAGAGCTACTAGGACGATGAGACCAGAGGTTCGAAGATATCAAATAAAATCTTTTTAACAAAAAAAAATTAAACCGACTCCAACCGACTGACTTCAGTTTTTAGTAATTTTGATTTTTTTTATCAAAGTTTTTTAAGCTTTCGACTTTAATTATCTTTATGGTCACGTAGCATTATGCTGAGCTGGGGCCATTTTCTGGGTTATGCCACACATCGCAGGGTATTGTCCTGGATGACCTGGTGTACCTACTGGAAATTTTGTGATGTGTGGCATAATTTCGAAATAAACGCCTTTTTTCTTTCTTTCTTTTTCTTCTAAACTTTGATTATTATTAAATAAACTTATGTGTTTGTAAACTAAGCATAATTAAAATAAACTTTGACTTTCGACTTTGCTTACTCTTAAAACGGAAACACAGCTTAGCGGCTAAAATGACTTTTTGGCTGGTGGGAGGCTTCGGCCGTGGCTAGTTACCACCCTACCGACAAAGACGTACCGCCAAGCTATTTAGCGTTAGCGATGTTGTGTAGAAACCGAGAGGAGTGTGGATTTCACACTACTCTTAACAAGTTAGCCCGCTACCATCTTAGATTGCATCATCACTTACCATCACGTGGGATTGTAGTCAAGGGCTCGTTCCTCGTCATCGACCCATATTCGGCTCACTGCTGAGCTCGAGTCTCCTCTCAGAATGAAAGGGGTTAGGCCAATAGTCCACCACGCTGGCCCAATGCGGATTGGCAGACTTCACACACGCAGAGAATTAAGAAAATTCTCTGGTATGCAGGTTTCCTCACGATGTTTTCCTTCACCGATTGAGACACGTGATATTTACTTTCTTAAAACGCACACAACTGAAAAGTCGGAGGTGCGTGCCCCGGACTGGATTCGAACCCACACCCTACGGAATCGGAGGCAGAGGTCATATCCACTGGGCTATCACGGCTCGTCAAAGGCTAACTTGCAGAGAATAAAAAAAATGAGCCTTGCAGTATTACTTGTTCGAGCTCTTACAAACAGCCCTTACCTTTCTGATACTAAAAGCACAGATAGTACTTTTTACTACACCTCCATATAGACACAGGACGTATACACGCGCGTCACTTTTAATTAAAATATATTTGCTCTCCACGCTACACATGATATTGAATAATCAACTCTATTCAATAAATACTAAGGTTCAGGTTCTCTTGCATCGTTTTTGAACCTTTATTTTTGTCGGCAACCCCCAAACGGGTATGCGTGGTGTAATTTTATTAAGCCTATATTTTACAGTACACAAATACTTTGGGCATGCAGATTAAATATTAAAGAGCGAGTGTACAGTGGTTTTATTGCCTAGATACTGCGAGGGCGCAGATTTGCTTGCCCTAAATAGGATACGCTGTTATAAAGTCCGTGTGACACAGATGGGTACACTGTTGCTTTTTAGGATTCCGTACCTTAACCTCTTGACTCCTAAATGGACGACCGGTCGCCCATCGTATCCGTTACGTGTTTACGTGTTATCACGTATACGTGTTATCGATAAAATACTCGCGGGCAGCGAATGGTTAATAGGCAAACACTAAACCAATAAAGGACACATAATTTATTTAAGTAGGTCCAATTTCGAAAAAGAGGTAAGCCGCTGAATCCACTCGGCTGGGCAGCGTTTGGAAAACTCCGTGACATCTTTACGTCCAAAATGCCTCAGTGCGAACAGTGCATGTTGCCAGTGATGACCTACTGATCCGAGACTTGGTCGCAGGCTAATGGGCCTTATTGAAAGGCTCAAAGACACTCAACAGGCGATGGAGCGAGTTATGCTTAGAGTTTCTCTGCGTCATCGAATCATAAATGAGATCGAATCAGTAATGAGGAGATCAACCGAACTAAAGTTACTGATATAGCTCAGCGAGTCGCGAAGCTAAAGTGGCAATGGGCAGGCCACATAGTTCAAAGAGCCGATGTACATTAGGGTTCTAAGATTCTATGGTGGGGACACAATGGTAACCACGCACCGAAAAGCGCAGTGTTGGTCGACCCCCCACTAGGTGGACCCCGTGGACGAAGTCGCGAGCGTCCGCTATTTGTTACCTAAAAATGATAATAATTACTTAATTCCATCGGTGACAAAGGGGAGGGTCGTCCCCATTTTCCGGGTTCATTATGTGACCCCTTTCTATGGAAAATAATTGGAAAAGTTTGCGGCTATAACGTGGCGCAGCTGGGATCCAACTTACTTTCCCGAGAGTCGTTGGAATGAGCTTTAACCATTACATACATACGATATTATTGAAAACTAGTAACGCCCGCGACTTTGCACGCGTTGAAACTTCGGATCCTATGAACTTCAATCATAAATCACTTTATCCATTGATGAAAACCGTATGAACATATGTTTAGTACTTTTTTGAGTTTATCGCAAACAGACAGATAGACGGGGCGATTTTGAATTTTGTTTGAAGTACAATATGGATGACTGTAGATTTGCAAACAGATAGACAGACGGTTTTTTTTTATAACTGCAATGACAGAATCAAGACCGCAGCCGCAGCAGAAAAAGCTGTAACCGGTAAGTGGCACAAACACTTACCTCTCCTGCCTCCTGCCTCTCTGACTGAGAGTTACACATTTGTACCTTTTGCCGTGGACTTTGGGCCATGGAGTCGCAGTGCCAAAAATTGCACTGAATCATTTCACCGCGGCTAGTTGCCTTGACTAGATACAGAAGGGCTGGCTCATTTTTTGCACAAAGGATCAGCCTGGCTGTCCAGCGCGAAAATGCAGCCAGTATTCATGCCACCACGTGGGCATGATTTGTATAGTTGTTAGGATAAGTTACGAGTAGCTTAAGTTGGTTTTTGTATTCTTTCTCAATAAAAAAATGTAATTATACTCATAATAATCATATATCTTACAGATACTATTTCATGACTTTGCGCTATGAAAACTTTAAGCTCACTACAGGTACCTACTTCAAAACACAATAATAACAGCGGTTGTACATGAAACCCTATAGAATAATTATTATTTAAAATTACCACTAAGACCTTGGATGTGTATCAGCTATATATATAAACTATGTAGTACTTTTCATTTAAATCAGGATCTAAAGAAGCAAGGTTGTGTACCTATAAACCTTATTTTTAAACATAGATGAGGGATTTAAACCTCAAAATCTCTTCAAACTTGAACTTTAAACAGTAGTGATTACGTTCATAATTAAAAATTAAGTCCATATTTATCCTTGTTTATGAATATGGGAGATTGGATGGTGTAGTTCAAACATTGTGTTAGTGTACAAAAAAGAAACCCCCTAGACTGTTGGATTTACATCAGAAAATAAACTATACCATCATCATTCCTATGTATGTTTAGAGCCTCAATAGTTTAACGGTTAGAGCGGTCGGACTCATCACCCAGGGGTGGTGGTTCGATCCCCGCCCCGTTGGTCTATAGTCGTACCCACTCCTAACACAGTCTTTCCCAACTAGTTGGAGGGGATTGGAAATATTGGTCATATTTAAAAGATATGGCAAATATTCTTTAAAAAAACAAAATAAAAGGTCACTGTTGAGCACGAATCTCCTCTCAAAATTAGAGGGGTTAAGCTAATCCATCCAATCCAATCCACCATGCTGACTTAATGTGGATTGTCTTTCTTGATTGTCAGTCTTTCCCGACTAGTTGGAGGGGATTGGGAATATTCGTCATATTTAAAAGATATGGCAAATATTCTTTAAAAAACAAAATAAAAGGTCACTGTTGAGCACGAATCTCCTCACAAAATTAGAGGGGTTAAGCTAATCCATCCATCCAATCCACCATGCTGACTCAATGTGGATTGGCAGACTTCAGTCACTTAAATTATAAGAAAATTCTCAGGTAATTAGGTTTCCTTACGATGATTTTCCTTAACCGTTTGTAACACGTGATATTTAATTTTTTAAAATACACACACATAACATAACTCGAAAGTTGGAGATGCATGCCCCGGATTCGAACTTACGCCCTCTGAATCGATATCGCAGAGGTCATATTCAATATCCAATAATAAGTAAATAGTGGTTTCAATTCAAAATGAGTAGCCAAAACAAAATACAAGCACAGCTCAGTCGCCCAGATATTTATACTAATAATAAAGATAAAGAGTTTGTTTGTTTGCTTTGAAAACGCTAATCTTAGGAACTACTGGCCTGATTTGAAAAATTCATTCAGTGTTAAATAGCCCATTTATCGAGGAAGGTTATAGGTAAATTATTATCCCCGTATTCCTACGGGAACGGGAACCACGCGGGTAAAACCTCGCGGCGTCAGCTAGTGCCAATATAATCTAAGAAAGTACCGGTAGTATTGAAAGTATTCCGTGCAATTTCTACGAAGCTCTACGAACTCCATTCAACAATGCAGCATTCCGAATTAATTCCGTATTGAGTGCATATGTCGTATGTAGGAGGAAACCGTTGCATACCTTCTGGATCAATGATAATTTTATACTATAGATAGGTTACGTCCCTACAAAATCACCGCAAAAAGCGATCCGAATTTAGCTACACCAATTTTAATTCCATTTTATATTTATGAATATGTCGCCGAGTGAGTTATTTGAACAGTTAACAGTTGAAAATTTACGTTTGTGATAATATTAGAATCAGGTTTTCATGGAATTGGGATTTAATTATTTTCTGTTTAAATAAATAAGACTGTGAAAGATTGATCACGTGACTCTTGTCCAATATGGTGGATCACCGGTATGCTTAACAGAGTGAGGCACTCTGCCACTCTGTAGCCTGCTGGTTGAGTAGTTCAGTGTAATCAAGTTCTTGGAATGGATACTCGTCTTCCATTTGTTAAATAGTAATGGTGCAGTATTAAAATAGTGATAGTGTTTCCGAACTTCAGTGGGTGAGTTAATAGAAGTAAGGCCATTGCATTGTTAATTAATTAGCTGAGAGCCAACACCAGCTGAGAATGGGGAGTGTTGGTTAACTGTAGAAGACGTCTTTAACCCAACTGGATCGGTTACAAGTCTGATATCAGGTGGTGGCTGACTCTTAGCCATACGATAGTTAATCCTGTTTTACATGTGATAGTATCAGCGCTGGACTTGATCAATATAGAGGGTAGAACTGTAGTTGTAAGTTAAGTGATCGATTCGGTGATGATTGATAGTGTTACTTTGTGTATCTGCTCTCCTTGACACATAAAGCTTAGAACCTGCCCTGAGGCTACGGCTTCTCCGTTAACAGAAGTAGTATTAAGTGGATGCCCCGATGACATGACAATGACAAATATATAGTTTTTACACTTCCTGAACACACAACTCGACATTGTAGTCTATATTTAGGTATTATTTTTTTAAATAACGTTCGCCGTTTAATAAGCGACTAAATGTAATTAAGTCACTTTTCCACACTTGTCCGCCTCAGCCACAAAATATCATTGTTCTGGATATTAATTCAGTCCTAACCAACAAAATTGTCTGTAGTTTTTTGAGGGGGACGAGATAAACTCACACATCAATAATATTTAACACCCATAAATATGTCCAGTACACTACACACAACTGTAAACTTACGTCTCAAACGGTTAAGAAAAAACATCGTGAGGAAACTTGCATACCAGAGATTTTTTTTAATTCTCTGCGTGTGGGAAGTCTGCCAATCCGCATTGTCCCAGCGTGGTGGACTATTGGCCTAAACCCTCTCATTCTGAGAGGAAAATCGAGAGAGGCTAATATCACACGCAGAGAATTGAGAAAATTCTCTGGTATGCAGGTTTCCTGGACCAATTGAGACACGTGATATTTAATTTCTTAAAATGCACACAGCTGAAAAGTTGGAGCCGGACCGGATTCGAACCCACACCCTCCAGATTCAGGGGCAGAGGTCATACCCACTGGGCTACGACGTCCACCATACAGATATAACGAACGTTAATACGAGTAGAAAGGCCTAACAACATTTAACATTTATTTTCATTATGTCAATGCCGTGGGCTCGGGTTTTAGCTCACAAAACATATTTTCCGTTTGATCTTGCTTGATTACTTTTTGTAATTACGCCCCCGGCTCTCGGAATCTGTATAAACACTAAGCTGATTTGCTCGGTTGCCTTTTTTGTACTTTTTTTGGTCCCACATTATACCGTCAAAGGTTTATTTTCTGAATTCGTTAAACGTCCCTGGAACAGTTTGTAATGCCCTGGTTTTATAATAATTATTCAGCCCACGTTGACAGGATACTATAGGGCCTCTCTCCTTACAGGAGAAGGAAAATGGAGCGAAGGTTCCCCACGCCGTTCCAACACGGGTTAGCGGGCAGACATTGGTTTACATCTATACAGTATTATTGGCAGACTTGACACACGCAGAGAATTAAGAAAATTCTCAGGTATACAGGTGTTTTCCTTCACCTATTCCTGAGGAGTCCTCAGTTTAGGCATTGCATTTCAGTAGATCCAGAGATTACCCTTTACAACCTCACAAACCTTGTTATTTATCTAATAATATTATCATTATCAACCCCTATTCGGCTCACTGCTGAGCTCGAGTCTCCTCTCAGAATGAGAGGGGATAGGCCAATAGTCCACCACGCTGGCCCAATGCGGATTGGCAGACTTCACACACGCAGAGAATTAAGAAAATTCTCTGGTATGCAGGTTTCCTCACGATGTTTTCCTTCACCGTTTGAGACACGTGATATTTAATTTCTTAAAATGCACACAACTGAAAAGTTGGAGGTGCATGCTCCGGACCGGATTCGAACTCACACTCTCCGGAATCGGAGGCAGAGGTCATATCCACTGGGACACCACGGCTAACTTTCATCTATACTAATATTATAATAAGAAAAAGATTTGATTGTTTGTATGTTTTGAATAGGCTCTGGAATGAAACACATTTGAAAAATTCTTGCTTTGTTGGGAAGCAACACTACCCCCGAGTGCTGTAGGCTATTTTATCCCTATATTCCTACGGGAACGGGAACCACGCGGGTGAAACCGCGCGGCGTCTGCTAGTCTTTTTTATTTTTCTTCTTTACGAGTTAGCCCTTGACCACAATCTCACCTGATGGTAAGTCATGATGCAGTCTAAGATGGAAGCGGGCTAACTTGTTAAGAGGAGGATAAAAATCCACACCTCTTTTCTGTTTCTACACGACAATGTACCGGAACGCTAAATCGCTTGGTACGTCTTTGTCGGTAGGGTGGTAACTAGCCACGACCGATGCCTCCCCCCAGCCAGACCTGGACCAATTAAGAAAATCTCGATCGACCCAGCCGGGGATCGAACCCAGGACCACCGTTTCAATCATACGCTGTCGTAGCTACGCAATTAGCAAACCAAACCACACATTAAGTGTTTTTCAGAGGGCATGGGTACGATGACAGTCGCCTGTATGACGTTCATACAATCGCGGTAAACTTTCGAGAGTGAAGCAAACTGTCACCCGCACCATCCTACATGAAACGAACTGTAAGGTAAGCGGCAGAAGTTGCGGCTTAACTTCAACAGTTGGACGCTTCACGGGTAATTTAATTCCTAATGCAGATAAGGCAAGACTTTGCAGTCATTAAAACATTAAACTTGCCAACTTTGGTTAACATGTACCTCCCTGCATTACAGACGCAACGTAGATAGTATTGCAACCGAAGATACAATCCACGTTTGTTGTAGTGTGTTAGTTTGTTTGTTTGTTACGTTTTCATACTTTAACTAAATAACCGACTATCATGAATTTTTGGATACACGTAGATAGGGTTACAAAAAGTTTATTTCCTTTTATTTATTAAAAAATACGGTTTTTATGCAATAGCTAGCTAGTAATTTAATGTTTACTATAAACTTACTTTTAAACTGAAAACTGACTTAATTATATTTTACCTTTTTTCTCCAGGACATAGGCCTTTTGTAGGGACTTCCAAACATCACGATACTGAGCCGCCTGTATCCAGCAAATCCCTGCTCGCTTGATGTCATCAGTCCACCTGATAGGGGGTCGACCAACACTGCGCTTTCTAGTGCGAGGTCGCCATTCCAGCATTTTGGGACCCCAACATTCAATGGTCTTCGAACTATGTGCCCCGCCCATTGCTACTTCAGCTTCGCATTTTACGCGTACAATCGAGTAAATTATTTTTTGCTCCTGCATTCTGTAAAGTTGTAGCACTGTGACATCATTCGTTGCCATGGCAATTGACGAAAAGTACATTTTAATTTTGAAATAAATTTGAAAATTCGAATAAAATGTATTATATAGATGAAAAGATCGTCGACGAGTGTGGTGAAATGGCACCCCTGGGTCACCACGGAGCACGCGTCTGACACTTTGATTTTTAATGCCATTTCGTTCAACTTACTTGCCGGCATCTATACCATCTCGGGGCGTTGTGTATCTACGTACTCGTAGCACAACTATCTTTGGATCAAGCAACATCATACTTATTTTCACTTAGTTACCGTGTCGGAAGGTTCCGTAAAATATTAATGCGGCGCCGCATTGCGGGCGCGCCCCAAGGACGCAGTTGTTTACACGGCCACGACACGACTGCGATACGATTTTCCTTGTCCTTGAGAGTCATCAACCCATATTCGGCTCACTGCTGAGCTCAAGTCTCCTCTCAGAATGAGAGGGGGTTAGGCCAATAGTCCACCACGCTGGCAGACTTCACACTTTAAGATAATTCTCTGGTATGCAGGTTTCCTCACGATGTTTTCCTTCACCGATTGAGACACGTGATATTTAATTTCTTAAAATGCACACAACTGAAAAGTTGGAGGTGCATGCCCCGGACCGGATTCGAACCCACACCCTCCGGAATCGGAGGCAGAGGTCATATCCACTGGGCTATCACGGTCCTTGAGAGTATAGGTAACGAAACATGTGAAATATCACGGTGCGTTGAACCCTTGTGACTACAATTTAAGGTTTCCGACCCTAACAAAGTATTTTCCGACTTATTGGAAGTGGACGGAAATATGGTCACACTAGATACAATTTTTAAATAAAAAAAAAAACTGCAACCCAAGCAATACCGTTATAATATGGACTGATTAGAGTCTTGACTTATAACTCGCAAGCGCCAGTTTCGATTCTACCTCTGTCTTTCTCTTTCCGTAGTAGAGCCAAAGGCGAGAGCTTTTTTTTTATTTTATTTTTTATTCTTTACAAGTTGCCCTTGATTACAATCTGACCTGATAGTAAGTGATGATGTAATCTTAGATGGAAGCGGGCTACCTTGTTAGGAGGAGGGTGAAATCCACACCCCTTTCGTTTTCTACACGGCATCGTACCGGAACGCTAAATCGCTTGGCGGTACGTCTTTGACGGTAGGGTGGTAACTAGCCGCGGCCGAAGTCTCCCACCAACCAGACCTGGACCGATTAAGAAAATCTCAATCTACCCAGCCGGGAATCGAACTCAGGACCTTTGTTTTGTAAACCCACCGCGCATACCACTGCGCCACGAAGGCCGTCAAAACGAAATATGTAACGAAACACGTGAAATATCAAGGTGCGTTGAATGACTATAATTTTAAGTTTTCGACCCTATTTTCCGACTAATTGAAAGTGGACGGGAATATTGGTCACATTTAAAAGATATGCCAGATATTATTTTTAAATTGAAATAAAAAAAAAACATCAACCAAAGCAATACCCTAGAGTCCTGACGTTCTGTATAACTTGCAAGCGCCAGTTTTCACCTCTTTCTCTTTCCGGAGGCGAGAGCTATAGTAAGGAAGCAGAGGCTGTAATTATCAACTGCACGTATGTCATACGACGTTTTTTAACACATTTGCGAGGAAATACACTTTCTGAAAATGAATTTGCATCTTTGCCTGTTTACCTTATGATGACATTTTGATACCCTTGTCATTTTTGCAAGACAAATGCACCAAAAACGGCCAGTATTACTAATAAAGTAAATGAATATTTTTGTGATTCTGATACAGATAATTGGTTGACATTTATTGTCAAAATTATTAAGATTAAATAATTAAATGTTTTTATACTATATTTTATGTCACAAAGTTAATTTTATTCATGAAATGTTAAGCACTTTCCTGACATAAAAACTCTTTGCCAAGATTTAAAAAGTACCGTTCGTTATTAGACGGATGTTAAAGGTTTTATATTACATTACGGCACATGTGCACTTTACTTTACGGCACATGTGCGTAATGAAATACATTACGATATTGAAATTGGGGAAATAAGCGATACTTTACGAGTAAATGTGTAAATATATAAATCATATTAATAGATTATGAAACACGGCTAAAACTCACGTGATATTACGTCGGAGTATGCCCGACTAGTTTCGAACCCATACGGGGCCCTTAGTCATGAGCTGGTTCTTGCATCGCGGCACGATCCAATTATTTTTTTTTTATTCTTTACAAGTTAGCCCTTGACTACAATCTCACCTGATGGTAAGTGATGATGCAGTCTAAGATGGAAGCGGGCTAACTTGTTAGGAGGAGGATGAAAATCCACACCCCTTTCAGTTTCTACACGGCATCGTGCCGGAACGCTAAATCGCTTGGCGGTACGTCTTAGCCGGTAGGGTGATAACTAGCCACGGCCGAAGCCTCCTACCAGCCAGACCTGGACAAATTAAGAAAATCTCAATCTGCCCAGCCGGGGATCGAACCCAGGACCTCCGCCTTGTATATCCACCGCGCATACCACTGTGCCACGGAGGCCGTCAAAAAAATTATATAAATCATAAACAAATTATATTTACAGAATAATTTGATCTAAATCTCTTTAAGAATCGGACCTAGAACTTTACAGGGTATATCTATATGTCTACGTCTCTCTGTCTTGAGGTCGTTGGAGAGCCAGACGGCGCACGTAGAGCCTCATAAGGACACTAAACAACCGCCAGGCGTTAAGATTCAAGAGTTTCCACATTCAGGTGTTCCTACTTTGTAAAATGTCTGTAATTTTTAGTTGGAACCCAGCGGGAGACATAAGCAGAAAATGTAAATGTTACTTTAATGCTTTTTTTTATGAGAAACATCTAGAACACGTAAAACCGACGTAACGCGTCGCCACGCTATATGATGGTCGTCGTCATCAACCCATATTCGGCTCACTGCTGAGCTAGTCTCCTCTCAGAATGAGGGTTAGGGTTAGTCCACCACGCTGGCCCAATGCGGATTGGCAGACTTCACACACGCAGATAATTAAGATAATTCTCTGATATGCAGGTTTCCTCACGATGTTTTCCTGCACCGATTGAGACACGTGATATTTAATTTCTTAAAATGCACACAACTCAAAAGTTGGAGGTGCATGCCCCGGACCGGATTCGAACCCACACCCTCCGGAATCGGAGGTAGAGGTCATATCCACTGGGCTATCACGGCACCGAACGTTAATCGCTTGGCGGTACATCTTTTGCAGGTAGGATGGTAACTAGCCACGGGCGAAGCCTTCCACCAGCCAGACCTGGACCAATTAAGAGAACATCTATCGGCCCATTATCATTAACAGCCGATGGACGTCCACTGCTGGACATAGGCCTCTTGCATGTACTTACAAACAAAACTCGCCCGCCAGCATCCAGCGGCTCCCTGCAGCTCGCTTGATGTCCTCAGTCCACCTAGTGGGGGGTCAACCAACACAGCGCTTTCAGGTGCGGGGTCGCCATTCCATCACCTTGGGAACCCAACGTCCATCAGGCAGGGCTTTTCCCGGAGCAATCTATGGTTCCCGCGAGATTTGTGAAAAAGTAAATGAAGTCGCGGCTGTTTGCTAGTTGTTTCAAAATACCATTAGCCAGTTACCTGCTGTGAATCGAAATAATAAGTACCCGCTGTGAACATAAGTAATGGACTGAGCCTGTAATAGCGACACTTACCACATTTTAGGAAGATTGAAAATTGCGGTACGATGCCACGTAGAAACCTTTGGAGGCGTGGTTAGAATATCATCATCATCATCATCATCATAGTCGGCTCACTGTTGCGCACGAGTCTCCTCTCAGAATGAGAGGGGTTAGGCCTTAGTCCACCACGCTGGCCAAATGCGGATTGACAAACTTTAGCGTGGTGGTTATTAGCCTGACCTCTGTCATTCTTAGAGGAGACTCGTGCTCAACCGTGAGCCAATCCTGGATTTTTAATGATGATGACGATATGGGCAATTAATGATCTGGCCCCTTGGTATTTGCTACCTTATCAAACCACTACAGGTCAAACTCCAAAATAGGGTAGTTGACTCATTTTAAATATAATATAAACTAGCGGACCCGGTCAAGCTTCGCTTTGACTTATGTGCACTTCTTCCCTATCCCTACCCTACACTACCCTAATCCCAACCCTACGCTACCCCTACCTTACGCCAACCCTACCCCTCGAGGTACTCTATTGGTTTCGTAAATATAAACTTCAATTTACACAAAATACATTTATGAACGCACGCGTAAATGTTAATCATTTGTCAGTATTTCTGAACGCACGTATATATGTCAATCATACAGTATTTGACAGGATGGACAACAAATGTTTGACAGGTACTAAACAAAATAACATTTATGGAAATTATTTATCTTTCATAATTATTTATTCATCGAGTTTTCATTGTTTTTAAGATGTTTTCTGCTATTCTTGGCGGAGACAAATCCAACGAATCAAAAACCATGAAAATCGGTCCAGCAGATCTCGAGTTGTAACAAACCCGACTTTCTTTTATATATGTATATATACAATATTAATTTCGTAAAGTTTATGGAATAAGGGTTTAGATATCAATTAATAAAAGATAAGGATTTCTCATAAAACATGATTTAAAAATCATGTATTTTTTTTAAATTTCCCAAACGTCAAAACCTCTGTTGTCCATTTTATGACGTCACAATGTTACTTGATAGTTGACCTAATTATTAACTAATATTTTTGTCAAACGCTTGAAATATAGCCGACAGCGTTTTGGCTCGTATTGTCTAATAAATATTTAAAATTAAATTTTTTATTTTTTAATGTATTAAAAAAAAAAAATTTCTATCTAGTAGAACGTTAATGAAACAATTTAAGATCATTTTAAAAAAGTGTCAACTAGCCTATTGGCTATGGTACTTATAATAACTATAATAAGAGCAAGAGCTAACAAACGTTCCACCTTCACAAATTAAGGTATGTCTGGCTAACGCAGGCTCTCAGTCTGTAATAAATAGGTACCCAGGTATACTTTTAAACCTAGGTATATAAACGCAATGCAAATACCCCATAACAGCCATAAGTCACGCGAAGGAATATCATTAGCGAACCTTTTCCCGCTCTTTTATCGACCTTCGCATCTTAAAATACAGATTACACCGACGACATTTTATACTATAGACATGTTGTGCCTACAAAATCACCGCAAAAAGTGAGCCGAATTTGTGGTTAATTCCGTTAAACTATAATTGTGTATATACAGTGTTTAAAGTTCCTAAACACACACCTCGACATTATATATGTATATTTAGGTATTTTTCTTTTAATAACTTTCGTTGTTTACTATGCTACTCAACGAAATGCGGTTAATTAGTTAATAGCAGCTTTTGTTCGCCTCAGTTTTGAAGCTCTAGTGATATAATCATATCAATTATAAAATCTTAGGATTACACCTTACAATAAAAATTTTAATAAAAAAAATTCAACCGACTTCCAACTCAAAAATTAACCTAAACTAAAAAGCAAAAAATAACATCTTACCTATGTGCTACCTTCTGATCAGTTTGAAGTCGGTGCCAAGCCAGTGATGTTTTAATTCAAGCCGTTTAAATTACACAATTTCTGTGGTTCTTTCTGAAACGGCTTTAATTAAAACATGACACTGGATTGGCACCGCCTTCAAACTGATCAGAAGGTAGCACATAGGTAAGATGTTATTTTTTGCTTTTTAGTTTAGGTTAATTTTTGAGTTGGAAGTCGGTTGAATTTTTTTTATTAAAATTTTTATTTTTTAATTTTTAGTGTTAGCACACCTACTGAGTGTGAACAAAAATTAATGAGCAATTAGTTGAAACGATATTTTCTTATGATAAGTATCTAAGTTCTACAATCCCAATTTCAAAAATACTACCTTAACTCATATACAAAATTTCACTCCCCCTTTATCCACACGAACTATCCGTATGGGTGGAAAGTTCTCATCAATATAAAATTTACCAGTCTAAACACAAGGTAGCTACTGTGAACCGTTGAGGAGTTCCCTTAAATATCCTTCGTCTTCATCACCAGACCCCTAATACAGTCACAACCCATATAGGTGGAAAGTTCTCATCAATACAAATTTATCAAGTCCAAACACAAGGTAGCTACTGTGAACCGTTGAGTAGTTCTCTTAACTGTCCTTCGTCTTCATCATCAGACCCTTAATACAGTCACAACCCATCTAGGTGGAAAATTCTCATCAATATAAAATTATCAAGTCAAAAAACAAGGTAGCTACTGTGAACCGTCGAGGAGTTCCCTTAACTATCCTTCGTCTTCATCACCAGACCCCTAATACATTTACAACCCATCTAGGTGGAAAGTTCTCATCAATACAAATTTATCAAGTCCAAACACAAAGTAGCTACTGTGAACCGTTGAGTAGTTCTCTTAACTGTCCTTCGTCTTCATCATCAGACCCTTAATACAGTCACAACTCATCTAGGTGGAAAGTTCTCATCAATACAAATAAATCAAGCCCAAACAAAAGGTACCTGCTGTAAATCGTTGACGAGTTCCATCGTCTGTGTATCGGCTCCATCATCAGACCAACTTCAGACCTTCATAAAATTGTAGTGGTTTAAAATATCTTACGGAAACACTAACAAACGTACTAGCCGTCTCTACGATTTTCGAAAGTTCCCCTCGATTTCTCCAGGATGCCATCATCAGATCCTGACATGAAAAAAATGGGACCACCCTGGAATCAAACCCTTTAAAACAAAAAAAGAATTTTCAAAATCGGTCCACAAATGACGGAATTATCGCTGGACATACATAAAAAAAAAAAAAAAAAAAAAAAAAAAAACATACATACAGCCGAACGTAGAACCTCCTCCTTTTTGGAAGTCGGTTAAAAATAGTGAATAATTATGTCCTTTCGACCGAATTTCAGCCACAACGGCTAATGTCTTGATGTTTCTTCATAATGATATTTCCTATACTTTTCAATACATTTTTGAGAATGTATGTTCATAGAAACAGCATAGGCTAGATAAAATTAACAATTCCATAAAAATGTAATGAATTTCGTACTAAAATGTAGAAAAGAGGTAAATTACATGATAATAATACTTATCCAATATTTGAAACAAGTATTAAATTTTAAACAAAATTGTCCTTGATTTGCTTTCAACAAAAAACTCTACAATAAAATCATGAATTATTTATTCATTCGCGCACGCAAAGTCAAGGATTTCCACGCAGACCAAGTCGCGGGCGACCACTAGTAAAAAAAATCTATACTTAATATTATAAAGCTGAAGAGTACGTTTGCTTGAACGCCCTAATCTCAGGAAGTACTGGTCCAATTTGAAAATTAATATCAGTGATATATAGTCCACTTATCGAAGAAGGCTTTTTAGTATCCCGTGTTCCTACGAGAACGGGAACCACGCGGGTGAAACCGGCGTCTGCTAGTAATCAATATAATTACGCCGTTATTTTGCAAAATAAACAAAAATTTACGATACCATCATTAATCTCTGCCTGTTTGTACATATACATATAAAGTATGACATGTCCGGGTGTATTTATCGGAAATAACCGAAAATATCTTTATTGGAGGGCGCGTTAATACCGCGTCGATTAATTATGAGGCGCGTTGCTGTGGATGTAATATAATTAATCCGGAATTAATCCTTTGTTAATAGACGTTGGTTAACCGACGACATGGGTCATTGGCCAGTTAAGTGACTAGCGGACACCCGTGACTTCGTTCGCGTGGAATTCAATGTAAACTTTCAAGCCTTATTTCACCTCTTTATGGGTTGAATTTTATAAATTTTTGAATCACATTATATTTTGTATCATTATGTTTTGAACTTATAATACAAATTTTGTACATTTTGTACATTGAATATTTTGATAATTTTTGTTGGATTGGCATTATATAATCGATACTGTAACAAAAAATATTTTTTTTTAGATTTTTTGTCTGTCTGTCTGACCTTGTTTTTTTGTTATTCGGGCATCATGCTGAAACTACTGAATGAATTCAAATTAAACTTAGCACGGATTAAAAACATAATACGGAAAAGGTTATAGGATACTTTTTATTGCGAAAATAAAACGAAAAAGGGTTGAAATAGGGGTTGAAACTTTGTATAGAAAGTCCTTTATTTTTAGGGTTACAGTTTTAAAAATTTATTTATAAATCATAAAAAAAAATACAAAATATAATGTGATTAAAAAATTATTAAAATTCATACTCTAAAGAGGTGAAATAGGGCTTGAAAGTTTACATTGATATCCACGCGGACGAAGTCGCGGGCGTCCGCTAGTAAGAAATAAACAATAGAAAATATTCTCATTGACACATTGCAAATAGGTTAAATTTTAAACGCTATCTTTTGATATATCACTCGACAAAAGGCTACGCCCAAACTGGGTATCCATAACTTGCATTATGTAATAAAATGTAACTTGTAATTATTATTATTATATTGTATAATGTAATGTATGGTATTGCTTGATATTAAATAAATATTAAATATTAAATCTCTTTTATTGCTTTGGAACGAAAGAGATGGGACTGTGACTAATCTGCAGTCTAAGATATTTTGTCTATTTCTCTGCACTTAGTCGCATTAACACAGATATAATCCTTCTTGTGGCAAATAAACTAAGAAAATATCATACGAATTAGAAAATGTAAATGAAAATGAGGCCAGATAACGACGGTCTCCGTGGCGCAGTGGTATGCGCGGTGGATTTACAAAACGGAGGTCCTGGGTTCGATCCCCGGCTGGGCAGATTGAGATTTTCTTAATTTGTCCAGGTCTGGCTGGTGGGAAGCTTCGGCCGTGGCTAGTTACCACCCTACCGACAAAGAAGAAAGGGGTGTGGATATTCATCCTCCTCCTAACAAGTTAGCCCACTTCCATCTTAGACTGCATCATCACTTACCATCAGGTGAGATTGTAGTCAAGGGCTAACTTGTAGAGAATAAAAAAAAAAAAAGATAAGCGCAAATATTTAATATCGCTCTAAGTTTCTTACGAATGTTTGCTCGCCTGCAGTTCAAGTGATATATTAAAAACAAAATTCACCCCGATCACTTCCGTTGGATATTAAACTCGGGGAAAAACTGCGCCGAGATGGTGAAGTGAAACTCGCTATATGAATCTTTTATTTGTGAAAACTTCTCATTTGTGAAACTAGAAAGTAAAGTTAAGGCTCCATAATGCGTTTATTTTTATTGAAATTTAAATATTCGTTATAGAGCCCGGTTTTATAGGTGAAGGTGAACCACAGAATAAAGAATGTCCAGAATGAGTCTATACAAGCAGCATGGTGAAGCCCATAAAAAACAAACGTCACGCTTCTCCTTGACATCCGCATGTACAAACTTTTTTCAAAATTTAACACTTACAACAATTACGTAAATTAAT
Source organism: Bicyclus anynana (assembly GCF_947172395.1). NCBI lineage: Eukaryota > Metazoa > Arthropoda > Insecta > Lepidoptera > Nymphalidae > Bicyclus > Bicyclus anynana. The sequence goes on from NC_069105.1 coordinate 6,961,555, forward strand.
ATAACAATCGATTATTACCAATAAAAAAAACTCTATTTTTATTTCATTAGTTTTTGTGAAAGTTTTCAAAATATTTAAAAACATAAGACACCATTTTTCTTGAATAATATTGAAAATTACTGACGCCTCGTTTCGTACCTACTGACTCGAGAATGCATTAGTTTTGAACTTTGTATTTAGAACGGCTACGACACCTTCGTGTTCCGTGCGCTCTGTCTGCCTATTACTCTTTAATCTATGGTATTTACCTATAGTTTACACCATGTTACAACAATACGGGTAAGCAGGAGGCAGAGGTTATATCCACTGGGCTATCACGGCTTTTGTGTCTACACTAATATTATAAAGCTGAAGAGTTTGTTTGATTGAACACGCTAATCTCAGGAACTACTGGTCCGATTTGAAAAATTCTTTGAGTATTGGATAGTCCATTTATTGAGGAAGGCTACAGGTTACATTTTATCCCCGTATTCCTACGGGAACGGGAACTACGCGGGTGAAACCGCGCGGCGTCTACTGTATAGATAAAGTTGAATATTTCTATCAAATGTCTACTTAAAATTCTATCACCTACGTTGCACTGTACTAACCCCAACCCCATAGGGACTAATAAATTTATCAGAGAAGTGTATTAATTGTAAACCCTTTTAGGGATTTTGTGGGTTACGCGCCTTTTGGGTCGTGATCGCATTATAAAGAGGTTATTATGTCTGTAATAACCCAAACCGGTGGTCCCCGCAGAATAATCGCGCTAAGTTATTTATTGTAAGTTAACAAAGATACGGGTCTTAATTTAGGTGTTCTGAATGTTTGATACAGCCGGAGTGGCCTAACCCCAAAAACGTAATTATACATAAAATTATCTCTGAAGCAAGTTTGTTTTAAAATAACACCGCGTTTATTATTAAAGTTTCGTTTCGCTTCGCTTCATTCGTTTTAGCTTTCGAGCCTGTTTTGTTTTTTAATTACCACATGACACAGCTTCGCTTGAATGACACTAATTTAAGGGGTATTTTTATAAATAATGAAAATACCTTAACTTTAAAAATAGTTGTAGACTTTTTAATATATTTTTCTGAACCTGGCTAAATAATTTGTATTACTCTCTGAACAGAGGATATTTTGAGTTACTTTATATGACCTAGTGGTCCAGTACTTTGCTTTGCAGTCTACTATACTAATAATAACTCCGTCAGCTGGAGCTATGTTCCTCTATGCTATATTGTTATAGCATAGAGTATTATAGCATTGTGTATTCTCTGACCCGAATATTCTAAAATAAATGCATTATAGCTTCAATTTCTGAAGAACTTATAATTTATTTAAAAGAAAAAATTATATTTGTAAATGAAATTAATAAATATTTCTCTATAAAACAGCTTAAATTATTTGACGTTACAAAAAATTAATTAAAGTAACTAAAACCCCAGCCATATCACGGACTTACAATGATACATATTATATTTGGCACGTAAGTATGTATATTTTCAGAATCTTCTATCTTAGACCGGCCGCATACGATCGATTTCCGTATTGGTTTTGCTAATGCGTTGTTTCGATTTGGAATTCCGTGAGACTACCGCAGACTACGTTTTTTCTCATTCAGAATGTACATTTGTTACGTACATACGAATTTGTTCCGTTCGGAAAAACGTACGTGTGCGTCGGTTAATGTATTTTAGATTGATGTCATACTTTCGGTTTTCCCAACACAAGTGTATGCAGCTTAAATTCAGTTACGAAACACGTCATAAATGCAGTAATACAATCTTGCGTTGAGACCACGATTTTATAGGCCAGCCATTCAAGTTTAAATAACGCAATGCACCAGAGAAATGGTTATTTACCCTCCTTCCTCGTCAAACAAGGTAAATAACGATACGCCCGTAGTTCCTTTAAACGTTTTAATAACCAATTTGCGAGAGCCGAGCTTGAAAAATACACTTGCGGTACAAAATTAATGGTTGTCTTTGATATTTGCATACAAAGGAATACCGCAGGTCCATTGAGGGACACGGACTAGCTTGACGCCTTAGAAGACAAAGTACGCAAAGAATGTTGAGTAAAAGCTATAACTACCTAAAGTACTTAGGACATTCATCATCATCATCATCATATCAGCCGATGGACGTCCACTGCAGGACATAGGCCTTTTGTAGGGACTTCCAAACATCACGATACTGAGCCGCCTGCATCCAGCGAATCCCTGCGACTCGCTTGATGTCGTCAGTCCACCTGGTGGGGGGTCGGCCAACACTGCGCTTACTAGTGCGGGGTCGCCATTCCAGCACTTTGGGACCCCAACGTCCATCGGCTCTTCGAACTATGTGCCCCGCCCATTGCCACTTCAGCTTAGGACATTAGTGAACGAAAAAAGCAATGTACTAGACTTACATTAAAAAGGTATTTCATTTTTAAAGTAATTAAATCATATTGTTTTAATAAATTGATCCAGTAGGCCAACCCATACAGTGGGTATACAGCCCATAGAATTTCAGATGATGAGATCTGAAACTAGGTTGACTGGTGTTTACCACCAATCTAAAACTCAACCTTATGGTTGAAGTTTTAACCATAAGGTTGAATTACTTCCAAAAAGTTCTCAGTAGAGGCCTGGTGTTAAAAAAATCTTAAGAGCATCGCTGAGTAATTTTTCATGAACATTATATGCAAGCTGGCTGCTTGAACCAGCGTAAAAACTAACAAGAAAAATCGCATGAAAATAAAATAAATTGTATCAACGCATTTGCATTTCTATATTATTTGACCCTATGGTCCAGTACTTTGCTCTGGAGTCTACTATACTAATAATGACTACTGCGTCATAAGCCGTGTTACTCTATGCCGCATTTATAGTTAACCGGAAACCAGAATTCTTGGGAAAGTTTGTTTTCTATGAAATGGTAATGCGATTATGAAATACTTTGCTACTCTGCTAAAAGCAGTGCTCATAAATTCTCCAAGTGTATTAAAATAAACGTATATAGATACATTCGCGCAAGATTCATAAGTGCCTACTTTTCTTTGTATGAACCACATAATACTTAATTATCAGTCTATTTTAACGGCCCAGACCTTCCTCATAGGAGATATTTTATTATGGAACTTAGACCCATCATGCTGATCCAATATCCATGCTGGGGTTAGGGTTAATTTAATTTAATGTAAATTTTTTATCATTCAGATGTTAATGTCTGATATACCTCTGAAGGCTGAAAGTTTGTCAGATCATGTTCCTACTATAGGTAATATAAGTAAGTAATAACTATAGGTACTATAGGTACTATAGGTACTATAAGTACTATAGGTACTATAGGTAAGTAGATCATCATCATTATCATCATCATTAACCGATGGACGTCCACTGCTGGACATAGGCCTCTTGAATGGACTTCCAAACACAACGGTCTCGAGCCGCCAGCTTCCAGCAGCTCCCTACAACCCGCTTGATGTCCTCAGTCCACCTAGCGAGGGGTCGACCAACATTGCGTTTTTCGGTATGGGGTCGCCATTCCAGCACCTTAGGGCCCCACGTCACAGTTCGAAGAGCGGGTAAACATTGGTTTGTACATGGAGTTTGGACCATGGTGGCTTTGGAAGATAGAGATTTGTAAGAGATATAGATAGATATATAAGGGACCCTTTGAAACTCTCTATCTATCAATCACGATTTAAACGTATTTTTTTATGTTTTCTACGTGATTTCATAAGGAAGTCTCATCATTATCTGTAGTCATCACACCTTCGTGACAATACATCGCGGTAAAAAAACGCGGCAAATTTGGTCTTATGCTATACCGCAAAAATAGAAAAAAATAACTTTTAAAAAAAATACATACGGAACCCTTGGGTAAGACTCGCACTTGTCCGATTTTCTAAATAAAAATGTCAACTGAGAAACAGAGAAAACATACAGATAGACACAGAACTATTTTGTCTTCGTCTATTTGTACACAGAACAAACTGCTTATTAAATCTATGAAGGGACTAACTGAGGTAACATTCACCGTAATCCCCATACAATTACGCGGCCGCAACCCTTAAAATCACTAAAAGGATTAAAATTAACGCGTTTCTCGTGTAAATTCATTATTATCACACCCCGTGGAGTGCGCTCGCAGTTTAATACAAGTACTTCTATTAGAACTAAGCACTTTAGATTGCGATTTCAAACGCAGAGTCCTCAACAAGTTTTGGCTGGTGGCTTCGGCCGTGGCTAGTTACCACTCTACCGGCAAAGACGTACCGCCAAGCGATTTAGCGTTTCGTTACGATGCCGTGTAGAAACCGAAAGGGGTGTGGATTTTCATCCTTCTCCTAACAAGTTAGCCCGCTTCCATCTTAGACTGCATCATCACTTACCATCAGGTGAGATTGTAGTCAAGGGCTAACTTGTAAAGAATAAAAAAAAAACAATAACTGGCTGAAGCGGTACATGAGCATTAGACATGATCTTCGTCTTACTCATGTTCATTTTAAGGCCCACACGTTGAGAAACCCTGCTGAGGTCGTTGAGCATGGTACTAAGGTCATCCAGAGCCTCTGCCATAATGACCACATCGTCGACATGTGAGTGATGTATCATTGATGTTGATGTCAAATCCGGTGGTAAATAGCTTCGGGGAGATTACATCTCCCTGTCGCACTCCTCGCTGCTTGGATTGGTTTCGTAGACTGATCCTGTATACGGACTGACATAGTAGTCCACTAGGTGGACCGAAGACATCAAACGGGTTGCAGGGAGCCGTTGGATGCTGGCCGCTCGAAACCGTTTTGTTTGGAAGTACATGCAAGAGGCCTGTGTCCAGCAGTGGACGTCTCGCTAATAAAAAGTTTCTACTTTTGAAATCACCTGATCCCTCCACTACAACGTACGAACATGATGCATACCTATTCCCACGGCTTTCCAAATTTTCGTACCAGCTTCTTTATCTGAAAAAAATAAAATTCATTTCAATCCAACCTTCAAATTCTCGCTGCCATTTAGGAATAGTTGTAGACTGGAATAGTTGTGGAAAGTCACAAGTAGGCTTAGTCGGGCAAAAAGGTGTGCCCGTAAATGACATGCTGGGCATGCGGGTTGGTCATTCGCAGGGCTGGATTTTTCCGCACCATTGTCGCTGCTGCCCGACCCCGGTCTGTGTCATTTATAAAAATACAGCCAGTTGAGAATGGTTAAACTGCCATTAATCGGTCGCCAGAGCCTCGTCAGTCCATCTGCAGGCTGCACCACGAGCAGGTGAGGTTGGCAGTTGGGGAGACTGACTGGTACTAACCTCCCCCTTACACCCGAAAAAAAAACACAACACGTTTTTAAAACTTTCATCTAAATAATATAGTGTAGGTAAAATCTGGGACGGGTATAACGTCGCTCGATCTCGTGTTGGCTCCTGCCGACGCTGGGTGGCGCGACTTGTTTCCTTAAAAAGTAGGGAGTTAGAGAGGGGTAGTGGGCGGGCGGGAACCACTGGCGATATAAGGCGCTCACCGTACGTTTGACTTCAGTTTTCTCGTGGCGTTCGAGCCGTCCACATTTCTTGTTGTGTAATTCTTTATGGGTTATTTGGGATAGACGGGGATAATAGCTTGAACAGTGAATGGTGAGTGTTGGTATGTCGAAATGGATCCTGCATCCACCTGCATTCAGAGACAGCTCGGGGACTGGTATTCTCTGCCATTCGAGGGTCTTGTTTTGTTTACAGTTTAATTTGTTTAGATTTGTTTTGTGTAAGTTGTCCTGACATATTTAGTGAATAATTTTAATAATTTAATTATTTTAACCTTTGCTTGATATTGAGCCGTGATAGCCCAGTGGATATGACCTCTGCCTCCAATTCCGGAGGGCGTGGGTAATCCGGTTCGGGGCATGCACCTCCAACTTTTCAGTTGTGTGCATTTTAAGAAATAAAATATCCCGTGTCTCTAACGGTGAAGGAAAAACATCGTGAGGAAACCTGCATACCAGAGAATTTTCTTAATTCTCTGCGTGTGTGAAGTCTGCCAATCCGCATTGGGCCAACGTGGTGGACTATTGGCCTAACGGCTCTCATTCTGAGAATAGACTCGAGCTCAGCAGTAAGCCGAATATCGGTTGATAACGAACGAACGAACCTTTTTTTGAAATTGGTTTTCATATTTTTGTAATCCACTTCTGAGTCTGCTAAAAATAGTGACATAACTTAGGTGAACATATAATTTTATCCGCGATTTAATCCATATTCATGTCTTGCGTGTTGTATTTGGTTTTCCAAAAAGTATTGGGTGAATGATGTTTGAAAAACGGGAAGTAATTTTGTATGAATATTCATTATACTACGAGTAAATCCAACGTAAAAGTTATTTTTATGTAAATTGATTTTTATGAGATTCATTCCATAAATTGTTTTAGGATTATTAAATACATTTATAGGGATGAAAATTATGAATGAGTTGTAACATGATTTTCCATTTTCCAGCGAATAATTTCAATGTATTTTAGAAACAACACCCGTTTTTGACCCTCAGTAATTTGAATGAAGGAAGAAAAATAGGGAATTTTTATTATATTTTGAACAGGTACAATTTGGCAGTATTATCATAAGTGAAAAAAATATCGTTAGATTAGCATAAAAACAATTCTGTAGGGTAGATAGGTATTCCAGATTTGTAAGTCGTGCCAAGGTTGCGATAACAGCAAAAATATTTTTTCCTTCTAATGTACTAAAATAGCTAAAATAGGATTTCATCATATTACGAGTGTATATCAATTAACTACTCGTACATATAAATACTTATATTATCTATACTAATCTATACTGCTGAAGAATTTGTTTGTTTGTTTGCTTGTTTGTGTACCTCTGAATCGCTGAATGTGTTGATAAGCGCAAATCTCGAGGACAGCTGGACCTATCTTGCTAATTCTTTTTTTTACAATAATCATAATTAAAAAAGGAAAATTAAAAAGAAGTCTAATAACAACACTTTTCTAAACTCCTATACCTACAAACGATTCGTAATAATAAGTACTAGTGAAGAGGTTTCGTGAAGGCAAAACGATTGAGTGACGTTAGGGTAGGAGTAGAGTAGGGGTAGGATAGGGTAGGGCTAGGGTAGGGTGGGGGTAATGTAGGTTAGGGGTAGGGTAGGGTTGGGTTAGGAGTAAGGTAGGGGTAGAATAGTTACTTTTCATCCCGGAAAAATCTATAGTTCCTGTGGGATTTGTGAAAAACTGAATTCCACGCGGACGAAGTCGCGGGCGTCCGCTAGTGTATAAATACACCCAGACACTAGAAAATATTATCATATATATTTTTTTATAGAAATACACAAATATTTTCTAGTTTCTAGTCATAGATGCTGAAACCTGAGGCACTATCCACTGAGCTACACTGCGTCTGGTAAAACTGTTGATTTTTTTCTATTTTACTTTACTTGTAATTATTAAAAAAAAAAAATACAACCGACATTAACATTAACGTACCCACGAGACTAAAAAGGGAAAAATAAAGTTATAATATTTTCTACGCATTGATCACTTTGAAGTCGGTGCCAAGCCAGTGATATATTAATTCAAAGCGTACCTATTATAAAGATATCTGTTACTCAGACAATATGTTTTTTTTTGTTGTAGTTTTTTCAGTAACAACTTAAATCACACTACGAGCTTAGCACCGACTTCAAAGTGATTAATAAGTATTGTACGGTTGTTGGATTACGCACACATGCCACAAACCGTGCGCAACTCCCAACCCTATAAAGGAACGTCCCAACTAATCCACAAACAAAACAACAATAATTATCCCACCTGAGTGTTTCCTCATTGCTTGGGATCTCCTCGTTAAAACTTTCCATACAAAACCATAGGATTTAATTATGCCGTTTAACTGAAAGCAAAATGAATTTAGAGATGTATGTAATAATTCAATTTCGAGAAATGAAATGAAATGATCAATTTCGAGAAATAGGTGAACCGCCTAATACAGCACAAATACAAACTTCGCGAAATCCAGTGCAGGAATAAGCAATCTTCCATAAAAAAATATTCTGTGGGTTCCTTAAGTAAACTACAAAGAATCAATTAAATAAAAATCTGTTAATATGTACCTACTGTTGGTAGCATATGCAAGGGGGTATGGATTTTCATTCTACTCCTAACAAGCTAGCCCGCTTCCATCTTGAATTGCATCAACACTTACCATCTGATGAGATTGTCAAGGGCTAACTTGTAAACAATAAAAAACCCTATTCCTTTACTGCTAGAGATCTCCCAACATTTCTTCTGCTTTTTTTAATTTCCACTGCTCGTGATAGACGCGTAAATATTGGTGAAAGACACTTGTCTCGCGAGGCAGTTACATTAGCAATTAGTGGCATTCGTTAATTTCTTCAGCCTCTCTGCGTCTCTGAATCTGCAACTCAGAGATAATGATTTCAATAATTAAACCCGCCATGTTTTTTGGATTTCTGTTAGCTTTCGCTATCCGAGCTTCGCGGCTGCCTCGCAAACATAATTATTAAAAGTCATTTAACTTGGCGCAAATATACGAAAAAAGTAATTTCTAATTTGCCTTCCTCAGACACCAAGTCTGTTAAACAAATATGCATAAGCTATGTGTTTAATTATTCTTTAATGAATTTCGTATCCAGAAGAAACGATGCGGCTATTTTTATAATTTCGTTAGAGTGTATTTTTTTTTTTACTAATAGAAAGAAAGGAAGGAAGTAAATTTTTTCGAATCTAAAAGTTACAGACAGTCAGAAGGTAGGGTAGGGTACTGTCTGAATGCTTGTCTGTAACCCGTAAATGAAAGGGTATACAGTCTATCCGATAGGTGGTAGAGACGGCACTAAGTTTGCCACTTTCTGGTAACTATCGGATAGCCTATGTACCTACATCAAACTGAATAGGCTAGTTGACACTTTTTTTTAAAATGGTCTTAATTTAGTTACATGAAATAGTTTTTATTTATGTTTTTGACAATACGAGCCAATTCGCCTGGCGGCCATGATGGTTTATATTTCAGCTGTTTCATGACGTCACTATAATAAAACCCATTACAAAGAGAGCGTTTGACAAAAAAAAATAGTTAACAATTAGTTTAATGATTGCAACATTGTGATGTCACAAAATGGACGACAGCGTTTTAGACGTTTAAAGTTCTATTAGAAATCCTTAACTTTTATTAAACGTCACCCAGTTCCGACTCGAAATACTCGGATAAACCGGATTTTTTTATACAAAATAAGCTCGCGCTTGACCACGATCTCACCTGATGGTAAGTGTAGATGTGGCCTAAGGTGATACGCGCTTGTCTAGAAGATGTCTATTCACTCTCATCTTAAAGATGCCCAAGTTGTAAGAATTAGGAAATACTGACTTCGGGAGAGAGTTCCATACCCTAGCCATACGTATAAGAAACGAAGAAGCAAATCGCTTCGTACGAGTCCTGGGAATGTCAATGACGTAGGGATGGAAACCTACCCGGTGTCTTGCAGTGTTGCAGTTTTCGCGCATGATAGCAAAATAAATAACTTATTATTTATTCATGATGAACTTCCGCAAAGGAACGCCTGCTGCTATCCAATATTTAATATTGTTTATAGTAAATATGAGTCAACTACCCTATTGATAAAGACAAAACTTCTGAATTATATACTCGATACGATACTTATCAGAAGGTGTTGAAATCGGTCCCAAGTTTACCAAGTTTTAAAAGTAACATTGAGATTAGTTTTCCACAAACGAGGTCTCAAACCATCCTTCAGCAATCCCTCGTCAAACTTACTAACTCCAAGTTAACATTTCAACATGCAGATTCTTTCAGAAATATGCAGAAGTATTCTGCGAAACGCCAAACGAAATAAAAGGTGGTTTACACAATAATACGCCTTGTTACCATAGTAATACTGTTCAATACGCGCGACAATCGTAAGTTTGCTGAACGAAGAAATAGAAATCTGAACGCCTGGGACGTCAATAGGGTTGCACCTTTTTCCTTTCGATTAAGTTATTGCGCTATTGAGTATTGATTCCAATGAACTTCAAAGATAAGGAACTAAAGCAGAGTTCTCTTTTTTATATTTGGAAATTAATTTTGTTAGGTGATACCACCTCTTGCTTTTTATCAGCAAACATGCATATTTTCACTACCTTCAATAAAACTAATTTCGCTGTAGCGCATTTTACGTTAACACAATTTAACGATACGTTTTAAAAGTAACAATGTATCTGTGACTATCAGGTACTTTCAAAGATACAGAGACATCTTTGCGGAGCTGCCGTGGGCTCGTAGATCGCTCAAAAAGGTCCAATTCTAAGTACGCTATACAGACAAAATAAGAAATTTCTCACCGATTACTCGAAGACGCCTGAACCGAATTATTTTTTTTTGTTTGATAGATTTTGCTTTCCATTTTTATATATACTTTTTACTCACGCTTAATGGACAAGGTAATTTTAACTTCCTTGCTTTCAATGTAAAGAAGGAAGCTTTGCTTTCAATGCGAATAGTAAGGAAGTTAAAATAGATAAATCTACATCTAATTACGTTATACGACTTTTGATTAGTTTTAAAATTTCAGAACCTTATTTTATTTATACAATCATGCAATAATCTTTGTTTTTGGGTATTAATTAGGTAACATAAACTTAATTACCCCGGAAGTCTCATTAAAATCAGTATATTTAAAGACATTCAAATATTCTATGGTATTTTTCGTATGTGACAACCCTAAACATGAACTACGAATACGTTTAGGTTCAATTCAAGCTCTATTGTGTTTGGAAAGTATGGTGATTTTTGCGGAATAGAAATAATATCAAGTGAGGAATACCCAGTTTTGTATTCTTTGTTTCATAGTTTAAAATGTTTCATGAATATTTTTGTACAACGGCGTAGTTCTATTTTTGAAGGATTACATACAAATGCAATACAATACATAACTTTCTTGTTATGTTATGATGCACAAGTTTCTTGTTATCTAAAGCTATTGTTTCAAATATTTTTGAAATACTCGCATCTTCTTTAGTTTCCATTTTTGATTCGGATATTCTAAATATACTGACGAATATTTTTCAAATACCTAATATAGTTAGTTGAGAAATATTGATTTAGACAATACAAAAAACCACCACCACCAACCACTAAGTCGTACAAATAAAAATAGAGTGGAATGCATAGATTAGGGAATGCATATGTGGAATCAACCCATATACGGCTCACTGCTGAGCTCGAGTCTCCTCTCAGAATGAGAGGGGTTAGGCCAATAGTCCACCACGCTGGCCCAATGCGGATTGGCAGACTTCAATGCAATCGGAGGCAGAGGTCATATCCACTGGGAGGTCACACCACTATCACCGACTCACTGCATACGTATCATTACGTATCATTGTATATCGGACATACGTAACGAGTATTTCGCAGTATATAGCTACAAAAAAAGACAAAAAAAAACATACAAACAGCCGAACGTAGAACCTCCTCCTTTTTGGAAGTCGGTTAAAAATTTAAACAACTAGGTAACATTTAACACTATCACACTATCTTCTAACACTATCTTCTTTTCAGTGTAAAAGAAGAGTACATGACTGGCTCCAACAATTAGACTATGTTACTACTGAAAATCTGCTGTCAATTCTGAAATAATACTTATTTTTCATTATCTAACAGTTTATATATATATATTTATTTCTTCTTATTTATAGCATACAAGCAGACACACGCACGCACTCACACACACACACACACACACACACACACACACACACACACTCACACACACACACACGCATACACACGCTGCTATGTTTTGTACGTGACATAAGATTGTTACATCTAAGCAGGGAAGAGCACAGGTGTCTATAATACAAGTTCTTTCTTAGTTTAGATACCTGTTACTCATCCATTAATTATAGTGTTAAGCTATTTTTACCTATTATGTTACGGTTTTATAGAGAATAAACGATTATTATTATTATTATTATTATTTGTTTGCAACATAGAACTAACATTTCTTATATAAACAGGCCCCATAATTTCAAACTAGGCTAGACCGTTGCAGTCCAAAAACTCATTAAAGAAAGACAAATCAAAGTTACAGCGAGTCAAGTCGTTACTGCAGAAGGCAAAGCCTCTAGGAAACGCAAACAATCGCCATCCCCTACTTGCATTAACGTTAGACAAGGACAAAACATTGCTAAACCTACTAAGCAATATAAACTATCGTTCATTACTCTAAGATTAGGGTGTATTTCCACCAACGATCTGCAGTTAAGCTAAGCCGTTTTAAGATACTGTTACGAACTAGGGTTCGGAATCTGGAAGAAAATAAGCTATTTTTAGCAGACTCAGAAGTGGATTACAAAAATTCAAAAACTGAAGTCGAAAAAAGGTTAAGATTTATCAGGACAACTTAATTAACAAAACAAAGTACAGTTTGTAACCAAAATAAGACCCTACAATGGCAGAGAATGACTTTGAGTGGAGTCACGTACTTGTGATCGTTGTGTGTAGGGTTAAAGGCGCCTTTGACAGTTAACTAACTCCCCCTTTTCCACTCGAGTCACTCTCCCCGCCTATCCCAAGTAACCCATAAAGAATTACACAACAAGAAAATTGTATTATCCGTACTAATGCATTAAATGAGGGTTTAAAGTTGTATTTTAACCTACGAAACCCTACACAGCAAGTGGCCCGACACACACTTGGCCAGTTTTATTTTACACAAAAAGATTTATGATTCATACAAAAAGAAAAAGTAAATTTGCATTTAATTGCTACACTTAATAAACTCTATGCACTTTTAGAGCTCAACAGACAAAAGTCTTTGCATCTCCATCAAATATTTAACTTTCAACAAACTGTAAGGTCTCCGCTATTATTAAACAGTGCAAATGCCATTCTGTACAAGTAAGTTTTAATTTAAATGATCCTTAGTTAATGAAAGCATTCTACGGAGTGCGTTGCGAGACTTTGTATAAAGGTCCGTTTATATCTACAGACACAGTGCGTTACAGACAAGTAGCGTGGCAGACACCCACAGACACTAGTCATACTGCCCAGCAGGTAGCTAGAGACACTTGAAGTCGTTTTCATGAAAGAAGTCCCCCAGACGTGGCGCTAATGTCTTAATGGAGCTCATTGTCATTTGGTAATGGCGCAGTAAATTTTAGTTCAGATTTCATGAAAAGGACTCTACAGACATGAACCGCACAGACAAAATATTCTTTCCGCGAATACTGGCCGGACGCGGCCCGTGTCTGTCAACGTCTGCGCGGTCGCGTTACGATAGATATAAATACGATTAAACACTGTTTAAAGAATATTATTTTGTCTGCCACGGCACGAGTCTGGCACGTTAAATGTCTTTAGATATGAAAGGACCTTTAAGGTTTGCCTCTCCGCTAAATTGCACGGATTTAAATGTGATTGTGCTTTATTTTCTAGTAATTGCGTAGCTTTTAGACGTATTTTAACATTCATTTTATTTCTAAATTAATTATAAACAAGATTAATTAAAGTAAACTTCAATAAAATTAATACTTAATGAATCAAAATCATGTTTTTCTTACGCAAAATATATTTCGTCTACTTTATAGGCAGAAAGTTGCTGTTTGTGAATTTAGTAAAATTAATTTATTTTAATAAAATTAAAACGTAAAGATTGCCTGCTTTCACACTGCAACGGTGGGGTTGCCAGAATTAAACAACAATTAATATTATACAGGGTTCCGGTTCCGGTTGTCTACGGCACCAGACGTACAATTAAACCTCTCGGGATAATTAATTTAGTAACTCGGAAAAATAGCAACAAACACTGTTTTGGGAAGCTACAATCACTGCATAAACGAAGAACTCAAGTGCAAATTACGAAAATACGCCTCAAAACACACACTGTGACAAGTTATCCAGAAGTAAATAAACACATTTTGGCGGATTTCAAGATATCAAACTGAAAAGTCATCCAGTAACCGTACGTACATACTTTCAAAACTATAAACAAAAACGAAGTTAGCTACACACGAGTTGACAGTCGAACGTGCTACCAACATAACAAACTTCATTTGTGGTCTGTGATAACAAAGGCAGTTAAACGTTTCATTTCACGTACTGGCGACATACAATAAAAGTTTTGTTACTGCTACCAACTGCCGTAACCACAGATAGCCGACACAATACGAAGAAGCATAAAGCATCCTTTAGACGTTCCGACAAACTTTGAAAGTGGTTTTTCACATCACGAATTTAATAAAATTTACTTCACACATACTACTCTAAGATGGATAAAGAATTAATTGCAAACTTTTGGCAAACAATGAAAGAAGAAATGGCAGCGCAAACAAGGGAGATAACCATAGCAGTCACTAAAAACGTTTCAGAAAGTATCAGCGAAAAATTATCAACCCTTATAGAAGAAAATAAAAACCTAAAGTTGCAAGTTCAGTCCCTAGATGATAAAATTAAGTTAATGGATGAACAGAAAAGAAGAAACAATATTATCTTCTTTGGGATAAAAGAGGAACAACACCGCGAGTCTCCAATGGAAACTATTATAAACTTGCTTGGAAAAAATATGAATATTCATATCAACTCAACTGAAATCAATAACGCTTATCGGTTAGGCAAGAAGGAAAATAATACTCCTCGTCCTATTCTTGTAACCTTTACTACATTTTGGAGAAGAAACGAAGTCCTCAAGAACAAAAAGAAACTAGGCTTGGGCACTTATGTCAAAGAAGATCTCAGCAAAGAAACTTTAGAAATGAGGAAACAGCTTCTGCCACAACTAAAGGAAGAAAGGGCAAAGGGAAAAATCTGTTATTTTGTCAAAGATAAGATAGTTACAAAAGAGCCAAAAGAAGATAAAATCGACAAAAGGAAAAGATACCGCAGTGATTCACCAGAAAAACTGCCAATGGAACCAACCACGTCAGTCCCAAAAAAGAAGAATAATAGGACAAACATGCTAGACTACATAGCACGAGGCAGATCCGCGTCATTGTCACTACCTTCAAGCGCAAAAAACACCCTATAGACACCGGCAACAGGAAAACCAAACATAAAAACAAAAACTATTTACCCAACGAAACAACCAACACCCCAAGACGGCTGGTCACCGCGGGGGAAAGCGACCACTACCCTCCTAACATTACCCCTAAACGCCAAACGAATACTTTGAAAGATAAAAAACAGCAAAA
This sequence comes from Bicyclus anynana, assembly GCF_947172395.1. Taxonomy (NCBI): domain Eukaryota; kingdom Metazoa; phylum Arthropoda; class Insecta; order Lepidoptera; family Nymphalidae; genus Bicyclus; species Bicyclus anynana. The sequence continues at coordinate 6,976,730 of NC_069105.1, forward strand.
TAACAAAAACATCCATATTGCAACATACAATACACTTTCTCTACGGTCCGAAGAAAACTTACAAGAACTTATATACTCCTTACAAGACATCAAGTGGGACATTATTGGATTGAGTGAAGTAAGAAGAAATGGTGAAGCTATTGTGGAGTATGGTCAATTCATACTATACTACAAAGGTGAAACGCCGGGAAGACATGGTGTGGGATTCTTAATTAAGAAAGAACTCAAAAACCTTATTATTGAAATGATTGGAATATCTGAAAGAATTGCCATATTGAACACGAAAATCCCGTCAAGCAAAGAAGTATGGTCTATTGTGCAGATATACTCACCAACTGAACAATCCACAAAAACAGAAATTGATACATTCTACTCGTCCCTCAATATCGCAATTAAAGAGCACACTCACAAAAACTGTATAATAATGGGCGATTTTAATGCACAAGTTGGAACTCCAAGAAATGGTGAAGACATCGTTCTAGGCCCTTACAGTTACGGCAAAAGAACAAGAAATGGACAGAAACTAATGGAAATGGCTTTCGAAAACAATATGACAATACTTAACAGTCAATTTAAAAAACGAACTTCCAGGAGATGGACATGGATATCGCCAGATGGCCGGTATAAAAACGAAATAGACTACTTCTTAACGAATAAACCCAATTTATTTGAGGATTGTGGAACCATCACAAACTTAAATTTTAATAGTAACCATAGAATGATTAGAGCTCGTTTGAACGCACCGTTAGCCAAAAAAGGTCGACCATTCAAAGTAAAACCTGCAATGCCAAACAACAAAGCAAGAATAGCTGTCATCGAAACAAATCTCAACTCTGTTACAGAAGCATCCCTGCAATACTTGACTACCCAAGAAAAATACAATATCTTACATGAAATACTTACAGAAAGACCGGAGAACACCGAGAGCAAACCAAAAGATAAAGGACACATATCAAAAAAAACATACGAACTCCTAAACCAGAGGTCCGACCTAATTAATACTAAAAATAAAACGAAAGCTATCAGGGCACAAATAGCAAAATTAAGTAAAGAAATTAAAAAACAATTGAGAAAAGACAAAAAACATTTTAGACTCGATACTTTTGAAAAACACATAGTAAAAACAGGAGGTATTAAAAAAGCCCTCAAGTTTTTATCAGATAAAACAAATTGGATCCCTAAAATAAAAGACTGCCACCATAACACAAATACTAGAAGGCCAGACATTCTATCAATTGCTACAAATTTTTACAAAGAATTGTACTCTAAAAAGATACAATTAAACAATATAGTTTTAAACAATAATGATAATGTACCACCGATATTATCAGAAGAAATTGATAAAGCAATCCAAACTCAAAAAAGAGATAGAGCCCCTGGTCCTGATGAAATTAATAACGAACTACTTTTAGACTGCAAAAACTACATTAAACCATTATTAAAAATCATTTTCAATGACATACTATTGACGGAAAACATTCCAACACAATGGACTACATCAACAATAACCTTGCTTCACAAAAAAGGCGACAAAGACGTTATGAATAACTATAGACCTATTAGTCTAATGTCTAATATCTACAAAGTTTTCGCGAAAGTAATTCTCCGTCGAATAACTGGACCGTTAGACGAGAATCAGCCCAGAGAGCAAGCCGGCTTCAGGGCAGGATACTCTACATTAGACCACATACACGTTGTAAGACAAGTCTTTGAAAAAAACAAGGAATTTAAGGTACCATTCTACTGCTGTTTTATAGACTATAACAAAGCTTTTGACTCAATAGAGCACGAAGCCATTTGGTTGTCTCTTAAGAACCAAGGAGTAGAACATAAATATATAAGAATCATAAAGAATATATACACCAATAGTACAGCTAAGATAAAGTTAGAAAAAGTGGGCAAAGAAATAAAAATAAATAGAGGCGTACGCCAAGGAGATCCACTTTCCCCAAAACTATTCACAGCTGTTTTAGAAGAAATCTTTCGTAATCTAAGATGGGATCAATATGGGCTTAACATAAATGGTGAAAAATTATCTCATCTACGATTCGCTGACGATATCATAATATTCGCTACAACAACAGTCCACCTACAGAACATGCTCGTAGACTTAGAAAAAGAAAGTAGCTTGGTAGGTCTTACAATAAACACCTCTAAAACCAAAGCCATAACAAACTCATCTGAGGACTATATCTCTATCTATGGTGAGCCGATTGAGTATGTAAAGGAATATTCGTATCTGGGCCAACTGATCTCGAATACCGATGTTATGTCAAAGGAAATAGACACCAGAATTGGTAATGCATGGAAGTGTTACTGGGGATTAAAAGAAATCATGAAAAACACAGAAACCAAGATGTCTCTTAAGTCCAAGCTATACAACACCTGTGTGTTACCAATCTTGACCTATGGTTGTCAAACTTGGGCACTCACTAAAGCGCAAAATAAGAAATTAGAGACATGCCAGACAGCAATGGAGAGGAGCATGCTAAATATAAGAAGATCAGACCGAATAAACAATATGACAATAAGAAAACACACGAAAATAGAGAATGTCATAACAAGGATAAGGAAACTTAAGTGGAAATGGACAGGCCATATAATAAGAGGAACAGAAAAATGGAATAAAACTATTGTATATTGGTATCCAAGAAATAGCAAAAGGAATCGAGGCAGACAGTTCCGAAGATGGGAAGACGAGTTAAAGGCGGTAGCAGGGGAGGCATGGACAAGGAAGGCGTTGGACCGACCCAAATGGAAGGAAATGGAGGAGGCCTTTGCCAAAGTTGGGCAAACAGACAAAGTTGTTGGTGTCACCTTAAATTAAATAAATTGTAAAATATGTACCTACGTCTGAATAAAGGCTATATTATTATTATTATTATTATAATATTATACAAATACCCTCATCAGTTATTTAGATGGTTAATATGTCAAATGAAAGCTTATTTTTACCCGACTGCAAGAAGGGTTATGTTTTTCGCGCGTATCTTGTATGTATGTATGTATGTAATATTCTTTATTACCTCATATCTTCCAAACCACTGAACGGATATACGTAATTAGGATATCGTTAGATTTGTCTCAATAACCCAAGTGTTCTGTGAGACGCTATAGACTTGAGGTGAAAAACAAATTCTTTTTTCTAATATTGCAATATGGGTATCAAATTCAAGAGCTTTTTGTGAGGATTCTATCTGGTTTATCATGGCCATGATTAAAAAAAATTACAATTAGAAAAACGAGGCGGATGACTATAAGAGCAGGTTTGTGAAATGAAGTTAAAAAATAGACTAAATTAAATATATTGATTATAAAAATCGGCTAAGTGCGAGTCGGATTTGCCCGCCGAGCGTTCCGTAGAATTTTTTGAATATTTGCTTAACCTCGGTTGGACGTATTAATTATCGTACTTTGTAATAAACGTAATAAATAAATCCGAAATTGACCATCTATCGTAACTAAAACGTGTGAAATAAATTAATTAAACAAATAAAAAAACCCGACTGCGTAAAGTATAAAAAAAACTGAAAAGAAAAAAAACAAGCTCAGTTCAGAAGTGTAGAAAGCAATAAGAAAATAGGTACCATCAGGTGAGATTGTAGTCAAGGGCTAACTTGTAAATAATAAAAAAAAAGTTCTTTATACCTCATCTTAGACCATAATCGATGGACTACGCTAATAAAGATGATGGGTAGATACATATGTATATGAGTATTGCATTCTCCGGCCACAAAATACCATGATAAATGGAATAGCGCCGCGCGTTGTGTTTGTATGTGACACTTTTATAACAAGGGTTGCTGTAAACAGCTTTGATGTGTTATAAAAAGCCACACCCTCACCCAGCCAGACCTCACGTTTATCACGACCTCTCATTTTTTCCCCGGGTATTATGTCGGGGTGTAACATTCGGTTTCGGTTAATCCGGGCTGGACATAAGAATGATATAAAAATATACGAATATGAGATATATCTTCGACGGCCGCGTGGCGCAGTGGGTAGTGATCCTGCTTTCTGCATTTACGACCGTGTGTTCGATTCCCACAACTGGAAAATATTTGTGTGATGTGCATGGGTGTTTTCCAGTGTCTGTGTGTATTTATACAATTTATAAGTATTTGTATGTGTTATATAATTGTATATTAATATTATAATATTATAATATCTACTGTCTTAGTACCCATATCACAAGCTACTCAGTATGCTTACTTTGGGGCAAGATAGTGATGTGTATTGTTTAAGTATGTTTATTTATTAATATTTAAGTATATTATTTATTAATATTTAAGTATATCTTGTGATGTACAGAGTGTCCCAATAGTACGTCATATTTTACAAAGTAAAAGCCTCCATCAAGGCCTATTATATCCTACTAATATTATAAACGCGAAAGTTTGTATGGTTGTTTGGATGTGTGTTTGGATGTTTGTTACTCTATAACGCCGCTACTACTGAAGCGATTTGGCTTAAATTTGTAATGGAAATAGATTTTACTCTGGATTAACACATAGGCTACTTTTTATCCCGAAAAAATCCATGGTTTCCCGATATTTGCGAAAACTGATGATTTTGATGATATGAATGTTTGTTATTCTTTCACTCCTCGACTACTGAACCGAATTAGCTGAAATTTGGTAATGAGATATATTATAGCCTGAATTATTACATAGGCTACTTTATCCCGGAAAAATCCATGGTTCCCGAGGGATTTGTGAATAACTAAATTCCACGCGGACGAAGTCTATATTATAATAACTTTTTTAAGTTTGGCTACGTCATTATTTTAAAGACACATTTTAAGATCTAAATATTTAAACATTTTAAGATTACAAATAAATATTATTTTCTCCGAAAATATTCGTTTTAGAACACAAGTACCTTGAACATTTTGAATCAATTTTTGTAGAAGAATATAACCCTAGAGTTATGAGAAATCTCCAGAGCACCCTGTATATAGCATACGAACACCGATATAGTCGTCAAAGTTTTGCATAGAACATGAAATGGGTACTCAGATATTCTATAATGAACATTACTTAGCGAGTTTCTACTTGTACAAGTTACATGTACACGTGACATAGCATGTTCTGCGGAACAAACCCAACTTGCCTTTGTAGACTTAGCGAGTGTGAGGTCTATATACACATATACATACAATCATACATATATACTCATAATCATGAGTATACAGTTATGTATATACATATTGTGTAGTCCTCTCACTCTGCACGTATTTGCGAAGTGTATATTGGCTCTGCGACATTACAATATTCATTATTAATTACCTATTTTAGCTTGAATAAGTTATTATTCAAGCTAAAATAAAGTAAAGCAAGCAATTGAAGAGAAAATTACTTTTATTTCAATACATAAGAAGATTTTCCGCTCTCAAATTTTCAGTTACAGCACTTCTCAATGTACTTATTTGCGCGGTTTCGTCGCGACTGTTAAAAGGGTATTAAGGTAGTACTCAGTACCCAGATCGGCTTTCATGATAAAAGACGAGGTTGAGGAGGATTTATTTTACACTATTTGCGTGCTCTCGGCTTCATGCGTTACATTTTTTTTTTAAGTTTGTAAGCATGCGATAGTTAGATCATTTTGATTTTAATGATAATATAGATGAATACGGTAGGCAGTTTGAACTGTGGTGGTTTTGGGAAGTAGCAGGTTTCTGCTTGTAGTAAAACAATAAAATGAAAAAATTATATCTTGGTGGGGTCAATCATTAAGAACAATTTATGATAATATGAGCATGTTGTGAGCCGTGATAGCCCAGTGGATATGACCTCTGCTTCGAATTCGAATCCGCTTCGGGGCATGCACCTCCAACTTTTAAATTGGGTGCATTTTAAGAAATTTAATAGCACGTGTCCCAAACGGTGAAGGAAAACATCGTGAGGAAACCTGCATACCAGAGAATTTTCTTAATTCTCTGCGTGTGTGAAGTCTGCCAATCCGCATTGGGCCAGCGTGGTGGACTATTGGCCTAACCCCTCTCATTCTGACAGGAGACTCGAGCTCAGCAGTGAGCTGAATATGGGTTGATAACGAGCATGTTAAATGCTTAACCAATACCAACACGCTTAACGCTTTTTCGACTTTAATGGCGGACATTTTACGAAAAAAGTAGATATTTTTACGAGTCCCAAATGTAAGGCAGATTGTCATCAGACCTTTTTGCTGGGACCTCTTTTTATTTGTGGCCTCCATGGCGTTGTGGCAGAGATAGCGCCCATATTTCGTTTCCCGCGTAATATTTTATTTGATATTTAATTTGACATTATTTTTGACCTACTACAAAAAGGACATTGTACCTACCAATAATACATTAAAATACAAAAAAAAAATATTATGACTAAATTGACATTACATAAAATTAGATTGTATATTGACAAAAAAAATGTATTATTAATGATGATGCAGTCTAAGATGGAAGCGAGCTAACTTGTTAGGAGGAGGATAAAAATCCACACCCCTTTTCGGTTTCTACACGACATCGTACCGGAACGCTAAATTGCTTGGCGGTACGTCTTTGTCGGTAGGGTGGTAACTAGCCACGGCCGAAGCCTCCCACCAGCCAACCTGGACCAATTAAGAAAATCTCAATCGGCCCAGCCGGGGATCGAACCCAGGACCTCCGTTTTGTAAACCCATAAATACATAAATAAATAATGGAATAAAAGACAAAATTATGCATGTGTGCACTCAGTTTTGTAGCCTATTCGGATCATTTTTTGCGGTGATTTTGTAGGGACGTAACCGATCTATAGTATAAAACTATCATTAGCTTGAATCAATACATCACCTGAAACGCACGCAAAAACGTTATGTATTTTTATTTGGAAAGCTACTAAAATGTTTTCACATGTTGTCACACATCAATTGTACAAATAAAAGGAACACAGGTATAATATTACAAACGCCCAGAACCCCAATGCGGAAAGATAAAGTGTCATAAATATGAAAGCTCGCCTTTGGGGGACGGAACAGATGTTCGCAGTTGTGACGTCACGGAGAGATGTTTGCAGTTGTGACGTCACGGACAGATATATCATGTCATGTCGGTGTTGAAAACTTATGTTCTTATACTACTAGCAGACTGCAGACGCCCCACAGTTTTACTTGCGTAATTTAAATTCCCGTGGGAATACGGGGATATCATATAGCTTATGTCGCTCGCTGAGAATGTAACTTTCTATTGGTGAAAGAATTTTCAAAATCGGTTGAGTATAACCTGAAAATACCCCTTACAACCTCACAAAATCATATATTATTTATAATATCAGTGTAGACTAGCATTAGCACTGCGGTTTCACCCGCGTAGTTCCCGTTCCTGTTGATATTCGGAAATAAAATATAGCCTATGATATTCACAAATAACGTAGCTTTCTATTGGTGAAAAAATTATTAAAATCGCTTTTTTAGATCTTGAGATTACGTTATACAACCTCACAAACTTTACCTCTTTATAATATTACTAGCCGACGCCCCGCGGTTTCATCCGCATAGTTCCCGTTTCCGTAAGAATATGGATATAAAGTACAGCATTTGTCACTTGCTAATAACATGGCTTACAGTTGGTAAAAGAATTTTAAAAATCGGTTAAATATGTCCGGAGATAACAAACAACAAACTTTACCTCAGTATTAGTATAAAAGTAAGTATATACTTGGAGTTTAAGAGCGCGCAGCACGTTGGTACGATATGGATAAAATTCGAAGCGCAAACGAGACGCTGAATTATGACTTTCACGTGAGTGAAAAGCACGGAGCGATTGACGCGCGAAGCAAATTTTATGACGTGAGCGCCAAAACCATTTTTACCTAATTGCAAGTAAATTAAACAACGTAACGAAAAACAAAATGGCCATGTTCAAGATATATACCTAATTTTCTATACAAAACAAAAATTTAAGAAAATAAGTTTGCTTTTCCTGTGATTGAAAGCAAAATGTGAGCAAAACATGTATTTTTCAAAAAAATAAACTATCGAGAAAAGTTTTACAAATTTTGTATTTTGTATAGTCATAACGAAGCTAACACTTTGAAATATCATTTACCCAAATATCAGGCTCCTAACTTTTCCAGAATCTGAGAACCAGAACCATTTGTAACCACGAAATTACATATTGCACACTCTTAAACCCACCACGCACTTTTAGAAAACACAGGAAATGTTTTATGTCAGACGATGGTTTTCCACTCACCATAAGATGGACCATCTGTTTGTTCCGCCAACTATAACTATAACAGAAAGGCGTCCTTTGGCTTATCGTTTTGCATTCAAGAGAACGCTACGAGTAAATATTTCAATTCCAAATCGAATTTTGATGTTGCCCGGCTGGCCGGTAGCCAACATGGCCACTATTTACATATCTACGATTACATTTTTTGCAGCACTTCCGTCGATACTCTGTTTCTTATTAACCCTCTTTGTAATATAGGGGTGTTATTAATGTTGTCGCAGCCATATGATTGAATAAGCTGCTACTTAAACGCCCAGACCGTTCAATGGGGATGATGACTAGGTTGGAATATATTGATTTTTATGATACATTCAGGTAAATAAGGTCGATGTTAACTAATTTATACATAAAAAGCAAAGATTGACTGGATATTTGCAAAATAAATAAGATTATAAAATTTCAAAATCTACTAAAAATATTTTATTGTAATAAGATGAAAATTCATACAGTTTTAGCTTCCGTAAATTAAATGTGACATTTTTTAATAAAATAACTATAAACATAAACGCACAAATAACAAAGATATTAGTAATTTTGTTTAAACGCCCATACAACTCTAACGATCATTAATTGCCTACGACGTCATAAGTTCGTACCATTTTGTATGGGGCGTTTTTCAGGGACCCGCGGCAGCGCCGCAAGTCTGACCCTTTATATCCCTGTAGCTTCGAAAGTAATGATCGCAGATACCTTGTTACTTTTACAAAATTGCTTTACTATTAGCGTACTCTTAATTTATATACAATTTAAAAAACTGTCATCATCCCTAATCCAAAGCATTGATTATATAGATACTTTTAACTATTTGACTGATTTTCTATCGGCTTACACATGATTCTTTATATGCCGGTATTAAATGAACAGCCTAGGCGGCCAAATTAAAATGTCATTAAGCTGGATGGGAGCCTTCGGCCGTGGCTAGTTACCACCCTACCGGCAAAGACGTACCGCCAAGCGATTTAGCGTTCCGGTAATATGTAGAAACCAAAATGGGTGTTGATTTTCATCCTACGCCTAACAAGTAAGCCCGATTCCATCTTATAGATTGAAAAAAAGAAACAGTTCCCGATGTAATAGATCAATCTCTTCTTTATCAATCCGTCAGCTCACTGCTGATCTCGAGTCTCCTCACTGGCCCAATGCGGATTGACAGACTTTACACACACAGAGAATTAAGAAAATTCTCTGATGTGCAGGTTACCTCACGATGTTTTCCTTCACCGTTTGAGACACGAGATATTTAATTTCTTAAAATGCAACTGAAAAGTGTGTTGAACTGGAAAGTGAAAAAGAAAAAAAAAATCACTCGTAGTGATTACTCGTTTCAAACTCAAACAATATCACCTTAGCATTATTCTTAGAGAAGTCTTTAAAAATATACACTAATTAATATGAAAATTTTTACATGAAATTTGTAAAAAACAGTTCAAACCCCAGTGGAAACCCCAAAGATATAAACTGTATAACCCAATGAACTCTCATTCATAACGCACATATTCAATCCTAATAATATTTTTATTTTCATCAACCGATCGAGTGACCCCATATAATATCGAATGAGTGCCATAAAGGAGCGGGCGAGTAAAAACTCCATACAAATTCGCGAGCCCGTTGCCTCCCTGTATTTCAATAGCCCCCCCTTAAAGCTCATAATATTTTACGATTGACCCCTGGTCTCGTAGTTTAGGAGTTATTTCAAACCGACTCACGTAGCAGCATCTGGCTACGTGGAGCCGATTCACATCGCACGGTATTTCGCGCGAAATTCGCTGCATCGCGGACGTTTCGCTCCAATCTTAAGGTCGTAGCTCATTAGACCGACCTGGGACCCCACCCTTTTTAAGGGCAATTGCATACGTTTTTATAATAACTGCCACATGAAACCACTGGCATGTCTCTCAATAAGTTCACAGTTTTTATTAAACGTAAGCTTATAGGAAAGTCGTATTATTAGTGTCAATGACACTGAATGACGTAAACTGATGAATTACGTAAACGACAAAATTGCTTGGAAATGTATTACATGACAGGCTACCTTTATACCTATTGTTAAATGGTGATAAACTAAAAAAGGATAAACCTGGCTAAGTTAGTTGTGGGCTCTTCTCGGCCCAAGACGCGTTTGAAACCCTCGTAATTTTAAGTTTAAGTTTTCGAATAATTATTATCACCATTAAGTTTAATATTATAAATTTAATATTATACCTGACGATTCGAAAGAGCTTGTAAACTAAGCTTATTTGAAATAAATGAATTTTGACTTTTGACTTTTGACCCACACCGCCTCGCCTTGAATGGTTAGTATTCTTCGTATGGATTTTTATGGGCATGCGCTTACTTCATCAACTCCGGACCATCACCGGATCGCCTCGAACGTGACCGGCGCCGACCGCGTGGTGTCCACGCGCAGACCGCGAATGGACCACTCGATGATAGTTCGCTGTTGGTTCGCTCGAGGTTCACGCTTGCCTCGCGTGAACCTCGAGTAGACAACGCGGCGTCCTCCCGTGGTCCATCTGTCGATAACAAGTAGACGCCTAGCGACGAGGCGGTGCGTGTCGGGTCCCGGGTGGGTCTAATGAGCTACGACCTTTATGCGAAACGTTTGCTGATGAAGCCGGAATGAAAGCCGTAGTCGGGTTATCAACTACACACAAGGAAACATTGTAGAAGCCAATTGATGTAGCCGTCCCGCTCGCTCAATATATTTGTACGTTACCCGCAATAAAAAAAAAAAACATTTCAATACTATACTATTAATACCATAGTAGAATAAGTTACCATCTGTAAAATTAAACGAAGGCCTGGTCGTAGACGTACATCTTGGCTCAGGAACTTGCGCCAATGGTTTAATATGAGTACCAGATCACTCTTTCGGGCGGCAGTGAACAAAGTTAAATTAGCCTTAATGATTGCTGACCTCCGATAGGAGATGGCACTATAAGAAGAAGAAGTAATAATATAATAAATAGAAATGTACATGTATTATCATACGAGCTTGCAACAAACGGGCGCTTAGCAGTGGTAGGTTGGTACCTACATGTCTCAAGTTATAATAGTTTGTTACTTTGTAAATTATGTCCAAATTGTTTTTCCTGCCATTATTCTAAATGTTTATAAAGGTGTGTAAGCCTGTACATGCAAATGACCATAGCATGTTAGCAATAAGAATTATAAGTCTGGTAATAAAGGTTCTAACCACACTGTTACAATATATTATATAATAAAGACATTTAAAAATCAAATCAATCAATCAATTGATATAGCCGTATTTTGCGCGAAACTCGCTACCTGTCGATCGTTTCGTAGCACGTTTTTCCTTTTGTACCTACGGAACTCTAAAAACATCGTATTCAGGTTGGATTCATTAAAAATACATCCTGTAACTGTTACTAACATTACTACACCCTTTATCACCGCATAAAAAGGTAGACCGAGTAAATTGAATTAACATTTTCATATAACAAATGAACCACTTAGCAAAATGTGGTGTAGTTCCCAGTAAAACCAACCCTTTCCTGTGAAATTAAATTTGTAACCAAACGCGTTAGGTCGGCCTGCCCACATCATTCCACTTTGAAAATTCAATTATAACCCAAAACATCGTAACAATATCCAATCTGGTATGACCTTTATAACCATATCATCGTTATCTAATCTACTAACGATACATATTATAGAACAAAGACCCCTCATCGCATGTGTTTTAACGGCCCATTACAGGCCTCCTATATAAGCAGTGGCTTACACAAGGCTTTTAGATAGGGTAAGCATTATACACATAAAACGGAAAATTCCTACTCCAATCCACATTCGTGGAGTCTTCAGGGTAAGCAGTGTAATTTTGCATGTGTGAAGTGCACGCTACATCACACAGGAAAAGGGATACGAAGTTTAGACTCACCATGCTGCTCCGTGCTGAGCCGTGATAGCCCAGTGGATATGACCTCTGCCTCCGATATTCTGCGCGCATGAATCCATATTCGGCTCACTGCTGAGCTCGAGTCTCCTCTCAGAATGAGAGGGGTTAGGCCAATAATCCACCACGCTGGCCCAATGCGGATTGGCAGACTTCACACACGCAGAGAATTAAGAAAATTCTCTGGTACGCATGTTTCCTCACGATGTTTTCCTTCACCATTTGAGACACGTGATATTTAATTTCTTAAAATGCACACAACTGAAAAGTTGGAGGTGCATGCCCCGGACCGGATTCGAACCCACAACCTCCGGAATCGGAGGCAGAGGTTACAAAATAGCCCTCCTGATTTCAGAACCGGTTGTAGATTATATTGCAAACAGTCAAACTTGATGTTTCAAAAGTTTGTAAACAAACGAATTTGAATTTTATATTTTTCTACTGATTCTATTCTATTCGCTATACGCACAATTTAACTGCTACACCAATAGAGGGCGAAACTGTTATAGATAAAGGATCCTAGTTTAAACATGGCACCATAAAGAATCATGTAAATATATTACAAAGAATAACGCATAATAGAGAATACGCTATGAAAGCGTTCCACTTTCAGGCGAAATTACGCCCGCTCCATACAAAAGTTGTTCATCTCAATTTTGCTTTCGCCTCATACATAATATAAACGCGCTTTCTTTGCGCCTTTATATTACAGAATAGGGAACTTGGTTTACATTTTCAGCGAGCGTTTTTTACTAAAGGGACCCGTCTGAGAACTTAATTCGGTTACCATCTTTTTAATGTATCAAAGAATGTGGGGGTTTGTTAAACATAAAACAAATATTACATTGGTACGTTTAGAACTTATTTTTTTGTAAAAGAATTTAGACGTTTTGTAAACATTTGATTTTCTCTATATGAAGGGGAATAACTAAGCGAAAAGTGTGTTGATTTAGAGTCTGTGTTTGTCTGTGACTTTCATAGTTATATAAAAGCTGAAAACGTGGATATTATGCATACGTAATGCAGTCGTAAAGATGTAAATTTTAAATGGTATCTAAGTTATTAATTGCATTAATTTAAAAATACATAATAAGTAGTAGGTAAGTAAAAGCATGCAAGAACCGTGACAGTGAATATGACCTCTGCCGATTCCGGAGGGTGTGGGTTTGAATCCGGTTAGGATCGGATCCGGAAATATAACGTGTCTCAAACGGTGAAGGAAAAACGTCGTGAGGAAACCTGCTTTTCTTAATTCTCTGCGTGTGTGAAGTCTGCCAAACTGAATTGGGCCAGCGTGGTGGACTATTGGCCTAAACCCGTTCATTCATCAAAATGTAATAATCTATACTAATATTATAAAGCTGAAGAGTTTCTTTGATTGAACGCGCTAATCTCAGGAACTACTAAGTCCGATTTGAAAAATTCTTTTTGTGTTAGATAGCCCAGTTATCGAGAAAGGCTATAGGCTATATTATCTCCATATTCCTACGGGAACGGGAACCACGCGGGTGAAACTGTGCGGCGTCAGCTAGTACTCGTATTATAATATTAGGCAGACCAAGCAGAAGGCAAAACCCACTTTAACTGATATAGTTGAATATAAACAAAACCTAAGCTTATGCTCAAAAAGAAAATGGAAAATACAGGCGCACACGGAAATATAATTTCCTTCCCTTCAGCAAAAATATCTGTTGGCCATACAGCCGAGTCGTTTCAGTAAATTGGCTACGCAGCATATAGTAGCAATCCATGTATACTCGACCTAACATATTCCATTTTAACCAACTGAGAAATTGTGTGTATTTTAGCAGTACGGAATATTTTGAGGAACTTCGTAGTTAACGTAGGAACCTGTTATGTGAACGCAGCCATCCCTGCATCTGACATTTGGAACGCTATATAGGAACACATGTCTAGTCACTGTCAATGTCATGTCACTAATTGTATTCGGCCTTCTGCCATCAGACGGATTCCAAATTGCATCTCTGTTTTGTAATAATTGATGATGACTAGGTTTGAATATATTGATTTTTATGATACATTCGGGTAAACATTGACCATGTTAAATAATTTATACATAAAAAGCAAAGATTGACTGGATATTTGTAAAATAAATAAGATTATAAAATTTCAAAATCTATTAAAAATCTTTTATCGTAATTAGATGAAAATTCATACAGTTTTAGCTTTCTTACATTAAATGAGACATTTTTTTAATATATGAACTATAAACATAAACGCACAAATAACAAAGATATTAGTAATTTTGTTTGAACGCCCATACAAACCTAACGATCAGCGAGCCAACGACGTCACTAAATCGTGCCATTTTGTATGGAGCGTTTTTTAGGGATCCGCAGCAGCGCCGCAAATCTGGCCCTTTAAATCCTTGTAGCTCCGAAAGTAACGATCGCAGATACCCTGTTACTTTTACAAAATTGCTTAACTATTAGCGTACTCTTAATTTATATACAATTTAAAAAAACTCTCATCATCCCTATTGTACTCGGCCTTCTGGCATCGGACGGATCCCAAATTGCATCTCTGTTTTGTTATAATTTCCACTAATTAAAGTGTATATTTATACATCTTTGTTTCTATTATTTCTTAAAAAGTTCTCATTAACACCACCTACCAAAACTACCACCATTCTTACTTCTGCGGCCAAATACAATATTAATAAAATTTTCTAATGGGGTAGTTAGCTCATATCAATTTTAATATAAACAATATTAATTTCGCATAGCACCTAAATGGAATAAGGGACCGAAATATATCGATATTAATTAATAATAGTTATGGATTTCATATAAAACTTGATTTAAAAATTATGTATTTTTTCGAATTTTCCAAACGTCAAAAACGCTGTCGTCCATTTTGTGACGTCACAATGTTACTCGATGTACTAAACGTCAAACTAATTGTTCCATCGATTTCCTATTAAAAAGTGGATGCACAATCAGCGACCAAAAAACGTCCCCACTCAATGAATGCCAAACACAACTTCTTAGCACTCAATTCAAGTAGTCGCATTTGCAAATTCAACCTCAAACTCAATCCTTAAGGTTGAATTTGTTTTGAATTTGGGATTTATTGAATATTGGACTATATTTAAAGCCCTCTAGGTATAATTTTCTTTACCAATAATTCTAAAACTGTCAAAGCAAAATTGGTCAGTCATTAAGTGAAATTTTCTACATGATTGTCCTTTTATTATAAAGGGTCAATGAATTGTTCACTAATATTTTTCACAAACGCTCCGACGTCAAGAAACAGTTGAAATAAAGATTATCACAGCCGACACGCGTTTTAATTCTTATTGTCAAAAACATACTAACTACTTAAAAACTAAAATGTTCATGTACTTACGCCTCAAAAAAATATGAAAGTGTCAACTAGCCTATTAATCTGATTGAATTTAATTGAAAATTTAATGATTAGATAAAAGTGCACAGTTAAAGTCAGGCCTCTCAAAGACTTGCGTTTCTGACAGGTCATAATCGAATGGGACAAACATTCAATTACAATTGCCTCGTTTTTTGTCTCATCACTACAAAGACAAACAGTTTGCATAACCTTGAAACAGCGCAGTGCTTGTTCCTTGATCAGAGTAACATCGCCCATTCGATCACGACCTGAGAAACACAACCTCTGAGCTTTGAACTTTATAACTGCGCAGTTAATATCTGCTTGGTTCATCAATTATTATTAAAAGAAATACTCGATTTTTGCAGAGTTATTGCAGGTCTGATTCTGGTAAAACATGAAAGCAAATATGACGTTTCAAATCCTGCAATAACACACCACAATACAGAATCCTTCCACCATTATAAGGGCATCGCAGAACCGAAAGACCCTAATCGACTTGTCAGATAATTCAGTAATTATTATAACCGTCAGCGGGACCTACATACCGTCCCTTCGTGTTCCTTCGTCACAGCCTGACAGATGGACAAATAGTTTGCTACTATGTATTATAGAACTAAAACCTGCTGTAGCCAGACAAACCTCATTTTATTAAGGACTACCCAACGCTTGCAACTTCGCACTCGTGAAATTCACAAATCCCGCGAAAACCATGGATTTTTGTAGGTACTAGATTAAAACTTGCTCAAAAACCCTCCTCTATTTTCCAGTGAAAGTCCCATTACGGTGACAAAGGGGAATGTCCATTCCCGGCCCAGACCTTTCGTCCCCGCCCCCCACTTTACATAAAACTAAAAAATACTTGATAATTTTTGTTTAATAATGAATAAATTACTTTATCCATAGCGGTTTGCTATAACTTTCCCCAAAAAATAAGTTTCACAACGATATTTGACAATATTATAGTTGTTGCATGACATTTTTGAAGACACGAACATGAACAGTGTTGCCAGCTAAGTGATTTATTTGGTTTAATCAATATTTTAACCGAATAATAATAATCGATCTTTTTCTACAACAAAATCACCTGGAAAAGCAAAAGTTGTAATAGATTATAATGTTTTTGATTATAATATCTGCCTCACTCTTTAAAAACCATTGCATAGTCGACATTATAAAACGTTTCTTGATATCAAAGTACCTATTATATTTTTCGCAATAACCAACCACTAATAATCCAGTTTTTTTAGGTTTCATCTGGGGAAAAATTCCTAGTGAGCTGAATTTTTGTATACACCTTTATTACGCCGTTATTATGAAGTTGTGAAAAATCGACATCGATATCGTGTCGGCTAAAAAAATTACAGAGGTCAAAAGGTCACGAAAATCAGTTTTTTGCAAATATTTCGCGACCTATTGCTCGGCCGTCAATAGAGGTCATTATAAAAATTGTTTCTAATAAAATTGTCTACAAAAATGTCTCTTATGGTTTTTCTGTAAAATTAACGGTTTTCCGATCATAGCGCTGAGAAAGCGACTATATTGTGACGATGCACTCGTTTCCTCACCACCTTCTAGGTAGAATGCAAGGCGCGTTTTTTACATGGTTTCCCCCGTAGGCATAATCCATGATATATAATGAAAGTTTATTTTAATTAACAATTAATATTTTTTTATCAAAATTTTGAAAAATACCGAAAAAAATAAATTTTTACGAATAATTTTTTTTTATTCATTGTCAATATTTTCAACTTCACTATCGTTATTGGCTACTGACAAAATGTCAAGTGGAGTTATTTCTTGATTTAAATCTACATCTTCATCATTTTCGTCATTCGTTGACTCTGCGTTTAAGCATGACTGGCCGCGGCAATGCCCACAAACTTTTGAGCATCTCAATCCAATTTTTTTGCATCCACATTTGCCGCCACAACCTTTTGTACAATTACAAAAGATTGTACTCAGTAGTTCATCGGGTGCTGGTGGTAATAAAGTCATTATTGGATGTAGCATATCATTTTTTAACTCCCAACCCCACTGTTCTGGATCGATGTCTCTTCCTAGCCAGGTTTGTATTTGGTAATATGCTCGAAAAATATGCTGTTGAGCTGAAGAAGTAGGTGGTAATGAAGGAAATTTTACAGCTGTACTTTGTCTTGTTAATTTAGCAAAGCTGTAGCTTTTATCTGTAATTATCAATTGAATTTTCTGATTTTGGAGCACCGTATACAGCTAGTAGAAAATGTATTCCAGTATTGACAATGACATCTCGAGAGCAATTTTCTTGTTGGAATATTTCTGTACAATTGTTTAAATCGGGTCTTTTTTCAAACATCTTCATGACTTTCAATTTTCCTTTCCCAAAAAGTGCTGAAGTTGTATCGCATCCGGTCATGGCATGCAGAAACAGAATATTTTTTTTTGCAATGTGGATACTTGTTGAGCCTATCAGTCGAGTATATTTTTGTTTCAGCATTGTTTTTTCCTGTTTTTTTTGAAAAAAATTGATGTAGATTGATCAAGTATTTGAGTGCGTGCTATGAGTATACTCAGTCTGACTGGCAGTAGCAGGTATAAAGGGACGGGTCTCGGAACAATGAAATACGAAACATCTGCCATTGAAGGTCATTAGAATGAGATATAGTACGTCTTACTAAAAACCTAAACCCCTATACGATAAATATATCTTTCTGGAAACATCTAAATGTAAAATAAAAGATTTAGAGACATTTACAAACATTACTAAAAAGCAATAGAGTTTACGCCTTGGTGTACGGTATACAATACCGTATGTGAGTGCATTCGTGCCGCTTTCTCAGCACTATGATCGGAAAACCGTTAATTCTACAGAAAAACTATAAGAGACATTTTTTGTAGACAATTTTATGAGAAACAATTTTTATAATGACCTCTATTGACGTCCGAGCGAAATATTTGCAAAAACTGATTTTCGTGACCTTTTGACCTCTGTATTTTTTTTAGCCGACACGATATCGATGTCGATTTTTCACAACTTCATAATAACGCCGTAATAAAGGTGTATACAAAAATTCAGCTCACTAGGAATTTTTCCCCAGATTGGGGTATAAAATGCCTAAAATGACTGGACTATAAGAACTCAACTGATTTTTTTAGTTTAATCGATATTTAAATGGATAATAATAATAATCGAGCATAACATTAAGAACATAGGATCACTGCGTAGAAACATTACCAACTACGCCATTTAAATACTATCTATACTAATATTATAAAGCTGGAGAGTTTGTTTGTTTGTTTTTTAATCTCAGGCACTACTGGTCCGATTTGAAAAATTCTTTCAGTGTTAGATAACCCATTTATCGAGGAAGGCTATAAGCTATATATTATCTCCGCATTCCTACGGGAACGGGAACCACGGGGGTAAACCGCGCGGCGTCAGCTAGTATAATATATAATATGAGTAGTAGCGCAAGCCCGTAACTTCGGCGCGTGCAATGCGGTTTTTTTTATACAATTATTCCATACTCTATATAAGCTAGCTACACGATCGGCCAACGCGCAAGCTACAGCTATACTAAGCTGATATACATAAGTGGTCAAAGTGGTCTTAATAGTTGATATTCAATCCCTTTCTTCCGATAACTTTTTCTGTTCATCCGATCTAACTAAATCAAATTCTATATATTTCTATGTATGTATAAATAGTATACATATTGTAGATAATATATTATGTTTACATAATACATTGACATAAAATTGCAGGCGTCCGCAATTTTGTCCGGGTGAAAACACAATATCATGACAAACTACTTGTATAAACCTTCTTCTTGAATCACTTTATTTATTATTGAAAACCAATAAAAACCATTGCGTCGTGTAAAAGATGGTGAAAACAATGACGTGTTATTCTAGTAATAAAATTATTCAATTAGAAATCGATACGAAGTTATTCGATTTTTCGTGTTTCGTATGGCAACATCGATTTCACTTTTGGACAGATAATCTGTTGATGTCAATAATTGTCAATGTCATTCTCATTTTAATAATTAGTTAATGTCATTGAATTAATTTACTAATTTTGTCTGTTTTCTGTTTACCTTCAGTATTTTTTGAACCGAATTATAATTTTTCAAACCACAGCTATAATATAAATAAAACTTGCACGAAGTTAAATTCGAAATTCGAGTAATGCCCTGAACCGGAAAAATTACAAGTTTATTTCAGCTCTCAGATGTAAATACAAGAGGACAATTTACGCTGCATTAATCAATGTTAATATCAATATTAAAATTATTATAGTTGGCATCAATTGCTGTATTAAAAAGTACATTTACTGTGTAATTACTGGCATAACATCTAGTCAGATGTAGGACAGCACATAGGTTTTCTTGCATTGTTGATGGTTTGTTCAAGCAATATTTAGTGCATAGAAGTATTATAGTATATTTATCCTACTTTCCTGATTAATATTAAATGTGAACTGTGAGTTTGTATGTCAGTTTGCTACATTTTCACACCCTAAACCAATTTTAAAACAGTAATAAATTATGCATACTAGAGAATTATCTTAATTCTCTGCGTGTGTGAAGTCTGCCAATCCACATTGGGCCAGTGTGGTGGACTATTGGCCTAACCTCTATCATTCTGAGAGGAGACTCGAGCTCAGTAGTGAGCCGAATATGGGTTGATGATATAGACAAATAAATTGTGGAATAACATAACATTATTAAATCCACTAAGTAAACCAATTTTAAAAGTGATTAAATTATTTGCTGGATTTTCATATTTTATTACTATTTCAGTTATCCAGAGTCATCCCAAGTTTGTCAAAATTGCTGGAAAACGACTGATAAAGCAGCATCTTGCTCAACTGAAGAACGGAAAATAATTATGTAATAGCGACAAACACTCCAAATCAATGTTGTTTTCCTCGCTGTAATACATTTGTAAATTCATTTATTTACAGTGCTTGTAAACTAAGCCTTGGTTTTGCAAAGAAGCACTTTTGAAATAATAAGGTTGACTATTTGTCCATCTCCAGACAGACAGACAGACCTCATCACCAGATAGGAAGACAAGTTCTGCTGAGGAGAATCGGCAAGAAACTCAACAGTCACTCTTTTTTAGAAAAGTAATACAATATTATAATTTACAATTGTTAACATCATTACAATAATTTCTTCTAGTAGAAGCTGATCCAATGGCCTCCAAGTAGTGGTGTGCACTTCATACATGCATTAAAGTACTGCATATCCTAAGAGTTGTCTTCATTAGTAAATACAGATTTTTCCACTGCTTAATTTTATTACTAGTGCATACCCTGATCGACAACCATATGCACGCCACTGCATGGTTGGTTGGTTGTTACACTTATTGATTTATTTGTTAAGCTTGTTGGTTACATAAAACAATAAATCTATTCATGTACAGCTTTAATGTTACTTCATCTCCGGTGTACTTTTTGAGCAGTGAGAGTGATAAAATAAAATATTTTTTTTTATGTCTAGCAAACTTTTATTAAAAAAATTATTTAACCAAATCCTTATTTATACATCATATTATCATCTCCATATACTTTTATGGGGGGGCGTAACTGGGTTTCTTGGGCCAAAGTTGTATGGGCTGGTGGACATTCCCCTTTATTATAAAGATTATGTATCAAAGTTAGAGAGCCGTAATAGCCCAGTGGATCTCTGCCTCCGATTCCGAAAGGTGTGGGTTTGAATCCGGTCCGGGGCATGTACCTCAAACTTTTCAGATGTGTGCATTTTAAAAAGTTAAATATCACGTGTCTTAAACGGTGAAAGAAAAACATCGTGAGGAAACCTGCATACCAGAGAATTTTCTTAATTATCTGCGTGTGTGAAGTCTGCCAATCCGCACTGGGCCAAATTGTTATACTACCAACAATATATTTAAAATTATTTTAAATTATACAAATAAATAAAAAAAGAAAAATATGTAAACTAAATCTAAGACATTTTATTGAATAATAGTTATTATTAGTCCAAAATGCATACCAGACCTGTATACCAGAGAATTCTCTTAATTACCTGCGTGTGTAAAGTCTGCCAATCCGCATTAGGCCAGCGTGGTGGACTATTGGCCTAACCCATTCGAGAGGAGACTCGAGCTCAGCAGTGAGCCGAATATGGGTTGATAATGAGGCCAAAATGGTCTTTGGAACTTTTAGTCTTCATAAAAATGAGGCATATCTAGCTGTTGCAATCTCTTAGTCCATTACATGCGGGATATCCAAAGCTTTGCCCGCGGAATATTTATGCATGAACATTCTGAGAGCGTAGAGTAATTCGGTATTACGTAATATTTTATGACAAACTATCCCAACTCATAAAGATACTTTTGAATCCGCAAAATGGGAATGTTATCAATATGTGAGACCACGTGGCGCAGTAGGCAATTTTTTTACCGTAATTTGCAGTTAATGAATCAGGATTCAATCTCGACTAAAACAAAATATTAGGATTTTCTTTAGATAAAAAAAAAATCATTTACAAAACTGACACAAATGACTGGACTATCAAAATCAAATCAAAATTCATTTATTTCAACTAGGCTTAGTTTACAACCACTTTTGAAACGTCAAGTTATGTCATATTTTAATTTAATGGTGGTAATTATAGTCGAAAACTTAAAATTAAAGTTACGACGGTCCCAAACGCGCCTTGGTCCGAGAAGAGCCCACAACAAACTCAGCCAAGTAGTCCAGTGATATCTACTGGACATCATTGGACAATGAGCATACATACAGTCGAACGTGGAACCTACTCCTTTTTGGCAGTCGGTTAAAAATTTTGGAATTAAAAAAAAATTTGAATTTTCCTGATGGTGGATTTTGTTCTCGTATCTTGATATGTGTATCTACACGATGCGTGTGTGTAATGATGTTATACAGTGTACTACTCCAGCGAATACCAATAAATTATCAATGCAAAGTGATAGTCTATCGACCGGTGTATAAAGCTGGATACATACTAACACTATGCGCTACACCTGTGGCAAGGTTGAAGACTTAATAGCTCTTGGATTAAGACGCTGTCAAATCAGAATGAAATCCTTTTTTTTTTGGACAACTGACATAGTCAGTTAGGCCTATTTCATCAGTCTAATAAAGAGACAAGTATCTCTTCTTAATGTGCCACTATCATCATTCCCGGGAGTTCTCAAACCGACAATTCCCGGGGAAAAGGTGCTGTGATTGTAATTTAATTATAATAAAGGTTAAGATAATGTTATCGTTGTCTTTCATATTGAGATTTTTGTTAATCTTTTGTTTTGTTTAATAGAAGCTACCTTTGTTTATAAGATTTAAGTAGATTTTTTTGTTAGACCAGCCATAAATGGTACTGTGATTATAATTATTATAAGTCAGAATAATATTTTTTTGAAGAAAAAGTGAAGCTAACTTTGTTAAAACTGTTAATAAAAGTTTTATAATTGTTTTGATACTTTTATTCGAGAGAAAGTCGCTGAATTTGATGATAAATCACACGTAAATGTAAATTTCTCGACAACCCGAGAAGACCCGAGAAATTAGCCTCAAAAATTCTCGAGACCCGAGAAATTGAAAAGCTCGAGAAATCATGAACGATTAGGGTTCATGATCATCAACATCATCATATCAGCCGGCGTCCACTGCAGAACATAGGCCTTTCTCTATCTCTAGTGATTGTATGTTTTCTTATGCCTATGATCAATTGACCAAAAAGCCCACGTCGCGCTGACTTCGGAGCTAAAAAACTTTTATTAGTCCTTGCAACTCAGACAACAGTCCTGACAATCGACAGTAATCTAGATCACATAAATTCCTCTCCCAATAAAAAACAAATCATTGGCTTT
Organism: Bicyclus anynana; assembly: GCF_947172395.1. Taxonomy (NCBI): domain Eukaryota; kingdom Metazoa; phylum Arthropoda; class Insecta; order Lepidoptera; family Nymphalidae; genus Bicyclus; species Bicyclus anynana. Next base: position 7,000,108 of record NC_069105.1, read on the forward strand.
TGTCTTCTGGTACTGTTACTGATAAATTACTGAGCTACTGATATACTGTTATAACTATGTTCGTTATCAACCTATATATGGCTCACTGCTGAGCTCGAGTCTCCTCTCAGAATGAGAGGAGTTAGGCCATTAGTCCACCACGCTGGCCCAATGCGGATTGGCAGACTTCACACACGCAGAGAACTAAGAAAATTCTCTGGTGTACAGGTTTCTTCACAATGTTTTCTTTCACCGTTTGACCGTGATATTTAATTTCTTAAAATGCACACAACTGAAAAGTTGGAGGTACATGCCCCGGACCGGATTCGAACCCTAAGATATCGGAGGCAGAGGTCATATCCACTGGGCTATCACGGATCTTTAAGTATGTTACCACCTTAACAATTACATACCTATTCCCCAGATAGTATGTGCATAGTTACTATTCAAATGTTCACGCCCTAAGGCCCTCAGAGAATATACAGCGTTGTCATAACAAGCATTCAAGTAGAGTTATCTGTATTTGCGTGTATCTATGGTTAATGACTGCAAATAATCCCCCAGGAATTACGTCATTTGAAAAATATACCATAAACAGTTTATATTGGATGGAAAGCGGCGTGCACAGCGTTATCAGGGTAAGTATAAAGTTGCTTGGTCGATAACTATCTAATTCAAATTCAAAATTAATTTATTTCAATTAGGGCTTAGTTTACAAGCACTTTTGAAAAGTCAGGATTATGTCATAATTTAATTATGTCATAATTTAAAGGTGGTAATAATAGTCGTAAACTTAAAATTAAAGTTACGAAGGTTCCAAAGGCGCCTTGGTCCGAGAGGAAGGTATCGGCCTCACAGGGCGACGGAGTGAGCTATGTTCAGAGTATCTCTGCGTGATCGAATCGAGAGGAATTAAAGTCACAGAGGTAGTTTTACGAGTCGCTAAGCTGAAATGGTAATGGGCGGGGCACATAAAGTGTTTTTCAGATAGCATTGGTACGGTTACAGATGTCTTAGGACGTTATCGTGAATCGCGGCAAACTTTCAAAATGTAAACGAACTTTTCCTTATGCTATCTAAAAAACACTTTACTTCGAACAACCGATGGACTGTGGATTCCTACGTGGTGGAATGGGACGCAAAACAGGAAAGCGCATTGTTGGCTAATTCTAGGTGGACCGATGACAAGTAGATAACAGGGAGCCGTTTCATGCTGGCGGTTTAAGACCCTGGTGTTTGGGTGCCTTTACAAGAGACTTATGTCCAGCAGAGGTCCATTGACAGATGATGATGTCAATCATGATGCTACCATCTTCAGGCTCAATTTGAAAATTTCTTACAAAAAGAAAAAACCCGAAACTTAGTAGCCGCATAGGTTAACCGTTAGACCAACTGGGGCAAATTCATCTATACTTATATTATAAATCTAAGTTTGCCTTAACGCGCTAATCTCAGGAACTGCTGATCCGATTTGAAAAATTATTTCAGTGTTAGATAGCCCATTTATCAAGGAAGGCTTTGGGCTATATATTATCCCCCTGTTGCTACTGGAACGGGAACCCAAACCTGCCGCGTGAAGTCGCGCGGCGTCAGCTAGCTATATAATATTATTTCACGACATAAAAACCCAATAAAATTTAAGGCTTCTAAAGGTGCCACAGCCTAAGTAACACGCCAGATGATTAAAGCAGATTAGCATAATATTAATGAGAAAGTCCAATAGGCTGTTGAGTTCAAAGGTTGCTTATCAGCAATCAGGTTTTAATACGTCGCCGGTTGACGACTGAGCGCGGAACGAAGTTTTATGTAGATACCCTCATAAACCAAATTCTGCCGGCAATCAGTCTTTATAAACTGCCTTATCTCGAGTGCCATTCCTGCTATTCAATTAGCTATGTCAAATAACAGGGCGACGAATTCACGTTTTCATGGAAAAACGTAATAATCTGAGAGATGGTCGACATTTTTGGGTAGGTATTGAAAGCAAATTGGAAACTTGTCATGTTTGTATTGTAGACTACTCTAACACAGAACTGGGCCTGTAACCATGTGACAGGGCGATTCTCTTTCTACAAACGGTTAGCGTTTGCAAAAAAAAAACGCCTCGAAAATTAAAAAATGTATGGGAATGACATTTGCTATTGACAGGTCACGTGATCAGGATCAAGTTGTCGATCGGATCTGTCATTCTCACCCATTTTTTGGTTGTCGAAGCGTTAGCGTTTGTAGATAGAGAAACGACGTGCCACATGGCTTAGGCCCCTGGAGACCAGTGACGTGCACTGCCTGTATTGGACACTGAATATTCCATTTTCTACTATTTGAACGTAGAGTGCATACCCCTGTTAGAAACCTTGTGCACGCCGCTGCTGGAGACCTAGCTAGTAGTGAGGCGAAATCAACCCCTTTGGAAATCGAAAGTTTTTACAAAAATAACCTTGAGACTATCTGAAATTTCATTTGTTCCTGTGAAGAAAGAGTAAAAAATAAATATCTAAATAAGATTATTTGGTCAGTTCCTTAACTTTGTCAGATGCAAACAAAACTAAAGTTCGTGACTTATTATTTTTAGTATATTATTTTTTTATAATATAAATATTTAATTTGTATGTATGAAAATTTCAAATTGCCTCTTCGATTTCTTTTTTGCTTAAAGAAATTCTCGCTTTCGAGAAAAGTATAAGAGTTAGTTTAACCCTAATACTACCCAGCCAGGCCTACAGTTCTGTTATATGGTAGTATAGAAAAGGTAGGTACAGGACATTTTCAGCTCGTGTCGAATTGCAACCCTAAAGTGGTGACCAACTCTTCAGCTATAAAGATAAATTGTATGGGCAATAGCTAACAGTTTCGTTCTCTTTGTCAGCAAACGGTCAATAAAATAACATACAAAATCTAAAACACAACAGATACAATATGAGAAGATTGTAAAATGTCTGTTACTTAAACGGCCAAATAATACGACCACACTCATATACTCATAATTTCAACTGAAAATATCTTAAAAGAGCCGTGATAGCCCAGTGGATATGACCTCTGCCTCCAATTCCGGAGGGTGTAGATTCTAATCCGGTCCGGGGCACGCACCTCCAACTTTACCGAATGTTTTCCGAATGGAATGGCGACCCTGCACCGGAAAGCGCAGGGAGCCGCTGAATGCTGGTGGTTCGAGACCGTTTTGTTTTTAAGTTTATGCAATAGGCCTATTTCCAGCAGTGGACGTCCATCGGCTGATAATGATGATGATGATGAGTAAACAGAACTTCCGTTCTTTAAAGTCGGTTTAAAAATGGTAAAGAATTTCCAGTATTTTCAGCGTTCATATAGAAATGAGTTTAATCTTGTAATCGACGAATCACGTGACTCTACTACGCTACCGTGTGTGAAAAGTTCGGATTATTACCACATTTTCCATCTATTATTATCGGGGAAAATAATCTTTTCCCATTATACGAGTACTGCTGTAAGAATCACAATTGAAATTAATGTTATTATTCTGTAAAAAGAACGCGATAGTTACAATTTAGTTTTACTATTTTCCGATACTGCTTATATTAAGGTTTATTTTCCAAACGCATACTAGCCAAGTGAATACGAATAACTACCTTTATGTCCAGTGATTAGCCTATGTGACTTAGAACAATGAAGTCCTTTTATTTATTATTATTTACAAGTTAGCCCTTGATTACAATCTCACCTGATGGTAAGTGATGATGCAATCTAAGATGGAAGCAGGCTAACTTGTTAGGAGGAGAATGAAAATCCACACCCCGTTTTGGTTTCTACACATCGTTTGTCGGTAGGGTAGGCGGTGGTAACTAACCACGGCCGAAGCCTCCCACCAGCCAGACCTGGGCCAATTAAGAAAATCTCAATCGGCCCAGCCGGGGATCGAACCCAGGACCTAAGTAAATCCATCGCGCATACCACTGCGCCCCGGACGCCTGGGTTCGAAGTCATAACATAACTAAAAGTTTTGTATGGATTTTTAACTAAATAAAGACACTAAAGAGTTAAGCCGTGATAGCCCAGTGGATGCACCTCTGCTTTTGATTCGGAGGGATTAGGTTTGATCCTTCCTGGGCATGCAGTTCCAACTTATGAGTTTTGTTTGTGTATTTTAAGAAATTAAATATCACGTGTTTCAAACGGTGAAGTAAAAACATTGTGAATAAACCTGCATATCTCAGAATTTCCTTAATTATCTACGTGTGTGAAGTCTGCCAATCCGCAATGGGCCAGCGTGGTGGTCTATTGGCCTAACCCCTCTCATTCTAAGCGGAGACTCCGAGCTGACTTAACCAAATATGGGTTATTAATTGTCGTTATCATCCCAAATTCGGCTCACTGCTGAGCTCGAGTCTCCTCTCAGAATGAGAGGGATTATTAATGATGGGTTATTAATGATGATTCAAAAATATTCGGTAAATGAAATTTATGTTGCTGTAGGTGGGTAACTATAGCTTGGCAAGATTGTTGATGACACTCCCATGTTATGCGGGCGACGGAGGGGGAAGGACTGCGCGGGAGTGAAGTCGAGCGCACGGAGCAGAGGGAAGGACTACGCGGGTATGAAGTCGTGCGCGCAGGGCATCGGGAGTGTTACGATGTTTTCGTTTTTTTTCTTTACAAGTTAGCCCTTGATTACAATCTCACCTCATGGAAAGTGATGATGTAGTCCAAGATGGAAGTGGGTTAACTTGTTAGGAGGAGGATGAAAATCCACACCCCTTCTCGGTTTCTACACGACATCGTACCGGAACGCTAAATCGCTTGGCGGTACGTCTTTGCCTCCCACCAGCCAGACCTGGACCAATTAAGAAAACTTCAATCGGCCCAGCTGGGGATCGAACCCAGGACCTCCGTCTTGGAAATCCACTGCGCCACGGAGGCCGTGAAAACAAATTTGCCAAGTTATAGGTACCATAACTGCATCGAAATAAAGACATTAAAATAATATTAAAAAATGGAAAATTTTAATAGTATTCTTAATCAGTTAAATCAGTCAGTTATCATAAAATAATTATAACTGCATACGGATTGCATGCTAATCACAAGTTTCGTGTCTGCACGCCACTCTGCGTTGTAGTTATACGATCGAGGTAAAGCAACTAAAGATTCTATAGCAAGATGCCATTACATAGTTGTTAAAATATATATTTTTTTAATTTTTGAATACTACTTTTTACGATTTTTTAGCGCTTGATTAATAAGCGAGTCCTATTACCCATAAATATTACCCCATACCCATGGTATGTTCTATGGTTGATTGGAGTAGTGGGCAATGCGTCTGCTTGCTCAGTCCAAGCCTGACAACATTTGGTCATATAATCAATCAATCAAATCGTTTATTTGCTTGAATGTGATACATGAATGCAAAATTTTTAACAATTAAAATATTAGTTTCAATAATTTATCTAATAACATATTTTTGACGTGAAAATTTCAACCTAAATTTAACCGGGAAAAGACGTACCGCCAAGCGATTTAGCGTTCCGGTACGATGCCGTGTAGAAACCGAAAGGGGTGTGGATTTTCATCCTCCTCCTAACAAGTTAGCTCGCTTCCATCTTAGACTGCATCATCACTTACCATCAGGTGAGATTGTAGTCAAGAGTAAAGAATAAAAAAAAAATAACATTTACATTACAATTTATAAACATATTGGTATATACACATATGGGTCATATTTTAAAAGTTATGGCAAATATTCTTTTAAAAAAAACATACAACATATCACAACTTACTGCTAACATGTAATTATTCTATAAATTGTAAGGTTTTTTTTTACATTTTATTTATACGTTCACAAATAAAAAAATGTAATATGCCTATTGCCTAACCTAGCCTAGCCATTTGTTTCTTAACCACATAAGTTCTGGTACTTATGAGTATGTATGGAGTTCACAATCTATCGACAGTTTACAATCTCGCGAGATAGATTATAAAACTAAGGGTATTTACTATTTTATGGTGACATATACGAGTCTACTTCGTCGTTATCAACCCATATTTGGCTCACTACTGAGCTCGAGTCTCCTCTCAAAATGAGAGGGGTTAGGCCAATAGTCCACCACGTTGGCCCAATGCGCATTGGCAGACTTCACACACGCAGAGAATTAAGAAAATTCCCTAGTATGCAGGTTTCCTTACGATGTTTCTCCTTCACCGTTTCAGGCACGTAATATTAAATTTCTTAAAATGCACACAACTGAAAAGTTGGAAGTGCATGCCCCGGCACGGATTCGAACCCACACCATCCGGAATCGAAGGTAGAGGTCATATCCACTGGGCTATCACGCTTCTAAATTTAACTATATAAAAAGAAATAAATAAAAAAAACCCAAGTTTTTGAGTTATATCAAAATAGCGCCCCTATAGCCACTATGACATGGCAGTTGACAGCAAACGTCAAATCGATTACTGCATTGAAAACGTCATCAATCCGCCATTATTACCTACCCGATAAAGTGTTGCATTTCTTGGGAAATAATGAATATTATTTCGAAAGAATTAAAGTAAATTCGTAGACTTGTTTTATAGAAATAGTTAAAAAAATATCTTCTATTCTTTCAGCTAGGGAACAATGACTGATCCTGGGCTCCATACAATTTTGGACCATCTCCTTTCAGTTTTCATAAGATGATTTAATCTATCTTTTCCGTTAGATAACATCGTGTTACAAGTTAAATTACAACAAAATTGGTTAATCTTTTAAAACAAATTCAGATAAAGCCTTCGTTGTATTACGTTTAAGATAAATAATCCCGGACTTAGAAACTTCTTGTGAACTTCAAAAGTCTGCTTAAACACAATTTACCGGATTCATTCTCGTTTCCTTTATTTTGATTTTGATTTATGTAGTAATTTTTGGTAAAGTTATTTCACTTTTGGTTTTCACATCTCCTCATAATCATTAACAATCCATATTCGGCTCACTGTTGAGCACGAGTCTCCTCTCAGAATGAGAGGGGTTAGGCCAATAGTCCACCACGCTGGCCCAATGCGGATTGAAAGACTTCACACTCGTAGAGAATTCAGAAATTTCTAAGGTATGTAGGTTTCCTCACGATGTTATTTCCTTCATCGTATGAGACACGAGATACCTATTTAATTTTCTGAAAATGCACATTACTGAAACGTTGGAGGTGCATGCCCCGGACTGGATTCGAACTTACGCCCTCCGAATAGAAGGCAGAGGTCATATCCACTGAGCTATTATGGATCATTTTTCTATTTAGGTTTATATTCTTTTTTATTTTGAACTTACAGATATAAAACTGAATTTGACGCGAATGATGACGCCAATAGTCTTTACTAATATTATCCCCTACAATACCACAAATAAAATTTGAGGTATTGTAGGGGATATTTTGAAAATTCTGAAGATTTTGAAAATTTTGAAGATTTTGAAAATTCCAAGATGTTACCACTAGAAAGCCACGTTATTTGTATGTGTCATAGGCTATATTTTGTTCCCGTACTCTCACCGAAACGAGAAGAACGCGGGTAAAACCGCAGGGTATAGGCTAATATAACGAGAAGGTACAACTGAAATAGTACCAATTCCGCAATAACGATCTTGTACAAGATATTGCCCAAGTTTATATCAAATTGTAATAAGATATAAGTTTGGTTAGCCACAACGATTACTAATTCTATTGAGTCCCTTCACTGAGTTATACCACAGATACTTAAACCTACTACCTACCTACTACCTTTTTGGCTGGCTTTGGCCGTGGCTAGTTACTACCCTACCGACTAAGACGTACCGTCAAGCGACTTAGCGTTGAAACGATGTCGTGTAGAAACCGAAAGGTGTGTGGATTTTCATCCTCCTCCTATCAAGTTAGCCCGCTGCCATCTTAGATTGCATCGTCACTTACCATCAGGTGAGTTTGTAATCAAGGACTAACTTGTAAAGAATATAAAAAAAACTGTAAGAGCCGAAAAACATCTCACGAAACGTAGCGTGACACATTACGGAGGTCATACTCCGTACCGACTCTTAAATCTATGTTTGTGACCAAATTGATCAAATTTTCATTATTGACATCTGCTAGTAAATAATAAGGCTTGTCTTGAACAAGTATTAGTTCCTTACATTTGAAATTGGCGTTTTGTGATACTGACTACTTGATCTCAATTTTTTAAAACTCAAATTAATTTGGATAGAAGCAGGCGTTACTTTGCGGAAGTTCATCATGATTATATAATGATTTATTTATTTTGCTATCGACGTAAAGTCGACGAACCCATGGTATGTTCGTCGACTTTTCGCGGATGATAGCAAAATAAATAAATCATTATATAATCAAATTAATTTGTTTTTTCCTCTTTTGGGTTTTTCATTGCTTCACTCTGTTTATAAAATAGAATTTAATTTGACGACACTGTGATAACAGCTATATAGGTATTTGTCACAGTGTGTCTCTCTCTTGGAGAGAGACTCTTTCTCTTCTTGATTACCTGGCGTGTCAAAAATACTTTGAAATAAATGAAATATGACTTTTTTCTTTCAGGGATATTATAATTAATAAAACCTACATCGAGCCAATCGAAGGTACTTGCTAAAGGTATTTATAAAATGTTTTATCATTATAAACCTAACGCGGTTTACCCATAAAAGCTTTTTATCATGCGACGGTCTGAAAAACTATCATAAACTTAATATGTCAACATTTTTTAATCTTTACTAATATTATAAAGCTGAAGAGTTAGTTTGTTTGTTTTATTGATTGAACGCCCTAATCTCAGAAACTACTCGTCCGATTTAAATAATTCTTTCAGTGTTAAATAGCCCATTTATTGAGGAAGGCTATAAATTATTTCCGTATTCCTACGAGAACGGGAACCACGCGGCGTCAGCTAGTAATAAATACGTTTGTAGTTTACTAATTTTAAAAATTGTGATTTGAAATTCTCCACAAATTCATTTCACAATGTAAAGGACAATGGTCTATTTCCAAACAAATTTTTGCTGAAATTTTTTTTAAGCGTCTATGAATGAAAAAAATATAAAATGATAGATAATTATTTTCTTAACAATTTATCCTTATGGTTTAATATTATGTGAAGTCTGGAATTCGAGATATTTATGTTTGAAGTTTTAGAGGTTATGTTTTGTCAACAACGAATAGAGACCTACTTTTTAAATTGAAGTCTTAATTATTCCATGATTATGAAGCCGGGTATATGGGTTCGATCGAATAACATTAAAAGTAGGTTTAATCCCCATTTTTCTCTTAGACATGGATAATATACATACTTTATGAAAATTAACCTTCCTAATTAAATCTAAAAACCAACGTGGAATTTAATACAGTAGTGTTTTAAGTCAGTAGTTTAGCGGGAGAATCGGTGTCCATAAACATAAGCGGTCGTTAAAAAAGAATGTAGGTACAGAAAATCAGTTGATAAGTATCGGAAAAATGCAACAAGATTTACAAGACGCTTAAGTACGCAAAACAACGAAATTACGACGCGATGTGACAACTGACTGACAGTTCACAGTTGAATTGTTAGTACATGACTTGTCATAGGAACACGTAAAAGTATCGATACTTTATAGTATCGATTAATGATTATTGATCTCATTCCGATACTGTTATTTTTGTAATCAATAAGTAATCTTCAGGAAATTACTTTCTATTTTTACTTACGTTTTACCTTTATTTAAAATCATGACGAACATACTTAAACGATAAATACGTTTGTAAACACTTGTTCCTTTCCTTTGATTATTAAAATATATCATATGGCTTACTGTTGGTAATAATTGTTATTAACATGTTTGACTATTATATTTTGTTTATTTTATTACTTAAATGTAAATTGCCGCCAATTAAGAGTGAACTTTAGCAATATTTTGTCATGATTAGAAATAAGTAATTTAAATGAAATAGGTGTACCTATTGCATTTAAATTAATTACTATTACTTGTTAGAAAATCAAAATGTTTTATAAATATTTCAAATTAATTATATTAATTCGTCATGAATATTAGTTTATATGTTTGTTCTACTGAAATTAAACTGATGTCATTGAATACGTGTAGTTCAATGACGATATTTTATTCGATTCGATACTAGCGCGTCCCTAGTTGTCCGATATATGCAATATTCGTATAAATAGTATGGTTGCCTTGCTCAATTATTTAAATGTAATTGATGTGAATATATTTTAGTTTTTGGACTTAATTAGACATTTTGCTCTGTTTCAAAAAATTAAATAAATTATTTTCTACAAACTGTAATAGTTTACATTAGTAGACGCTTATGAATTCTATCAACAAACACCAGACCATTGTCCTTTCCGTTAATAATGAAACGAGTATAATAAAAAAAAATATAAGTTTATCGATATTTTATCCCTTCCTCCCTTCCAATTAATCATAAAGGTAAAAAAGAATGGAATATTAACGCAATATTTTTTATTATTTTATTAATTAATTAGACACAATTTTAATTAAATTTAAATATCTAATAACTACAATTCATTATTTTTATTTCGTAAATATACGTTGAATATTTCTATATATATTATTATTTCTATCAGGCGTAGCCATGTTTTCTATGGCCTAGCGTAACTAGGCCTAGCTTAAATATTAAAAAAAAATCAAATAAGCTAATATAGTTATTATCAATTTGAGGTAATGTACTTACCTTTAAAACACATTTAATACAATAATTATAATAATTTCCATCAACTTAAATGCAACTTTAAAAGGGTATGCTTTCCAATTGGTCCCATAGTAATGAAGTCTGGTGATTTTAAACAAAAAAAAGAATTTTTAAATCGGTTCAGGCGTTTTCGAGTAAAAGGTGAACATACAGAAAAACAAAAGATTTCGACGAATTGAGTAGTAGTATTGTATTTTTAACCGACTTCAAAAAAAGAGGAGGTTCTTCTTTTTTTGAAGTCGGTTAAAAATACGCAGTAATTAATAAATTCTTTCAGTTATTATAACCATTGTATAAGTACATATTAAGTCATTTATTCTTTACCTAAAAATTACCTATAAGCTTTAGGAATAAGTCCGACACTGCAGAATCCTTCATTTATTAAAAGTATTTTTAATAATATATGTAATGTAGTATATGTAAATAATAAATATACTATTTATTTTTGTTGCATTATCCTGCATTTAATAACTTTAATTCCTATATTTTATTGCTTTTAGCAATAAGACCGCCTTTGCACATACTTGTTTTCTATGTTATTGTTTTTGTTTTGTGCAATAAAGTATAAATAAAATAAAATAAAAATACAATGAAGAATAATTAAATAAAATCAAATATAACTTTTCAAACTCTATAACTGTTACATATTTGTTTAATTAATTTCTTTATAAAAATTGTTTTACCAATAAGTCCGCCTTTTCCCAAACCCTTAAAATTTATTAAAAGTACTTTAAAAACGCAATAAAGAATAAATAATAAACTCACCCTTAAGAAAATCCCACTGTACTATCCAAAACACCAAAAAAAAACTCCTAAAACACACAGCACAATTAACACAAACACATATCATATAGATTTATTCACTAGGTTTTTAATCGTACACACTCAACTAAGTTTTCCACAATTTTCCACGTAACAGAGCCTACGTTAGGAGAGGACGCGACCTCTTTCAGCCTCTGATAGCTAGCGACTGACTGTCGTAACGAGTAACGACTAACGTATCGCTTATTTATGAATTAAAACATTTTCTTTTATTAACTTTTAATTCATTCGCGAGTTACCTTTTTCATTATATGTTATTAAACGTGTTTTTTCATTCATTATCTATATTCTATACCTACTCGTACTGATACTATGAAGAGGTAAAGTTTGTTGAGTTGTAGTTATATCTTGTAATATCTGGATCTAGTTAACAGATTTTAAATATTCTTTTACTAATAGCCACGTTATTTGTGAGTAACGTAATTTTATTTCCGTATTCCGATAAGAACGGGAGCTATCACGAAATTTCAAAAACCGCTTGACGTATAAAGATAACATTTAGCAGGGAGGTAGTTTATGGATGATATACGTCCACTAAGAACGGATTTTGTGAGAGGGCCGGATTAAGGAGGTATAAGGACAGACGAAATCGCTGGCGTCCACTAGTTAAGTATAGCTATAATAACAATTTTGTCTATAACGAGGAACTAATGACGTTATAACATGTGAAAAAATCCTATCCACTACTCTAGGTTACAAAAAGTATAAATTCTTATTGCAAGTGTATATCATCATTACAGTTCGTTTCATATAGGATGGTGCAGGTGACAGTTCGTTTCACTCTTGAAAGTTAGCCGCGATTCTTACGTATTATGAACATCATACATGCGAGTGTCACAGTACCCATGTTATCTGAAAAACACTTTAACAAATCATATTCGGCTCACTATTGAGCACGAGTTTCCTCTCAAAATGAGAGGGGTTATCTCTAGTATGCAGGTTTCCTCACGATGTTTTTCATTCAGCGTTTGAGTTTAATTTCTCTTCAAAAAAATGCTGAACTAATTTCCTAAAATTACTGAAAAGTTGGAGGTGCATGCCCCGGGCCGGATTCGAACCTACGCTCTCCGAATCGAAGGTAGAGGTCATATCCACTGGGCTATCACGTCTTTAGCGTGCAATTCATTCATTCATTTAAGCGGTATTGGACTAAAAAAAGAAAAACAAACGACTAAAGTCTGGCAAGTTCGTTGATAACACTCCCATGATATGCAGGCGACAAGGGGAAAGACTGCGCGGGTGTGAAATCGTGCGTGCGGGGAAGTGCATCAGTCGTGTGTTTTTATTCATCGCTACACGCCCCCAGGCCCAGCAACATCGGGAGTGTTACGAACGAAGCTATAGTAAAGAAGTCTCGGATATCCACTAGTGACGTAAGAAGACATGACCGAATTCCGTAAATACGAGGGACATTGGATATTCTCACCCGATCCGAGCGGGTCACGAAAGGGCTCATTACACCTTTATTAGCTCAATCACGATGTTCACTTGATTAGCTCAATACACATTCAAACATAATTGGATAAAATTCATTTTTCAAATTCAACCGACTTCGAAATCACCAAAATAAACCCTAAAAAAGCGAAAAATAACATCGTATGTGTCGTTGTGTGTGATCACTTTGAAGGTGCCAAGCCAGTGGCGTATTAACAAAGCATTTTCTGAAAGAACCACGAGATAGAACCGTCTGAAAATCCTAAAACTTTATGATTTAAACGGCTTTAGTTAATGCATCATTGTGTTAGCACCGCCTTCAAAGTGATCAGAGTTCAAAGTGAATAACCATTCCCGGCCCAGGGCTATCCTAAAGACCCGGCAATTTACATACATCTAAAAAAAATTGATAATTCTACTTTAATTATGATATCGTTACTTTATCAAAAAAAGTTTGCTACAATGTTTTACGACATTGTTTACTAATAACAGTTGAAGACTTATGATTGGTTTGTTTGTTCGAACCCATGGTTCTCGAGGAATTCGTGACAAACTAAATTTCACGCGGACGAAGTCGAGGGCGTCCGCTAGTAAAACATAAAATTTAATGCCTTTAGGTATTATTTTTTATTCATTACAAGTTAGCCCTTGACTGCAATCTCACCTGATGGTAAGTGATAATGCAATCTAAGATGGAAGCGGGCTAACTTGTTAGCAGGAGGATGAAAATCAAATGAATCGATGGAACGCTAAATAGCTTGGCGGTACGTCTCTGTCAGTAGAGTGGTAACTAGCCACGGCCGATGCCTCCCACCAGCCAGACCTGGACAAATTAAAAAAACCTCAATTGGCCCAGCCGGGGATCGAACCTCCGTCTTGTAAATTCACCGCGCGTCACGGAGGGCGTTTGTTTTGTGGAACGAATCGAATCCAGGACCTAGGTTCATTGACCGTGGAACAATTGAGACTTTAACTAGTAAGTTAACTACACCATTATCAACTTTAAGGTAATAAAGAATTTCACTGGTTATGCAGCTTTTCCCTCCGTATTTTCACCGACTGCTTTCCAGCGATAAATTAAAATAACAAATTAAGCACTAAAACTTTTAATGAAAATGTGGAGGTACTTTTTGTCCTAATTACTGTTGGTTGATCTACATAATGAATTTTTTCATTCTGAAAACAAGTTACCGCTTGATTCTGGTAGTTGTAACTACGTACTGGAACGCTAAAACCCATTGCGGTACGCTAATGGTAAATTCACTAATTTTGACGTAAGTTATCTAATAGAATTAACATCAAATCAATAACAACCGCATTTTTCATATTCCGTAAAGCCTATTTTGTTAACTAGAATCGCAATGTCAACTGATAAATATCATTTACCTACTCTATCATTATTAAGGTTGCCTGGAAGAGATCGCTACTAAGCGATAAGGCCGCCTTTTGTAGTCTTTTTTCTTATGTTTCTGTTTTGCTTGTTCTCTTTTATTTTTTGTGGTGTACAAATAAAGAGTATTAAATAAATAAATAAAATAAATATCATATACATATAATCTCAATTTTGATCATTAATACGGTAAATTTCGTATAATATATCAACAAATATACGTCAAAAATAGTGAATTAGCCCGCTGCAGGCTTTGACGTATATTTGTTGACATATAATATACGAAAAAATAGAGATTCTATGTAACAATGAATGTCATCCGGAGACTACAGCTGACAGCCCTTCGTGGTTATCATACAACAAGTAAAAGACATTTCTCAGTTGATTTGATGTTTGTTTTAATAGGTTGTTAATGAAAATCAAAATGGGAAAACAATGAGCTAATGTTACTCGTTGATAATATAGTTTTCTATTGCTAAAAGAAAATCAAATTATACCCCTTCATAATATTAGTCTTTCTATTCAGTCTTTCTTTTATTTTAATTAACTCCAATTAATTAGGAGTAGTAACGACAATACTCCAGCGGGCGGGGATCGAACGACTACCTCTTGGTGATGAATCCAGCTCATTTACCACTAAGCTGTTGAGGCTTTAAGTTTAGATAGTGCTATGTAAAAGCCCTGATAGCCCTGTGGATATGATATCTGCCTTAAATTTCGGAGGGCGTAGGTTCGAATCCGGTCAGGGCATGCACCTCCAACTTTTCAATTATATGCATTTTAAGAAATTAAATATCAAGTGTCTCAAACGGTGAAGGAAAAACATCATAAGGAAAACCAGCATACCTGAGAATTTTCCTTATTCTCTACGTGTTTCTGAGAGGAGACTTGTGCTCAGTAGTGATCCAATATTGGTTGAAAATGATGATGTGAATCTTATTTCGTTGTAAGGGAAGCGAGACAATATTACAGGGGATGAAGCGACGGGGCAAACATACTAATACAATCGCACAATGCCTGAAAGGGAGGTAATGTTATTTACTGACAATATAGTTTTCCATTACTGAAAGAAAATCAAATGCAGCTTATTTACCACTAAACCTATTGAGGTTTTAAATTCGAATAGTGATTTGTGAATCTTGTTTCGTTGTAAAAGAATCCCTGTAAGCCTAATCTGGTGAAGATCAATAGGTTTCACTAGCTCAGGGAAGCGAGACAATATTACAGGGGATGAAGCGACGGGGCGAACATGCTAATACAATCGCACAATGCCTGAATAAGTAATGGTCTGTGAAAGGCGACGGAACACCCGGAATTTGTAGAATTAGATCCACGCGACGAAATTTATATCCCGTTATATACGCAAAAGGATGTTGCCTAGATAACAGCGTTTACAGATAACTTCAAGCAATTTTCAAGCTCGTTTGGACGGCCTCCGTGGCGCAGTGGTCTGGCTGGTGGGAGGTTTCGGCCGCGGCTAGTTACTACCCTACTGGCAAAGACGTACCGCCAAGCGATTTAGCGTTCCGGTACGATGCCGTGTAAAAACCAAAAGGGGTGTGGATTTTCATCCTCCTCCTAACAAGTTAGCCCGCTTCCATCTTAGACTGCATCATCACTTACCACCAGGTGAGATTGTAGTCAAGGGCTAACTTGTACAGAATAATAAAAAAAAAAACTTGCTAAGGATTTTTCCTTCTGTATTTATACAGGGTGCTCGGGAATATTTTCCATAACTTCAAAGTGTTGAGGAGTTCACTTATAGGAGCCGAACTGCATCCTACTACTATTATAAAGGCGAAAGTTTGTAAGTATGGATGTATGGATGTTTGTTACTCTTTAACGCCGCTACTACTGAAGCGATTTGGCTGAAATTTGGAATGGAAATAGATTTTACTCTGGATTAACACATTGGCTTTAAATCCCGGAAAAATCCATGGTTCCCGAGGGATTTGTGAAAAAATGAATTTCACGCGGACGAATTCGCGGGCGTCCGCTAGTAACTAATATTTTTTAAAGCTAAAAAAAACTGTTATGTTTTCATACAAAGTAATTCAAATAATTCCGACTATCCCTGTAACACACGCCTTTATATCTTTGCATTATAAAATACTTGAAACTTGGCTACGTCATAATTATAAGGATGCATTTTACCCCGAAAATATATATAAATATTTTTTTTTATAAGTTAGCCCTTGACTACAATCTCACCTGATGGTAAGTGGTAATGCAATCTAAGATGGAAGCGGGCTAACTTGTTAGGAGGAGGATGAAATTCCCCTTTCGGTTTCTACACGACATCGTGCCGGAACGCTAAATCACTTGGCGGTACGTCTTTGCCGGTAGGGTAGTAACTAGCCTCCAGCCTTCATCTTTTTCCACTTGAAATTCAGATTTTCACAAATCTCGTTGGAACCATGGGGTTTTCCGAGATAATAAGTATCCTATAATTATTGTTTGGTATAAAATATTTGGCATATATTTATTTTTAAATATGACCAATATTCCTATTCCCCTCCCACTGACGAAGACGACGACAACAACTATGACGATGATTATGATGATAGGCCAACCCGAATTGAGGCAGCGTGGTGGGTCTACGCTCCATATCTCCTCTCCTATAAGGAGGAAGACCTGGTCATGCAGTAGGCCATTAAAATAGGCTGATAATTATGATAAACATATTAGAATGCATGATGTTTTCTTTTACTCACAAAATGAAAAGGAAATAAAATTACAGACACAACCCGTTACAGTTATATTAATAAAAAGGTATAGATTGAACGAATCCTGTTATGGTTGCAAATAGTCAAAACAATATACCGGAATGAGGAAAAGTAAGGTAAAAATACCTATTTAATAATACGTGTAACAAAATAATAAGGACAAGAGGGAAATGGTCTTGTAAACGGGGGTTCCGTATAACGTAATGATGTCATTACATTATTTGTAGGCAAGAAAACGTATTCAAAAATGAGGTTGCCCAAAACAAAGCTATCTCTTTTAACGAGTTGTATTCTCATAGAAATAAGTACATGAGAAGGTTTTAAGGTATGACTTGAACTTTATCCTAACGAAAAATTATTATAATACATATTATTATTAATGAGAGCCGTGATAGCCTAGTGGATATGATAATAATAAACATCCTGTATAGATATTAGATACATTTACGTTTATAGAATAGGATAGGCTGTTGCAAATGCCTCCATATATTCTCAGAAAATTACCTGAGGAAACTTTTATCAAGAAAAAAAGTAATGTTACGGAAATATAATTAATTAATTTTGGACGCTTACATCCAAATGGTGAAAAATATTATCAAGTGCCGTAAAAGTACCTAGGCCTGAATATTTAGTTAGGTAGTTTTACAGCAGTTGTAAATAAAAAACTTGGAAAAATATTCAATTTTAACATGAAATGCTTTGAGTTTGAGAATATTATTATGCATTTTTTTTTAAAAAATCGCTTGCATACAAAGATAGTTGTAACGATATTATAGTTAGTTGACGTCCGTCAAGTACGGATTTAGCGACAGGGCCGGATTGAAGAGGTCTAATCTAAGGGCTGTCGAAGTCGTGGGCGTCCACGAGTATGTAATGTTACTTTTTATGAATATGTGTGATGTCCTTGTGACATTTAATAATTTACGTAACTGTCCTCAAAGGCAAACAAATATATCATTATTAACGCACGGAATCCTAAAAAATGAGCGGCAATATTAATAAAAATTCGCAAAACGAACTAAAAAGGGTCGCTGTAAATAAAACAATATCGAAATGGCGGCCATTTTACCCACCGTCCGCCATTTTTGTTTTGGCTCTATATCCGTTTATTCATGGTATTGGATTATGGAGGCTTTCACGGGTATGTAGAATTAAGCCTATTTACGTTTAGGAGATTAACGCTTGACCGCAGTAACACCTGATGGGAAGTGTTGTACCTTTTAAGTTAATTTAAAAATTTTCAAATAATCCTACATATGAAATCCTGTTTATAACTGGAAGTAGGTGTGTACCCACATTCGGCTCACTGTTGAGCACAAGTTTCCTCTCAAAATAAAGGGTTAGGGGGGTCCACCACGCTGGCCCAATGCGGATTGGCAGACATCACACATTTAGAGAATTATGAAAATTCTGAGGTATGCAGGTTTCCTCACGATGTTTTTCCTTCACCGTTTGAGACACGTGATATTTAATTTTTTGAAATGCACATAATTGAAGAGTTGGTGCATACCCTGAACCGGATTTGAACCTACCCTCCTTTTCCGAATCGAAGGCAGAAGTCATATCATCAATCATTATGTACTTCTGAGAAGTTAATTGTGGTATTGGTACTAAAACAGCCGATTAATAAGTAATAAAATATACAATAGTCTAAAACCTGGAATGGCTTGGAAACCTCACCCAGAGGTGATTCGATCCACGCCCGTTGGACTATTATTTTACCCACTCTTTTCCGACTAGTTGGAGGGAAAAATGGTTATATTTATAAGACTAGCTGACGCCCGCGACTTCGTACGCGTGAAATTTCATCATTAACCCATATTCGGCTCACTGCTGAGCTCGAGTCTCCTCTCAGAATGAGAGGGGTTAGGCCAATAGTCCAACACGCTGGCCCAATGCGGATTGGCAGAGAATTAAGAAAATTCACTGGTATGTAGGTTTCCTCACGAAGTTTTTCCTTCACCGTTCGAGACAAGTGATATTTAACTTCTTAAAATGCACATAACTGAAGAGTTGGAGGTACAGGTACTTGAAATTTAGTTATTCACAAATCCCTCGGGAACCATGGATTTTTCCGCTATGAAAGCAGCAGTTCAGTTCTGCTTTAGTAGAACGTAAAGGAGGCACAAATATACACACTTTTATACATACAAATATACATATATACATACTTTCAAAGAAAAGCAAGTAACAGCAGATTTCATGTAATAGAAATAATGTTATAATTAAAACCTCCTCTCACATGTTTATTTTAATGTCGGGTCAACGTAAGCACCCAATAATGCTCACGAAAATCGCCTACTTAACGAGAATTGAACGCCAATAAAGGGGAGGTATTTAACCCTTGTTTCTGTTAAAAAGACTGTTAATTCATTTATTAATCGGAGCTTAAATGGTAGGTGCTTAAATGTTAATGGCATTTCGTTAACTACTTGATTAACTTATTTAGCTTCGGTGCTTCAGTGCTCTTATCGTGGGACGTATAAAATTTTTAAAAAGGTTTTTTGTTTTTTTATTAACCAACTTCAAAAAAGGAGGAGGTTCTCAATTCGAGTCTATGTTTTTTTTGTGTATGTTACTCGTTTTGTGTTAATTTTGCGTTTCTGAAAGGTTAGGTACATAAAAAAACTGTTTGAAAACCCTTAATCTTTAGATATTTTTACATGGCTTGAAATAATACACCACCGCGTTAGCATTGCCTTCAAAGTGATCAACAGATAGAACGTTTTAAGATGTTATTTTTTGCTTTTTTAGTTTAGTTGGAACATTTTATGTTTTTGAAGTTGGTTGAATTTTTTTTTATTAATTTTTTTTATATAGACTAATATTGTCTTTGAACAACTTGCATGAACTATATAAAACATTTTTTTTTTCTCTTCAAGTCTATAGCGTCTCACAGTTATTGTGTTGTTTTTTTTTTAATTTCACATATCTAACTTGGGTTATACGAATCTAAAGATACATTTCTTACGTAAATTCGTTGAGAACTTTGGAAGGTACGATGTAATAAAGAATATTACATACATACAAGAAACGTGCAAAAACCGTAACCCTTTTTGTAGTCGTGTAAAAAGGCCTTTTGACACCTAAACAAGCGTGTATTTATTCATGCCACCCCTATATTTCGATTATCTAGGTTTACTAATATTATAAAGAGGAAATACTTGATTGTTTAATTGTTTGCATTAAATAGGATAACTACTGGAGTGATTTAAAACATTATTTCACCATTAGAATCCTACATTACTGTTGAACATGGGCTATACAAAGCGGATTGTTTATTAGTTACTTATAGAGTTATACGGGTATAAAATAAGGCCCATGTTACTCATTTGATATTTTTCCATTGGTCAATGGAACGGCCCAGTAGTCATAGCCTATTCGATACAACAAAAAACAAATCTAATCTCTTTAAAACATTAATTTACTTAAGCTCCCGCTGTTTTATGAAAATAACGTTATAGTGTGCCTCTACCCTAAACGTTACGAATTTATTCGACAATTTTCGTCGCTCAAGAAGTTGCGAAAGTTCCATCTTTGAAGAATATTTCTTAAAAGCTTTATCTGGCACATTAAATACTTTTATCTACTTATTTAGGCGATAATCTTTTGATCCTTAAGTATTTGGAATTTTCATTTGAGCGTCTTTCTTTTCATGGTCCTCTGGTATAGACTGGCAAACGCATTTTACAAGTTAGCCCTTGACTGCAATCTCACGTGATGGTAAGTGATGATGCAATCTAAGATGGAAGCGGGCTAACTTGATAGGAGGAGGATGAAAATACACATCGTTTTCGGTTTCTACACGACATCGTACCGGAACGCTAAATCGCTTGGCGGTACGTCGTTGTCGGTAGGGTGGTAACTAGCCACGGCTGAGGCCTCCCACCAGCCAAAATGAACACCAGCATTAGCAATGACTCGTACGCAAATCACAATTGATAGATTATGTATAGATAATATGTCTTCTGTGGTTGGAAACTATAGGGGGAAAGACTGCGCGGGTGTGAAACCGTGCGTGCGGGGAAGTGACGTGCATTAGTCGTGGGTTTTTCGTTCATCGCTACACGCCCCCCGCCCCGCGCGGACCATCGGGAGTGTTACGAAGGAAGTTGCCAAGATATATTAAATAAAATACACGCATACGATATTTCATTAAAATCGGTCTAACGACGAAGAATAATAGAGACTATAGGACGCCCGCGATTTCGTCTGCGTTCATTTCAGTGTTTCACAAATCCCACGGCAACTGCCGTGGACTCTTTTTTAAGAACTTTTAAAGGAGAACAATTCTGTCGTATATGATTTTTGCAAAATATTTTGAAACATTCTTCATTGGTGCTCCGCTCCTATTGGTCTTAGCGTGATAATATACAGCTTAACGCCTTCCACGATAAATGGACTATCTAACACTGAAAGAATTTTTCAAATCGGACGAGTAGTTCCTGAGATTTGCGTCCTCAAACAAACAAACTCTTCAGCTTTATAATCCTACTAATATTATAAACGTGAAAGTTTGTATGGATGTTTGGATGTTTGTTACTCTTTAACGCTGCTACTACTGAAGTGATTTGGCGGAAATTTGGAATGGAAATAGATTTTACTTTGGATTGACACATAGGCTACTTTTTATTCCGATAAAATCCATGATTTGCGAAAACTGATGATTTTGATGATATGAATGGTTGTTACTCTTTCACGCCTCCACTACTTAACCGAATTAGCTGAAATTTGGTATTGAGATATATTATAGCATGGATTAACACATAGGCTACTTTTTATCCCGGAAAAATGATTCCCGAGGGGTTTGTGAAAAACTAAATTCCACGCGGACCAAGTCGCGGGCTTCCGTAGTATTGGTATTATTAATTGAACACAAGTAGTAGTTATTGTTAAATATTATGGGATTCATACAAACGTAATATAAAAAGAAAAAAAAATCTATTAAAAATATGTATAACTAATTTGTATGAAATAAATAAAGACTTTATTATTATGATGAATTTTACTCTCACGCCCGGTACAAAATAAATATATATAAGGCCAAAAGGAAAATACATAAATTTACTTAGATAGGCAAAATAATAAACATAAATATATGCTACATAAATACATATATGCACCGGGCGGAGGATTCACCCCGGCAGGGAGACTAAACGGCCGGGGGTCAGGGCGACAGGTGGCGAAACCGGCGGACTATTCTAGCCGAGTCCAAGACCGCTTTTTGCATCTTGCCTGCGAGCGAACTGCCACGGAACCCCAGCCGCCTTAAATGGTGAGCGAGACTGACTGGGATCAAACCATTGGCAGATATGACGATTGGGATGATTTCAGTGGACTCCACATGCCACATGGCGGTAACCTCGTGAGCCAGATCAAGATACTTGCGTTTTTTCTCCATCTCAGCTCTCACAAGGTTCTCTTCATATGGAATTGTGATGTCCACTAAAAACACCCTCGACTGTGCCCGGTCCAACACCACGATGTCAGGCTTATTCGCAAGAATTATTATTATTATTATTATAGTAGTTATTGTGTGAAAATGTAAGCTGGCCCGATTGTCTCTAAGCCTGGCTATTCTAAAGCCTAAATTAGCATTAGCACAAAATAATTGATAGCTCAGCCACGCTTAACTAGAACTAATAGCGGCAACTGGAAATGCATCGTTTATTCCGTTAAGAGTCACATGAACTGGGTAAGCGGCTCAAACTAATGTAGCGGCAATGCTTTCCGCTACTAAACGATAACATTTGTTACATGTGCATTATGTTAATTAACCATTATTTAAGTTTAATAATTAATAATGTGAATTTACTAATAAATTAGTAGTACCTCCTAACAAGACAACTAGAGCCGTGATAGCCCAGTGGATATGACCTCTGCCTCCGATTCCAGAGGGTGTGGGTTCGAATCCAGTCCGGGGCATGCACCTCCAACTTTTCAGTTGTGTACATTTTAAGAAATTAATCACGTGTCTCAATCGGTGAAGGAAAGCATAGTGAGGAAACCTGCATACCAGATAATTACCTTAATTCTCTGCGTGTGTGAAGTCTGCCAATCCGCATTGGGCCAGCGTGGTGGACTATTGGCCTAACCCCTCTCATTCTGAGAGGAGACTCGAGCTCAGCAGTGAGCCGAATATGGGTTAATGACGACGACCTCCTAACAAAAATGCATTGAAATACTGTAATAGCCAGGTTTCAAGGGTCCAGGTCTAAGTATACTTATAACTTTTATTACCGAAAAATTGCTGAAATTAAATAAGACTATGTGATTAATTGATTACCATACACACACTCCCCCACACACACCACAAACACACACACACATATACAAACCCACCACCACACACGCATAAACTGTTATATTCTTGTTTCACTACTGTGGAAGAAAGTGATTACCACAATACAGGGAATCCTAGTGTGTAAGATCACAGACTTATGTAAATTATTTTTATGTGTACTAGTGAATCAATAAATATTATTATTATTATTATAACTATACTAATATTATAATTCTGGAATTGTCCGAAATATTCCTGATGATGGTGTGGGTTCGAATCCGGTCCAAAATATAAAATAAAAAATAACAACCAAGAAATGAACTTAAACAACTAATAGCCAAATGGGTTATTTGATTTGCTATAAGACGCTATTTATGACGTGGCGCAGTGGTATGCGCGGTGGATTTATAGAATGGAGGTCCTGCGTTCGATCCCCGAGTGGGCCGATTAGGGTTTTCTTAATTGGTCCAGATCTGGCTGGTGGGAGGCTTCTACTGTGACAGACGTACCGCCAAGCGATTTAGCGTTCCGGTACGATGTCTTGTAGAAACCGAAAGGGGTGTGGATTTTCATCCTCCTCCTAGTTGGCCCGCTTCCATCTTAGATTGCATTATCACTTACCATCAGGTGAGATTGTAGTCAAGGGCTAACTTGTTAAGAATAAAAAAATAGACACAGTTCGTCTTGTTAACATAAGGCGTAAGTTCCAGGTTCAAGAAATTGTACATTTCGACTCAAACCCAGTACCAGTGGCGTGCACTTCATACATGCATTAAAGTACTGCATACCCTAAGACTTCTCTTCTTAATGCTAATTAAATGAATTTTCCAGTTTGCTTAATTTTTAATTACTAGTGCATACCCTGATCGACAACCTTATGCACGCCCCTACCCAGTGCCATTTCACGCGCCTCACTGTGACCTCGTTTATAAGCTACTAGAACATAATATATTCGCCCTAAAACCAAACACAAAGCAAACCCAATACCTTCCTTATTTCCTTAACACGTTTGTTTATGGATATTGGTTGCCATCAAACAGTATTTGAAAGCCGCCCCGAGTAGGGTGACCATATTCCAATACTAAAAATAAAATTATAAATGCGAAATTAACTCTGTCTGTCTGTCTGTTACCTTTTCACGGCTGAACCGATCAAGATGAATTTTGGTATGATCGTAAATGGGACCTTGGAGCAAAACATAGGATACTTTTTGACCCTAAAATAAAAATAGAAGCGGGTGAAATAGGGGTGGAAAATTTGAATGGAAAGTCTTTCATTGCTAGAGTTACAGTTTTAAAAATTTGTTTGTAAATGATGAAAAACCCAAAATAGGTGTGAAAATTATGAAAATTATGAAAAAAATACGAAATATAATGTGATTCAAGAATTTTTAAAATTCAACCCTCAAAGTTGCGAAATAGAGGTTGAAAGTTTACATTGATTTCAAGCGTACGAAGTCGCGGGAGTCTGCTAGTACTAAATATAAACAAGTCTCAGAAAAACCTATCATGCCTTTAAAACATCGATTCCCAAAGTGGTACAGGGGTCTATGGAAGATTTGGCGAGGGTCTACGTTGACGTGACATAAAAATGGGGGTTCGCGATTCGTAAGCGGGGGTCCACAAAAGTTTATCTGGTTTCATATCGAAGTTTTCTAAATAAAAGTGTGTGTAGATATCAAAAATTAAAGTTGGCTGCAATAATTTTTACCTGGATAATTTTACTTTTTGTCATTCACTCACAGCACTATTAATTAATTAACTAAGTAATCAAATCACCCTTTTTTAAACTGATATTTCGTGTGCCTATTGATTCAGCTGCAACAAAATATATTATATAATTCTATAGGTAGGGTAGAAACTAGCCACGGCCGAATCCACTCCCACCAGCCAGACCTGGAACAATTAAGAATAAATAAATTCTTCGTGAATCTTCTGCGTGAATAGTATTTTTAATAGGAAAATGGTCACCCTATAGCTAATAACTCTACAATAGATACTCGTAAAACCCATGTAGAAAATATAGCCTCCGTATGCAAGGCCGAGTTTGACCATTTGTCATATCGTTAGCACAGATTAATCAATAATGTACAGAAGGAGCGTACAGAACACGACGGTGTCGTAGCCACACCGAATACAAAATTCAAAAAGTAATACATTCTCGAGTCGAACAATAAGATGGAGTATTTTTTATTGGTAATTATTGATTATTATAATATTAATTTACGTAATTGTTGTATGTGTTTTTTTAAATACAAATTATGAAAATATTTTGTGTATGCGGGTGTCAAGGAGACGCGTGACGTTTGTTTTTTTTTAATGAGTTTCACCAGCTTCAGTACGTTGCTTGTAAATAATCACTCTGCTTACTCTGTGATCGTTAGGTACTTATTATCAGTTCATTTCATTGATTAGATTTCATATAAGTAGATACATAATCTTTATCAGCATAATGAAATGGTCCACTATAAAGGTTTTATAGGAGAGAATTTATTACTCTTAGCCCACTAACTGATTACCTACAGCTATAGCTTGGCAAATTGGCCGATGGTCCGCGCGGGCCGGGAGGGGGTTAACGATGCCCCGCTCGCACGACTCCACACCCGCGCAGTCCGTTCCCCCCATCGCCCGCATATCATTGTAGTATCAACGAATTTGCCAAGATATAATAACTAAGAGCTGTAATGGCCCAGTATATGACTTCTTCCTTCGATTCGGAGGTTGTAGGTACGAATCCAGTCCGGGGCATGGACCTCCAACTTTTCAGTTGTGTATATTTTAAGAAATTAAATATCACGGTCTCAAACGGATGAAAACATCGTGAGGAAACCTGCTTAGAAATTTTCTTAATTCTCAATGTGTGTGAAGTCTGCCAATCCGCATTGGGCCAGCGTGGTGAGCATGGTGGTCTGAGAGGAGACTCGTGCTTTAACAGTGAGCCGTATATGGGTTTTTAATGAAGCCCACCAACCCGCATTTGATAAGCGTGATGGATCTACAAATCGCCGCGCCTACAAGGAGCCTGTGCCCTGCAGTGACTACAATCAAATTAGCAATTGACTACAATCTCACCTGATGGTAAGTGATAATGCAATCTAAGATGGATGCGGGCTAATTTGTTAGGAGGAGGATGAAAATCCACACCCCTTTCTGTTTCTACACGACATCGTACCGGAATGCTAAATCGCTTGGCGGTACTTCTTTGTCAGTAGGGCGGTAACTAGTCACGGCCTAAACCTCCCACCAGACCTGGACCATTTAAGAAAACCTTTACCGGCCCACCCGGGGATCTAACCCAGGACTTTCGTCTTGTAAGTCCACCGCGCATACTACTGCACTGTTGATAATGTTGAGTAAATGCAACATTATTACGGCTATTTACGAGTATCTATCACATTATTATCGTAACACATTCGCACGATATACCGCATCTGCGGAGATTTACGGGAGTGTGGAATGTCATCAGTGTCGCATTACAGCTATCGCGCGGGTTATATGCCTTCCTTTTCCTGGCTCTCCTGTAGTTGGTGCCAGGGGAGAGCACGGGTTACACTGGGGCAGGGTAGGGACTTTACTTAATTAATCACCGCTACTTCTTCTGATACGAGTATATAAAGTTCTCACGTCACTATGTTTGTTCCCATACTCATCCGAAACGGCTTGACTGATTTTTATTTATGAATTTTTTTATGCATATTCAGTCTGTCTGTCTGAGAAGTCAGAGAATCGGCTACTATCTATTTTTCAAACCAAGTGATAAGGGTGAATAAAATTCATTTCTTGTTATTTTTTTATTATGTGGCATTAAAAAATACAGACAACCCTAAATTTTCACTTTTCTATCACCAATCCCTGCTTTTTTATGTCATTAGGGTAGGGGTAGGGTAGAAGTAGCTTGGTAGGTGTATGGTAGGGTGGGAGTAGAGTAGGATACGGGTAGGGAATCAAAACGAAGCTTGACTGGATCAGCTTGTAATCTCTGGTTCTACTGAACGAATTTCAAAAACTATTTCAGCAACAGAAATCCACGTTCTTGTGGAACTATACACATGTGAAACAGCTCAAATATATAAAACACAACTGAGCTGATTGATCGAAAACGGGTAATATAAGTTTGTCTTATGTATATGGGTCTGGGTGTCTGTGGCATGTTATTATAAGCTAATGGACCGATTATGATGATGTTTTTTTATGAAATGATAAAATTAAATAAGATTCGTATCCTTGTATAGGATTTTTTCACCATCGTCAATAACAGCCGATGGACGCCCACTGCTGGACATAGGCCTCTTGCATGGACTTCCAAACAAAATGGTCTCGAGCCGCGAGCATCCAGCGTCTCCCTGCAATCCACTTGATGTCCTCGGTCCACCGACACTGCGCTTTCCGATCGCCTTTCCAGCACCTTGGGACCCCAACGTCCATCGGCTCTTCGAACTAGGGGAATTTTTACTAGTTTACAATTGTTAGTATTTTGACTTATTGTATATCTAATAATAATTGATAACGATGGTAATTCGCTATCTTGTATAGTTATCTAACTCCAGACATACTAGGCTACTACAGAGGTTACATTACGTAGCGATCATTCGTGTGGTGTCAAGAGTCGCATTACACGCCGCTATCGAGCGACGACTCGCTCTTTATGGCTTCCCCTTCCTGCCCAAGCGACGAACCTACCATTCCTACCAGCACACTACATGCGGGGAATTAGACTTAGAAAATAACTAAATACAGCTTTTGTTTAACCCTTAAATGGTATCGTAAGCGATAACCAAGTGGATATAATTTACGTTTCGGCGTAGCTGCGAATCCTGTTCGGGACATCCACTATCAACTTATCAGTTGTGTGCATTTTAAGAAATTAAATATCACGTGTCTCAAACGGTGAAGGAAAAACATCGTGAGGAAACCTGATTGCTTAATTCTCTACTTGTGTAAAGTATGTCAATCCACATTGAGCCATAATGCTCTGCTCAGTAGTGAACCGAACATGGGTTGATAACGAAGGTAATCCTCATTATTCTGAGCACGAGTCTCCTCTCAGAATGAGAGGTGTTAGGCTAATAGTCCACCACGCTAGCCCAATAAGGATTGGCAGACTTCACATACGCAGAGAACTGAAAGAATTCTCTGGTATGCAGGTTTCCTCACGACGTTTTCCTTCACCGTTTGATACACGTGAACGTGATGTTTAATTTCTTAAAATGCACACAACTGAAAAGTTGGAAGCGCATGCCCCGGACTAGGATTCGAACCCACACCCTCTGAAGTCGGAGGCAGAGGTCATATCCACTGGGCTATCACGACTATCTTGCTTAGCTTGTCAGGAAACAAAGAAAACGTCATGTGTGAGGGCGCGGCCCGAACGATACCAGTTAAGGGTTAATTCTGACTATAATATATAGTAAAATTCAGTTTCCAAAAATTCCTCGGAAACCATGGATTTTTCGGGCTAAAAAGTACCTTATATGTAGCTTAATAACCTCTTCTATAATCCAATGAGTCTCATTAAAATTTCTTTCGTTCATTCTTCTTCTTCTTCTTTCTCTTTGCTTTCGCCGTTCCAGAGAATAGCTCAAGCACACAGACAATAATTTAATGTGATTGTTTGTGTTTTAATATCTTGTAAATACTATAAGAACTTAAGAAAACACAGTTATTTTTAAATGACAAGACAGACACTTTAATTTTATTTACATGTTTAATGATAGATGATAAACGAATGTAACCTCTGTTTTTTTATTTTTTTTAATATATAACCATTATTCCCGTTCTCGAACTCAGGGCCGCATTCAAGTTTGAACAAATGCATATTATTTCTAAACTACACTTAAACGCTTATGAAAGAATATTTTCCAACATCCAACTGCATTTTAAAGCGTAACTTGAGCGTAACGCAAAGTCCGAACCGCCATTTTCGGAAACGGAAGTTATAAACCATCCGGCCGCTCTCGATAAGGGCTAATGTCACGTTGAGTTGGTAATGCGACGCCATTACCAACATGCAAATATTTTCAGTAATACGTGCAAGCGCTGTAAGTGTTTGAAGTGATTACTTTCTATGAGAGGGTAAACCGCTTCGTAACGTAACGCGTTACGGTGCCACTCTGTCTGGCTTCCCTTCTTCTTCTTCTTTCTTCTGGGCCGTTTCCGCATGTGATTGGCCGTTGTACGCGGGTCCCTCGGTGTAGGTTCCCGCTGGATTCATTCCATGCAGCCGAGCTCGCTCCAGAAGCTTAGCAGGCCGCGGTCTGACTTCCCTTTCTCTGACGTATACGGCAGTAGGTTTAAGGTATCACTTCAGTCGAGCGTCCCAAACGCACACGTTCCTTTTTACCCGACAATGAATGACCAAGCCAAAAGGAAGGGTAATGTGTTCCACCATAGCGCCTAAACTACTGAATCAATTTTACTTAATGAGGTAATTGGGTGATAGAATTTAAAACTGTAGACAAAAATAAACTGAGATATTTATCATGTGTTTGGTATCAAATGATAAGGTATTAGTAAAGTTACACATTACAAATATGTATTTATATCATACGATTGAAGTCACGAAATATACCTACCTTTAAAATGTCGAAATACAGTTCGCGCAGCGCACTCTAGTCATTTCTATTGACCTATATCCTCCCTATCAGAATGCGACGATTTATGAATATACAGGGTTTCCCGTAAATATTACGACTGATTTGACAAGGCGATAGCTGACATCACGGCCTACTAAAATAACGCAATAAAAGTTAGCCGAAGTTTTCCGGTTTTTAAGTTATATTGATTTTTGTACAAAATACTAAAATCCCTAACTTCAGTGCAGTTGAGTGCTGAAAACATACATACGCATTGTTTTTATACTCTTCGAATAGTTGTTTCAATAGTGTTTATTGAAAAATTATTTTTTTCTAATGTGTATTGATTTTTTGTATTTTCTACAAAAATCAATGTAACTTAAAAACCGTAAAATTCCGGTTAACATAGGTATATTGCGTTATGTAGACCTTTTGGTAGGTCTAGGTATCAGCTATCACTCTGTAGATTACGGGACATCCTGTATATTGAACGACTAGTGTACCTAATTGATTACGAAAAGGTAAAGTATCAAGTCTATACTAATGTTATAAGAATGAAATTATTTCAGTGTTAGAAAGCCTCCCGTATTACGTAGGTATTACAATATTATCCACGTAATACGAGTACGGGAACCACCCGGGTGAAACCGCGCGGCGTCAGCTAGTGAAGAATTAAGTTTAAAACCCGAGTACGTAAAAAAGGGATCAAAAAGGACGAAACAAGGAAATATTTTAATGCATAGGTACGTTCAAAAATGGTCATGGCAGAGGCAAGGCTTAGGCGTTGACGTAACTCAAAGCATCGTGTAGGACAGCATCCACAGACAGCACCAGCACCACAGTTCTGGTTCTGGCACGATCTGAGACCCAGTCAGGTCCGCAGAAGCATGCTTACGTAGAACACTTTATTTGCGAAACAATATAAAAATCGCAATGTTATTAAAGTGGGAATTGCGTTCTTTATCCCACTATCTGAATTTAATAGACATAAAAGTGGATTTTAAAATAAAAAAACACTAAGTAAATGTCTTATTTTTTTATGCCATTCAGGCCATTTAACTACACAAACCGGCATTTTTAGTAAGCTCTTTACACGACGAAAACAATTACAACAATGAAACATCGATTCTATAGCAATGTAATTAAAGATTTTAATCCAATGGAAACAAAAAAATGGTATAAACTTAAATCGATATTTATTTTCTATATTAATCGATAAGTAAGAAATTATAGACGGAAATCCGGTTTCTTAGCAAGCTTCTCCTCCATGGTTAAGATCTCCAAGTGGAACGTATTTTTGTAGCTCATCGGTGTCCGTCGTATCGTATCTATGGTCGTATCTTATTAATCTGTGGTCAGTGTTTTGGTCTATGATCAGCGTCTGTTTTTGACTTTTGTGTTTTTGTTTTGTTATTGATCTGTGATTCAAATAGAAATCTTTTCAAAAACAAAACTTCAATAATTCTATTTTAATTTGGCCTTTTCGAGAAAATGCGGTGTTGTGTACCTAGGTGCAAAAATACAGACAACGGGCCCACATCATGCAGACAGAACATGCCCGATAGGATTACTTTTCACAGGTTTGTACATATAATTACTCACTAATAAATCTTGTTTATTTGTATTTATTCTGTTATGAGATGCCGATTGCCGGCCTCAAACCTCTCCCATCACCATGTCGGTGTACACGCTTGCCAAAATGCACATACAGCACATTATTTTCCCATTCCCATTCCCATTATATATTACGCTGCCTGGGTAAAAGTGGTTGAACTGATTTGGCTAATTCTTTATTAACTGTAAAGATGGTTTTTACTGATGCCAAGCTTGACTTGGTCCGCTAGTTGATATATACAATACTTTCAGATTCCCCAAAGAAATCAATCTCCGTGAAGCTTGGCTCAAGGCCCTCGGCAAACTGGACACTGGCCTGCTAGACTCAGCTGTAGTCTGTTCACAGCATTTTTCAAATGATCAGTTTTATGAGACGGAGAGTGGTGTAAGGCACATTATATCTGGGGCAATCCCTTCTAAATTGCAGGTAATTTTTTACTTTTTTTTATTACGTATAAGCCCATCTGATGATTACCATGGCCATGATCTCGCCTGATGTAATCGTAGATGTATCCTAAGTGAAACATGCTTGCCTAGGAGATGCCTATTCACTCTCGTCTTAAAGATGCCTAAGTTATAAGAATTACTATTATAACACATTTGCTCGTAAAGTATCGCTTATTTTACCAATTTCAATATCATGAATCTCATTACGCACATGTGCCATAATGTAAAGTAAAATACACATGTGTGTAATGTAATCCTTTATCATCTGTCTAAAACCGAATGGTACTTTTTTAAATCTTGGTAAAGAGTTTTTATGTCAGAAAAATGCTCTACATTTTATGAATAAAATTAACTTTGTGAGATAAAATATGGGTTGATAATGATGATGAAGATGATAACTCAAAACATTATTTATGAACTAGATAATGATATTGTGTGTGTTGTCTGAATTAATTTATTTCTTTACTTTCATATACAATTATTACAGATATCAGGAAAAACTGAAAATAATTCTAAGACAGCATTAGAAGTTGATGTGAAAGTAGAAGATTGTCATGACTCTCTGTTGGTGAAGGAAGAGATAAAAGAAGATAATAATCATACAAAAAATGCAAAGTTTGTAATACAAACAGAATTAGAAACTGATCAGATTATATTGACGGACACTAATGGTATGGACTATGAGAATGGTATCTTCAATTGTACAGATTGTCCAGAGACAGTTCCCCATAAACATGAGTACACTAGGCATTTGAGCACAAATTTGGTGAGTTTTATGTTAATTTGACTTCCAGCCTCCCGAACAAGCCGGTTTCCGAAAAGGCTTTAGTACCATAGACCACATCCATACGCTGCGGCAGGTTATACAGAAGACTCACGAGTATAACCAGCCACTTTGCTTAGCGTTTGTGGACTATGAGAAAGCCTTCGATTCGGTGTAAACCTGGGCTGTGCTAAGGTCATTGCAGAGATGCCGAATTGATTACAGGTATATCCAAGCGTTGAAGTGCTTGTACGAAAACGCCACTATGTCAGTCCGTATTCAGGATCAGACTACGAGGCCAATCCAGTTGCAGCGAGGAGTGCGTCAGGGAGATGTGATCTCTCCGAAGCTATTTACCGCCGCACTGGAAGACGTCTTTAAGCTTCTGGACTGGAGCGGACTTGGCATCAACATCAATGGCGAGTACATCACTCAACTGCGGTTCGCGGATGATGTAGTCATCATGGCACAGACTCTGGATGACCTTAGTACCATGCTCAATGACCTCAGCAGTGTTTCTCAACAGGTGGGCCTGAAAATGAACATGGGCAAAACAAAAATAATGTGTAATGCTCATGTATCGCTCCACCCAGTTATAGTTGAGAACGCTGCACTCGAAATTGTAGACGAATACATATACCTAGGACATATGATCCAGTTAGGTAGGTCCAATTTCGAGAAAGAGGTGAACCGTCGAATTCAACTCGGCTGGGCTGCATTCGGGAAGCTTCGCGACATCTTTTCGTCCGAAATTCCTCAGTGCCTGAAGACAAAAGTCTTCGAACAGTGCGTGTTGCCAGTGATGACCTATGGTTCCGAGACTTGGTCGCTAACTATGGGCCTCATAAGAAGGCTTAGAGTCACACAGCGGGCGATGGAACGAGCTATGTTAGGAGTATCTCTGCGTGATCGAATCAGAAATGAGGAGATCCGCAGAAGAACCAAAGTCACCGACATAGCTCAACGAGTTGCGAAGCTGAAGTGGCAATGGGCGGGGCACATAGTTCGAAGAGCCGATGGACGTTGGGGTCCCAAAGTGCTGGAATGGCGACCCCGCACTAGTAAGCGCAGTGTTGGCCGACCCCCCACCAGGTGGACTGACGACATCAAGCGAGTCGCAGGGATTCGCTGGATGCAGGCGGCTCAGTATCGTGATGTTTGGAAGTCCCTACAAAAGGCCTATGTCCTGCAGTGGACGTCCATCGGCTGATATGATGATGATGATGATGATGATGTTAATTTGTGCTGTAAGACTTGTTTGTATTCTTGGTTAATGCCCGATTCATATTATATCCATACTCTGTACTAATATTATAAATGAAAATGTTAGTCAGTCTTTGCAGCCTTGGATGGATGAGGTGGAATTACAAGACAGA
This sequence comes from Bicyclus anynana, assembly GCF_947172395.1. NCBI lineage: Eukaryota > Metazoa > Arthropoda > Insecta > Lepidoptera > Nymphalidae > Bicyclus > Bicyclus anynana. The sequence continues at coordinate 7,034,195 of NC_069105.1, forward strand.
GGTTTTGGGTTTGATCTTCGAGTAGGCTGGTTAAGGTCCAGGTATGGCTGGTGGGAGGCTTAGGCCGTGGCTAGTTACCACCCTACCAGCAAAAATGTTCCGCCAAGCGATTTAGTGATCCGTTACAATGTCGTGTAAAAACCGAAATGGGTGTAGAGTTTTACACAATCGTACATCTAACAAGTTAGCCCGCTTCCATCTTAGATTGCATCATCACTTACCATCAGCTGAGATTGTAGTCAAGGGCTTGTAAAGAATAGAAAAAAACTAAAAAACATAAAGTGACCAGTGGACTTAACATACAACCAAACGTCATATCTCGTAAACGGAAATAGACAAATGTCAACCAATAGCTGCACAAAAAAATCTCTTTGGTAATGGGACAACTCTTGCCGCCTCAATCTGTCAGAATTTTGACTATTTTTCTTCTTGAGATAATATCTTTGGTTGCATGCTAGGCGTACTGAGTTGGGAATTGAATCCATGGCCCCTCTGTTGCGTACCAAAGCACTAAGAAGTGAGAGGTTATAAATTAATTGTTGTGTTGTGACAGGATGAAGATAGCGGCGGTGCTGAGACGTCACAATTACATGAACCACAAACAGACTCAAGAGTGTCTCGAAATTCTTCACTGGACTCTGAGCAGTTAGTATATTTTTTAATATACTCCCTACCTCCTCTCTGACCTCTTATATTAAAAGGACACACAATCATGTAGAAAATTTCACTTAAAAACTGGCCAATTTTGCTTTGACTGTTTTAGAATTATTGGTAAAGAAACTTATGAATATAGTCCAATATTCAATAAAATCCCAAATTCAAAGCAAATTCAACCTTAAGGATTAAATTTAAGGTTGAATTTGCAAATGCAACTACTTGAATTGAGTGCCAAGAAGTTGTGTTTGGCACTCTTTTACCACTACAAAGTCGGTCTACCTCGGTGCGCTTAGCCCAATTTTAAATCGAAGAAGCAGACTTAGTTCTACTATCAAATTAAAAATTTACAGTGTGCTTATCAGGCCTACGATAACATATGCGTGTCCTATTTGGAGTAGTACATGTCGCACAAATTATAAATTATTACAAATTATTCAAAACAAAGCCTTAAAAATAGCCTACAATACAAAATTTAAAACTAACTTAAAACATTTGCACAACGACATAAATTTTCCGTTCTTATTTGACTTTATAATAAAACTTACTAATAAATTTAACTTAATGAATAAAACTCATAAAAATCCATTAATAAATACACTAAACACATTATCATATCATAAACATTGTCAAAGTGCCATTTATAGATAGATACGGAATGCATTGCCGGTCACATCACTACTGCTCCGTCGCCGACGACTCGCGTATTTTCGTGCCTATTCGCTAGCGCTGTGAGGTTCGACGCTTTCGCCCGGCTTGATACATAAGCATCGTATGTTTCAATAATTATTGCTGTATACCTTCTTTTTTTATAAATTTTTTCTAGTAAAAAGCGGATATATCTCCAAATATACCGCAATAATGTTATTTCATTACGTATTAATTTTTTATTACGTTTGTTAAATGTTAAAATTTAAATAGTTATAAGTACATAGACGTTAGCTAAAATAGGTGTAAGTTAGCCTTAGTTAGTACCTAATTCTAGTGTTATGTTAACTGTATGTTATTTGTATATAACATGCTTGTGAATAATATTTCTATATAATAAAGAATTTTGAAAAACAAAAACAAACAACCACTACAAAGTCGCGTTATTTATGAGTGTCATAGTCGTTTTATGTTCTCACGGGTAAGGGAACTACGCGGGTGAAACCGCGAGGCGTCGGCTAGTATTATTATTATAAAGAGGTAACAGTTTGTAAGTTTCTGGTAGGGGTAAGTCGTTTTGTGCGTTCACTTTTATACTTCATATAATATAAAAACGTCATATTAAATGTAAGGAAACTAAACATATATGAATTTTCATATTACGATAAAAGATTTTAAACTGATGTTGAAATTTAATAATCCTATTTATTTTACAGTCTTTGTTTTTTGTCATTGTATCAATTAGTTAATTTTGACCTTACTTACCCGAATATCTCGTAAAAATAAATACATTTATCATCATCCCTATTCGCTACTGTACTCACCTATAGTAGGAACATAGACCAAGGGGAATGCCCATTGGCCTATACAATGTCGGCCCCAGGAATCCAGGTAAATTCAGGCAAATGGTAATATGATATATAAATAAAGATCTGATTAAATAATTGGCTTAATAAAAGATGTATCTTGAAGAAAACAAAATTTTTTATCACTCATCTTGATTAAAAAGTTCGCCGGTGAACCGAAGCGACGAAGTAACATTTGAAGCTGTATTATTTTTTTACTGTTACCAACAAGCTTAGCAAATAAACTAACTAATCCTAAGTCTTCCAAAACGTCGTAAAACTAAGGCTGTATGGTCAACGATCTTTGCTAATTCCAAGATAATCCATCGTGTATTCGAGTATTACTGTATGTATAATGTTTTTGCAGCAGTAGAAATCGCAGAGTTAGTTACAACCAGTTGGTGTTGTTATGGCAGTTTTTAAATTTCCACAAGGACCTTTATTTATTTATTTAATTATTTGGACCACCAACAAAATTATATGAACACATACAAAATATTTTACAAATAAGAGTAGCATAACACATATAATTTTACTTATAGGTAGCCACAGCATGCAAAAAGTATAGGTCGTACGAATAATAGAAATTAAAATTGACAAATAGAAAGAAAAAACAAAATATAAATTTGAATTTACACATTTTGACAAAAACCAAAAGGAAAAATTTAAACGAGAACTTTGAAATTTTAAAATTATAAGTGGAGAGAGAATTACATATTTATGAGATGAAGAATGATTATGAGAGAATTACAATTATACATATTACAAATTATGAATAAAAATTACAATTATAACAGTATGGTACCTTGTAGTAAGTTATAGCAGTTTTTAAATTTCCACAAAGACCTTGCGACTTCTTATAACAAGTCCCTGTTGTTTTTTCAGTTTTCCTAAAGGTATGTCTGGCTATTACAGGCGCAATTTCCAAGATAATCCATCGTGTATTCGAGTATTACTGTATGTATAATATGTTATGCAGCAGTAGAAATCGCAGAATTAGTTACTACCAATTGGTGTTGTTATGGCAGTTTTTAAATTTCCACAAGGACCTTGCGACTTCTTATAACAGACCTGTGTTGGCTTTTTAGTTTTCCTAGAGGTATGTCTTGCGATGACAGGCGCTATTTCCAATAATTAATCGTGTATTCGTGTATTACTGTATGTATAATATGTTTTTTCAGCAGTAGAAATCGCAGAGTTAGTTACAACCAATTGGTGTTGTTATAGCAGTTTTTAAATTACCACAAGGACCTTTATTTATTTATTTATTTGGACCACCAACAAAATTATATGAACACATACAAAATATTTTACAAATAAGGGTAGCATAACACATATAATTTTACTTATAGGTAGCCACAGCATGCAAAAAATATAGGTCGTACGAATAATAGAAATTAAAATTGACAAATAGAAAGAAAAAAACAAAATATAAATTTGAATTTACACATTTTGACAAAAACCAAAAGGAAAAATTTAAACGAGAACTTTGAAATTTTAAAATTATAAGTGGAGAGAGAATTACACATTTATGAGATGAAGAATGATTATGAGAGAATTACAATTATACATATTACAAATTATGAATAAAAATTACAATTATAACAGTATGGTACCTTGTAGCAAGTACTTTGCGACTTCTTATAACAGACCTCTGTTGTCTTTTCATTTTTCCTAGAGGTATGTCTGGCTATTACAGCCACTATTTCCAATAATCCATAGTGTATTCGAGTATTAATGTATATATAATATATTTTTTCAGCAGTAGAAATCGCAGAGTTAGTTACAACCAGTTGGTGTTGTTATGGCAGTTTTTAAATTTCCACAAAGACCTTGCGACTACTTATAACAGGTCTCTGCAGGCCAAGGAGAAGTCCAAAAAAAAATGGAAACGGCTTGCAGAGATGCTGAACAGTCAGAGTGAAGGAGCGCACAAGGACTGGAAGGGCTGGTCTAAAGTAATTCAATTTCATGATTTATTATTAGCAAAGGTTACAGCACATATATCGGAAAGGGACTGACCGATTCGCCTCGCCGTCGACTAAGCGTCGTCTAGATAACTACTAAAACAACACGCTGTGCAATTTTTATCAACTAACAAATTAAAAATGACATGTTCGTAATCAATGAAAAAAAATTTGATAAATAAGCTTATAACAATTACATATACTTAATATCTTTGGAATAACATTTTATAAAATGAAAATACATATTTTAGAATTTTAACTATCGTGAATGTTATTCATATAAATCTATTATGAAACACCGCTAAAACTCACGTACTCGTCGGAGTATGACAGACTAGTTTCGAAACCATACGGGGTCCTTAGTCATAAGCTGGTTCTTGAAACGCGGCGCGATCGAAAAGTAACAACACATATTTTTAAAATAAATTAGGTATGAAATGAGATGCCTTCATCTTTAGGTTTCTACCTTCATCTATAATTTGCTTGTTGATAAATATTGCACATTAAGTTTGTCTTTAGTATAGGACTTACCCACTTCAGCATAAATACAGATAGAACACAGAATTGGAGACTGGGAAGTGTAGTGGGATTTTATTTTTTGTTAGGGTAGCATAGAAGAGATACAGGGCAAGTATTCAATTGCCTCAAACACCTACCCAAACAAACCAGCCCTCTGAACATACGGGGGCAGAATTAAATGCTCGAACGGCGAGGCGATTACGTCTCCGATTAGTGTGCTTTGCTCTTAGGAGCTTCATACAAAGAATACTGGTCATCTGAATTTGATACTGTGCCAATCCCTTTCTAAGTTGAATAGGTGTGCTATAACCTTAATTTAAAACTAATATTAAGTTACATAAATAAAAATGCTGATTATGAACTGTTTTTCAGAGATTGTTACTCAGAACATTTTCTTATTTTAGTATTGGGTGGACTATAAGGCAAAGTTGAAAAAGAAAATATGTGTATTACGAGCCTCGCAACAAAATAATGGTTCTGAGCCGCCGCTATCTGACTTAGACGTCAAGTTCCAACAAATTTTAGATTATGGCCAAAGCCTCCAAACGGTTCGCGCGGAACCTAACCATGAAGTAAGTGCAACAAACAAAGATTTCATACTATTAGATATGTTACGTACCTGGAAAATCACCGCAAAAAGTTTAGCTACTCCACTGACTGCACACATGCACAATTTTGTGTTTACTTACATTATATATTTATGTACATAAGTATAGAGCCGTGATAGCCCAGTAGATATGACCTCTGCCTCCGACTCCGGAGGGTGTGGCTTCGAATCCGGTCCGGGGCATGAACCTCCAACTTTTCAGTTGTGTGCATTTTAAGAAATTTAATATCACGTGTCTCAAACGTTCGAAAAAACATCGTGAGAAAATCTGCATACCAGAGAATTTTCTTAATTCTCTGCGTGTGTAAAGTGTGCCAATCCGCATTGGGCCAGCGTGGTGGACTATTGGCCTAACCCCTCTCATAGAGAGGAGAGGAGACTCGAGCTCAGCAGTGAGCCGATTATGGGTTGATAATGATGTATATATAGTTTTTACACTTTCACAACACAACTAGACATTGTAGACAATATTAAGTTATTATTTGTTTAAATAACTTACATACTATTTTTTTATAACAGAAACAACAAAATGAAATCACAGAAGGGGAATCAAACGAACGTATGGCTTTCGAAGAGATCGTCGACTCGACAAACTTTAACGTCCCTTCCCCTTCTTTCTTTCTTCCATCAAGTCCTTTACACCCAGCCGAAACACCCACAGAAATCCCTAATCAATCTCAAAACCCTTCCCAATCTCACCCACCCATCCCTTCCCAACAAAACTCGCGCATCCCGACCATTCCCATTAAACAAACCCCGCATCGCTCACGCAGTCCAAATAACTCGCCCTACCCACATCGCTCACGCAGCCCAAATCACTCACGCAGTCCACATAACTCGCCTTTCCCACATCCTTCACACACCCAAAGCCCCTCTTACACCCAGAGTCCCTCACACACCCAGAGTCCCTCACATACCCAAAGTCCCTCACATACCCAGAGTCCCTCACAAACCCAGCGTCCACGTCGCAGACGTATAAGACGCTCGCCGCCACTGACACAGGAGGCCGCACGACGCGCTCTAGTACAGTCGTCACAACAAAGGGCCGATGCCGCAGTACGTAGTGCAGCTGCTATAGAGTCTATGGGTCGTAGGATGGAAGACATGGCACGCTCTATTAGACGGATTGAAACGTACGTATTTGTTATGATTTCATCATTTCACTTTTTATTATTTACTAGCGGACGCCCGCGACTTCGTCCGCGTGAAAGTAGATGTAAACTTTTAACTATCCCTACCCTACCCCTACCCTGCTCTACCCTACGCTACTCTTCCCCTACCCTAGTCCCTACCCCTACCCTACCCATACCCTACCCATTAAGGCTGCACACACGACGGAAGCTTAAAAAATGGAGTAACTTCTCCCGTTTTCCCAACATTTCCCTTCACTGCTCTGCTCTTTTTGATCGTAGCGTGATGAAAAGTATACTATAACCTGCCCAGGAGTATGAAGAATAATTGTACCAAGTTTCGTTAAAATCCGTCATGTAGTTTTTGTTTCTATAAAGAACATACAGACAGACAGACAGACAGACAAAAATTTTACTGATTACATTTTTGGCATCAGTATCGATTACTAATCACCCCGTGATAGTTATTTTGGTAATATATTTCATGTACAGAATATACCTCTCTACAGATTTATTATTAGTATAGATGTGACGTTCCAAAAGTGCAGTATTCAGTATATCTTCGAAAGTAATAATCGCAGATGTTCTTTAAAATTGCTCCTATATTTACTTTTAGCATCCTGTTAGTTTATAGAGAAATATGATTTCATTATTTTTTGAGATTTAAAAATTGTTATATTAAATACTCGAGGACGCGGGGAATTTAGTTTTTCGCAAATGTCACAAAAAAATGGACTTTTTCGGAATAAAAAGTAGCCTATGTGTTAATTCAGGGTATTATTTATCTTCGTTTTAAATTTCAGCCAAATCGGTTCAGTAGTAGGCGTTAAAGAATAACAAATATTCAAACCAACTTTCGCGTTTATAATGTTATTAGGATTAAGATAAATAGTAGATAATATAATTAACAGAATATTTAAACCAATAAGGGAGGCCTCATCCCTTGTATAGGATAAGTTTTTGTAGTATAGACCTACAACAGTTTCAACTTGTACAGATATTTCTATTTGTGTACACTGTAAAATTTAAACTACAAACTAATTCTGATAACTATTTTTCACACTAATTAGTAGTTTATACTATGATACTGCTAAGTAATAATAAAATAATAAAAAAATAGTGTGCTATAGTCCACATAACTGAAGTAAAACTTTCAAAATTAAAATAAACAGCGCCATCTATGAGCCTAGGCATAACTGCATTGCAACGAAAAAGGGTTGTTTCAAAGTTCTGTAAAAATGCCATCTACCGGTAGTTGCCAACAACAAACTGTCCACTATACCTGTAGATGTCAGCACGCAACTTTAAAGCCTCGCCCGATTACACTTTTTGTAACGCATTCTCTACATTACTCCTTAAGTCAAGAGGGCTTAATTAAACCTGAATAGACAACAAAGTTTTTTTTTATTAACAGAATTATAGATGCTGCCTTTGCCAGAACTGGACAATAAGCGGAGTGGAGCCCACCCCTGTTGCAGAGCGACATTGCTGGTTCAAAACAGCTAGAACTCACAGCCGTGACCAGTTAAAAAAAAAAAGAAAAAATATTACCCTCTTGCTGACGCAGTCGGGTAAAAAGAGACATGGATAAATGAAGTCAATGTCAAGAGATGTTTTTAAAATAAATTATGTTCTAAAATTTTCAATAACAATCAAAAATATTGTAATTTTATATTGGTTTCTTACATTTGATGTAATATTTTTAATTAAACGCTCAAATAACAAAGATATCTGTAATTTTATTGAAATGCCCATAGAAATCTAATGATTTTATTGTAGACATTCCCTTAGACCTCTTTAATCCAGCTCTTACAGTAGTATCACTGTAAAATGGAGTAACTTCTCCCGTTTTCCCAACATTCCCCTTCACTGCTCTGCTCCTATTGATCATAGCGTGATGAAAAGTATACTTTAACCTGCCCAGGAGTATGAAGAATACTTGTACCAAATTTCGTTAAAATCCGTCGAGTAGTTTTTGTTTCTATAACGAACATACAGACAGACAAAAAGACAAACAGACAGACGAAAATTTTACTGATTGCATTTTTTGCATCAGTATCGATCACGAATCACCCCCTGATAGTTATTTTGGAAATATATTTAATGTACAGAATTGACCTCTCTACAGATTTATTATAAGTATAGATTAGCATTCTGTTAGTTTATAGAGAAATATCAATTTATTTCTCTTTATATTGTCAAATTTAATAAAAAACAAATACAGCAATCGTTAATAAAATATTGCTCTACAAACATTTTGTATTTGAATCCTTTGAAAAGAAGTAAATAATATTGTTTTGATATAACAAATATTTTTGTCAAACGCTCCGTTTGGTACACAACAAGGGTCAACGTGACGTCATGAAAATTTGAAATATAAACCATCATGGCCGACAGCAAATTGGCTTGTGTGACAACGTCTTATAATTAGATGAAGCCAGATGAAAACTCAAAAAAGATGACGTCATACGTCGTTACCTCGCTCTAGGGTTGCCAACTCAAATAAATATTTAAAAATTAAAATTTTCATGTCATCACGTCTCGAAAAAATATGATATATTTTTTTTCAATCTAGTAGTACGATAATGATCATTTAAAAAAAGTGTTAACTAGCCTATCATGCATGAGTTAGATTTGCCTACTTTTCTTTATTTACTGTACTAGGCATCTAATTCACTAACTTTGACGTATGTTAGTTGACATATACGACATTGAGATTCCATGTAATAAATATCATCCGGTGCCTACTGGTAGTTATCATACAGGTAGATGACATTTCTCAATTGATTTGATGTTTATTTTAATAGGTTGATAATAAAGGCCAAAATTGTAAATTGGTCAACAGAACAGCATAGTACACTATAAATTCTCATAAGTGTGTTTAATTAGCAGGCATGAAGATCAGAAACGGGACAATGACATTCACCTTACTGCAGAATTGGAGCAAACTTCAGGTATAAATGTTTTTTTTTGCTAGCAGACGCCGAACGGTTTCAATCGCGTGATTTCCGGAATAGCTTCCCAACAGTGAAAGAATTTTTCAAAGCGGTTACGTAGTTTCAGAGCTTATTCAATGCAAACAAATAAACAATCTTTCCTCTTTATAATATACGTGTGTTTTCAAGTTGTGCCACACTTCACAATACCTTATACTAATAAAAAGAGATGAGATGCCTCAACCTCTTGAATATATCGAGGCCAAAACCCAAATGTTAGGAGTTCCTCGATTACGGGTGTATTTGTGTTATTGTGGAGGGAAGGTATTTGTAAGAAGTTGTTGCAACAGTGATGGTATAAGAGGGTATTTGATGACTTGAGCTCAGTTGTTTGTTAGGCAGCGTGAACACCGTCACGATGTTAATCGCGTGTGTCATTCGCAGATACAGACAGAATTAAGTTTCGATTTGCATTGCACGGTATAAATATTTAATTTAAATTAATAAATATACGGGGGACAAGGGCTACCCTTGTCCCCCGTATATTTTACCCCACAAACTTGAGGTTAAGCTTCTATTGACCTCCCACACATGTCCCAAAAAATGCAATACTCGGTCCTTAAATTGTAACATTTCAGTGGAGTAGTAGGAAAAAGGATATAAATTTTATTTAATATTTTGTTTCAGAAAATCCAGACAAAGACAGAAAATCAAAGACATACATAGATATAGAAGTGCCACCAATAAACGAAGATAATTCAATCGAAAAAACTGGTGAAATATCGTCCGCTAACAGCAAAAAATGGAACATTAATCAAACAAATACTCTAGTTAAATTACATGATAGCGAAGTCCTTAAATATACCAGTTCTTACAGCAGTCCAAATATTAATGAAGAGAACAAAAATGTCCTTATAAAAGCAAGAGAATCCAGTACAATCCAGCGAAACATACCAAAACTGTTTCATAACGAAGTTGATTCAGTTGAAAATGTGAATGTAGCATTTACAGAGACATCAGAAAGTTCAAGCACAAATACTGAAGTTAATTTTACATGTAACATTTGCGGAAAATTGTTTAAACGAAAACCTTTTTTAGATGAGCACATGAAATCTCACTCTGAAGTCAAATTGTTTAATGACAAGATTCATAAAAGTGCCACTTCTGAAAAGCAATATGCTTGTGACTTATGCCAGTATAAATGTTCACAATATTGTAGACTAAAAAAGCACATGAGAATTCACTCTGGTGAAAAACCATATTCTTGTAATTTATGCGACTACAAATGTAACTACAGCAGTAATTTAGATAAGCATATGAGAACCCACACAGGAGAAAAGCCGTTTTCTTGCGAGTTCTGCGAGCACAGATGTTCTACTAGTAGTAATTTAGAAACTCACATGAGAATCCACACTGGGGAAAAGCGTCATTCTTGTAAGGTATGTGGCCACAAATGTGGAACTAATGCCACATTAAAAATCCATATGAGAACCCATACTGGTGAAAAGCCTTATTCTTGTGAGTTATGTAAATTCAAATTTTCAGGCAGTGGTAGCCTGATGAGACATATGAGAATGCACACTGGTGAAAAGCCTTTTTCCTGCACGTTATGCGAGTACAAATGTTCTACTAGTAGTAATTTAGACAGTCATATGATAACCCATACTGGTGAGAAGCCTTTTTCTTGTGACTTTTGCGAATACAAATGTGCTCGTAATAGATATTTAAAACTTCATATGAGAAAACACACTAACAAAAAGCCTCATTCTTCTGACTTATGAGGGTACAATAATGTAAAACTAAAGACTCATTGAAATTTCGTATGGAAACTCATTCTTGTGAAAATCCTTATTGTTGTTGGAATTGTTGCAAATCGAAAATATAAGTTATGGATAGTGACCCTGCTTTCTTCATCCACGGCGGTAGGTTCGATTCCCACAACTTTTTATGTTATTTTACGTAGTAAAAATGTTTACTTATTATTTATTGAGTTATCATGAAAAAAAATATTTTATTGTAAAAACAGATTTTTTTTAATTTGATGATTATTTTTACATTTTTCATATTTTCATTGCTTTATTACTAGTTTTCAAGTTACCAACTAGACTAAAATCTCAAATGTGACAAGTGTTTCAAAGTATGTATGTGTTATTTTAATCTAGTCTTGTGTGTTTTATGTTGTATATGTAAATTTTAAATTAAAAGATAAATAAACCAACTACATTTTTTATTTTTCTTTTATACTCAAGTTAGCCATGCAATCTCACCTGATGTTAGGTGCCAATATAGTCTATGATGGTAGCGATTGGAAAGTGTCTTCACTTTATGGATATCTCATCAACAACCCATATTCGGCTCACTGCTGAGCACGAGTCTCCTGCTGAGAATGAGAGGGTTTAGGCCAGTAGTCCACCACTCTGGCCCTTTTATTAATTGATATCGATATATTTCGGATTCTTATTCCATGTACTATAAGAAATTAATATTGTATATATTAAATTTGACATAAGTCAACTACCCTATTTATCTTACATTATTTCCTTGGTCGAATGTTTTCACACTAATATTATAAAGGTGAAAGTTTGTGTGAAGTGTGTAAGTATACTTGTTCCTTTTTACGCTGCGGCTACTAAAGCGATTTTTCTGAAATTTGGAATGGAAATAGATTTTACTCTAGATTAACACATAGGCTACTTTTATCCCGGAAAATCCTTGGTTCCCGCGAGATTTGTGGAAAACTGTATTCCACGCGGACGAAGTCGCGGGCATACGCTACTATTCAAATAAAGATGATTACATATTTCATGTTAACAGAACTTTATTATTAAATAACAATGCTGAACATTCTTACTTTTTTACTTGCAATTCACAAGAACAAGGCTTTGACATAAATAATCTATAACTTTTGCACTCATTTATATTACACAGGCTTACAATGTATTAATAAATTAACTTTGTCTGCCCATTTGCACTCGCATACCTCAAAATAGCTGTGGAGACTCATGTGATGTAACAAATTCCCTTTTGTACAAATTCCTATAGCTTTTTACCAGTGTGGGTTTTCAGATGTCTATTTTAATAACTTTTTTGGGAAAATTTGCGATAGCATATCTCACAAGAAAAAGGCTTGTCATCAGTGTCAGTTTTTTATGCCCTAATAAATTACTTTTGTATGTAAATGTACGATTGCATATCTCACAAGAAAAAGGCTTTTCACCTGTATGGGTTTTCATATGCGATAATAAATTACTTTTATGTACACATTTGTAATTACATATCTCACAAGAAAAAGGCTTTTCACCTTTTAATACGAAGGCTGTCTTTTTTTAACTCGCGTTGTTTGTCAACCTCCAGCAATTATAAAAAAAAATTTAAGGCTTTTTTTCATTTTTATGATTTTAGAATTCAAAAACAAAAGAATGTTTTCAACTTGGTCGAATAGATTTATTGTAATGTCTATTCAAAGGTGACAAGTCGGTTGTAAAAATGGAAATATCTCGGGATAGCGTGGAAACAAGGGAAGGGCAAGTCATTGAATTATCAAAATTTTTTACATAAATATTAACACAACTTTATTATTCTATAACAAAGCTGAACACTCTTACAATGCTTAATTTTATAATTAATGCTGAATCATACAAATACAATGGGGATGATGACTAGGTTTGAATATATTGATTTTTATGATACATTCGGCTAAATAAGGTCAATGTTAACTAATTTATACATAAAAAGCAAAGATTGTCTGGATATTTGCAAAATAAATGAGATAATAAAATTTCAAAATCTATAAATTTTTTTATCGTAATTAGATAAAATTCCATACAGTTTTAGCTTCCTTACATTAAATGTGACATTTTTCAATAAATGAACTATAAACTTAAACGCACAAATAACGAAGATATTAGTAATTTTGTTTGAACGCCTATTCAAACCTAACGATCAGCGAGCCAAGACGTCACTAAATCGTGCCATTTTGTATGGAGCGTTTTTCAGGGATCCGCGGCACAGACTGGTATTTGGTCCTAAAAGTTGGCCAAAATCATTTTTTTTTATATTAGTTCTACTCCTTCTAAGCTATTGTTTCCAAAAAGTAGTATAACCGCTCTAAACAATAAAAAAAAGCACAAAGCGCTAGTACCATCCATCACGTGGTAATCTCAGTCGGAAGTTACCCTTCGCCTAGAGTGTACGTGTGATTGTTCGATGCGCGAAATTTTCTTTGTTTTGAAATATTTGCTATATTGTGACTAAACGATTTTGTGTTGGTTTTCATTATGGATTGTGCACAACCAGGTATGTACTTTATTTGACAATTAATTTTAACAACCGATGTATAGCCTTTCTTCATTTATGCCCTTGAAAAGTAAGCAACAAAAAACCTTCTATAAAAAACACATTTTGGAAGATCAAAGGGGGTTTTAATATGTTTCTCACCATTTCTAAGTCAAAATTATAATTTTTAGTTATAGAGTAGACCTTATAGAATATAATTAAGCACAAAACAGCCACCCCAAAGTACCCCCCTATTATTGGTGATGTTTTTTCATACGTACGTTAGATTCTCAGAAAATAACGTTTTAATTCAATTTTGTGTATTTTTGTTATAGGCCCATCTGGAATGAGGGTTTTGACTCGAAATGATTTATTTAATATAATGGAACGCTCTGATTCCTCAACATTTATTAAAAAGTTGGAATTTATGGAGCGGGAACTACTCAATCAGTATGCAGAAAATGACCAAAATATTGCTGATGTAAAGCAAAAACTGTCAATTATAAGACACCAGTTTAAACAAAAATGGGCAGCTGCTCGCAATACAAAGGCCAGATTCCTAGAAAACAATGCCGAATGGCTTAGAGGATGCGTATCGCTACCGAAAGCAGGTAGGTGTTGCCCAAATTTTATTACTTCTATTGTTTTGTTGTTTTGAAGCATTTTGCTGACCTGCACAATAGTTAATTACTTTATTCCTTCAATTTTAATTTTGAGGTAGTAATGACTAAAATGTAAAGTATTAGTTTGAGTACAACTATAGTCTTTTTCTTACAGGATTAAGTCCCGGTAGACCTCAAAAGTCATTTTCAGACTTGAGTGAAAGAAGCAAAAGACGAAAAACGAAAGATATTAGATCGTCAGACCCAGATGAGTTGACGTATGCAACGCAGATGAAACTACGGGAGACGGGTAAAGTAGATGCATCACAAATTGTAAAAAACTTGACAAAAAGTCCCAAAAGAGCAAGGAAATATGCAGCAGCCATGAAAAAAAGTATCGCTGAGGAAGAACAGGACAAATCAAACAAATCAAAACATTTACGTGCCTTGTTCATGTACACTGAAGCGGGATTAACACAGGCCCAATATGAAATTGTGCGCGAAACTAATCCAAGCTTTTATCCTTGCTATTCGATATTGCAAAAGTTAAAGAAAGAGTGCTATCCTGAAATCCACCATATAACTGAAACATGCGCTGAAGTAAGGGTCCAAAATCTTATGGACCACACGGCACAACGACTGATTTTACATATTGGAGAGGCAGGGGAACAATTAAGTGAATTAGAAAAACAATCGTTAGTATTAATAAGCAAATGGGGCTGTGATGGATCTCAACAGATGCAGTACAAAATGAAATTTGAAAACGAAGCTGATTCTGATGCAAACATATTTCAAAGTTCCATGGTACCACTTCAGTTAATTTATGGACCGGAAAGAAAAATACTTTGGCAAAATCCTACCCCATTTTCACCACGTTATTGTCGGCCAATAAGAATTCGATTTATAAAAGAAACCATAGACGTAACAAACGAAGAAATTGATTATATTAAGTCACAAATAACAGCGCTCACTAAAAGCGAAGTCAACCATTTTTATATCAAGCATAAAATGCTTTTCACCATGGTTGATGGAAAGGTATGCAATGCTGCTACGCATACTAAATATACAATGAGATGTTACTTATGCGGCGCTACATCATCACAGTTCAATGATTTGGAGAAGATGAAGCCATGCATAAAAGAAAATATGGAATTCGGTTTATCTTTGTTACATGCTCGCATAAGATTTTTTGAGAGCATTTTACATGTGGCCTATAGATTGCCTATAAAAAAATGGAATGTGCGCCTTACTGCCGAGGAAAAGCAAGCAGTAGAAAATAAAAAAAAAGAAATACAAGATAAGTTCCGAGAGCAACTTGGTCTCTTGGTGGATATACCAAAAGCCAACTTTGGTAATACCAATGACGGAAACACCAGTAGGCGGTTTTTTGAGAACTTTGAAGTATCGGCGGCAATTACTGGGATAGACTTAAATTTGATTTATCGAATGAAAGTGGTTTTGGACACATTGTGCTGTGGTTTTAAAATAAACGTGGAGGCGTTTGAAACATATTGTCAAGAAACAGCTAAGTTATATGTTTCTTTGTATAATTTTTACCCAATGTCTCCGACATTACATAAAGTTTTATGTCATGGGGCTGAAGTGGTAGCGGAAGCCATTCTTCCTATTGGGCAATTGTCCGAAGAAGCGGCAGAAGCACGCAACAAACACATAAGAATGTTTCGGCTCAATTACGCCCGAAAGTTTTCCCGAGTAGCATGCAACGCAGATGTCCTGCAGAGACTCCTCTTAACCTCTGACCCTGTCTTAACGGGCATGAGGAAGAGGAAGAGTAAAAAAAAACTTGCACTTTCAGACGACGTTTTAAGTTTGTTACTGGAAAGTGACATTTTTAATGTAAACTTCAAAGATGACGACGAAAATGACGATTAAATGCTTGTAAATATTATGTATACCTTATTTGTACCTTTTCCTAACTAAAAATGAAATAAAACAATGTTAGACAGCCATTAGAGCTTTCAAATATTTTTGGCCAACTTTTAGTACCAAATACCTCTCTGTGCGCGGCAACGCCGCAAATCTGACCCTTTAAATCCCTGTAGCTCCGAAAGCAATGATCGCAGATACCCTGTTACTTTTACAAAATTGCTTTGCTATTAGTATACTCTTAATTTATATACAATTTAAAAAACTGTCATCATCCCAATTCACAAGAACAAGGCTTTGACTTAAATATCTATAATATTTGCACCCATTTATATTCATATAGTGCAACATAAAAGAGTAAGAAGGTAATAAAAATGGAACTAATAAACTCGACGTGTGGCAACACCACATTTACTGACATTATCACAAAGATCTGTCATTATAGAGTAAACTATTTATATTGTTTTATTATAGTTTTTATAAAATTCGGATAATTTACCAAAGTATACAATTTTATTTACAATATATATCATTTATTTACAATGAGGTTCACTTTCTGTTAAATTTAATAAATGTAAATCATGTAATCAGCTATACCATGATGATCGGGGCTAAATAGCGATGTAAGTATATACCAAATCTATTTATTATTGTATTTAGATAGCTTTGTGAGCCCATTCGTATTTTCATATCTCAAAAAAACCCAGTGTAGGTTCTCATGTGTTGTAACAAATTACTGTTTTGTACAAAGTCCTAAAGTGTATATTACCACTAATAAGGATTTTTAAGGTTGTGGGTTCTTATGTGCACTAATAAACTATGTTTTTGGGAACATTTATGATAGCTTATATCACAAGTGTGGGTTTTGGGTTACTTTTCACCAATGTGGATTCTCATGTGCTGTAATAAATTACTTTTTTGTATACATTTGTAATTGCATGCATCACAAGAAAAAGGCTTTTCACCAGTATGGATTTTCATGTGCTTCAGTAAATTCCACTTTTCTGCACATTTATAACCACAAATCTCACATGAATGAGGCTTTACACCGGTGTGGGATTTCTTATGCCGCAATAACTTGCTCTTTTCTGCACACTTGTATTTGCACATTTCACAAGAAAAAGAATATTCATCTATATGAGTTTTCAGGTGCCTGTTTAAATATCTTTTTTCAATACATGTGTAATCGCATAACTCACACGAAAAAGGCTTGACACCAATGTGGGATTTCTTATGCCGCATTAACATGCTTTTTTCTACACATTTGTAATCGCACATTTCACAAGAGAAAGGCTTTTCACCTGCATGATTTTTCATGTGCCTTTTTAAATATCTTTTTTCTACACATTTGTAATTGCATGTCTCACAAGAATAAGGCTTTTCACCAGTGTGGGTTCTCATTTGTGTATTAAGTGTAGGTTTGTTCATATTACTCGTAGTGCTGTGAGATGATTGGTTATCCAACCCTCCAATGTTACTTCCATGAGCCTGAACGTTGCCATCAGGCGGGTGAGGGGGAGGAGCATCGTTGACTTGACTGCTACTCCTGTGAACAGCAGATTGTGAGTTTTTTTTTATTCTTTACAAGTTAGCCCTTGACTACAATCTCATCTGATGGTAAGTGATGATGCAATCTAATAGTAGGAGAGCCCGGGACGCTAAATTTACAGTTACTCGAGCGTCCTGGTGACCGATAACATTTGGTAGATAAAATTATAATGTAATGGTTATTTACTTTTTTCGCTTTTAGCGGTGGAAAAAAAAACTACAGACTTTAAAAGCATTTTTTATCACTTTGGCTTACTGAAATTGTCAGAAAATTTTAGCTATTAATTAGGACATTATTTCCTTCAAAATAAGTAAAAATTAATTGCGCTCGTAACTCGAGAACTATAAAAAATATAAGGGTTTTATTTTGTAACTTTGGAACCCTCCCATTCCATTACGTTTACGCTCAAATCGTCAGATTTTCGAAATGTGAAGTTCTTAGCTACCAACTCCTTATCTTAATCTGACGCGCTGGATGAGCATTTCTGAAGTTAGTTTTTTTTTTGGTTGCCCTAAACGCATCCACTAATATTAAGCGCTCATACTTGGTGGAGATACTTAACAACGTGCAGTCCCTTATGTTTACTAAGGCTAACTGCAAAAATCCCCTCTTCAGCTCCCCTACTATAAGATGGAAGTGGGCTAACTTATTAGGAGGAAAAAAATCCTCTCCCATTTCGGTTTCCACACATCTTGGGATGTTACGCCTTTGCCAGTAGGGTGGTAACTACCACAGCCGAAGCCTCCCACCAGCCAGACCAGGACCAAATAAGAAAATATCAATCGGATCTGCCAGGGATCGAACCTAGGACCTCCATCTAGTATTTTTTTCTTTTTTATTCTTTACAAGTTAGCCCTTGACTATTTTACCTGATGGTAAATGATGATGCAATCTAAGATGAAAGCGGGCTAACTTATTAGGAAATGGACAAAAACCCACACTCCTTTCGGTTTCTACACGACATCGTACCGAAACGCTAAATCGCTTGGCGGCACGTCTGTCTCGGTAGGGTGGTAACTACCACAGCCGAAGCCTCCCACCAGCCAGACCTGGACCAATTAAGAAAACCTCAATCAGCTCTGCCGGGGTTCGAACCCAGGACCTCCATCTAGTTAATCCACCGCATACCGCTTCACCATGGAGTCTGTTGTGTTATTGTATACTAACTTGTTCTCTGGCACGAGTGAGTTGGCTCCACGAGGCTCGAAGACTTGTGATGCACCTTGCTTGCTGTCAGTATTCTGTGAAATACATAACTTATTTACATGTCTGTCCGTCAACATAGGAAATAGGCTAGTTGACACATTTTTTAAATGGTCTTAAGTAGTTCATTACTGGTTTATTAGTCGGCCATGACAGTCTGTATTTCTACTGTTTCATGACGTCACTACAAGAAACCCCATACAAATGGAGCGTTAGACAAAAGTATTAGTTAATAATTAGTTAGATATTCAGTAGTCATCAAGGGTGTTAGTGACGTCACAAAATGGACGACAGCATTATTGACGTTTGGAATTTTGAAAAAATATGTGATATTTAAATTAAGTTTTAAAAGAAATCCTTAACTTTTATTGATTGATATTGATATATTTTGTACCCTTATTCCATGTATCACACAAAATTAATATTGTTTATATTAAATTTGATATGAATCAACTACCCTATTGTATCAATACTAATATTATAAAGCTGAAGAATTTGTTTGTTTGAACGCGTTAATCTCAGGAGCTACTGGTCCGGTTAAAAAAAATATTTCAGTGTTAGATAGCCCATTTATCGAGGAAGGCTATAGGCCATATATTATCCCCGTATTTCAACAGGAACGGGAACCACGCGGGTAAAACCGCGCGGCTTCAGCTAGTGAGTAATATGGAGAGCGTATATCACTACCACAAAGTGGACATTCTAACCTGGAGATGCATATTCATATGTTCATTGTACGTATCTTCTTGCACAAAGTCCTGATAACAAAATGAACACTCGAAGATTGCACTTTCACACTTCACATATTCAACAGTAACGGAGGAAACTGCCGCTTTCCTATGAAGATCTTCACTTGTAGCTTCCATGTTTATGTTCATGTCGGAGTATTCATCATATACACACTCTTTCTTGATATTATCCATCCGGTTGTCATTCGACATAGAGTCTTCGGTCTTCACAACAGTTGCAATATCTCCCACACCATACTTCTCTGCTGCTGTCTGTTCCTCTTCATCGGTGTGAATAATGTACAAGTCACAATAGTCAGAGTCTAATGTTGTGTGTGTTAAGTCCCACTGCAGATGTGCTGTGGCATGTTTCATCAACTCTTTGTGTTGTACAGTGATCTGAAACAAAGTCAATGTCAATAGGGATGATGACAGTTTTTTAAATTGTATATAAATTAGCAGTATGCTAATAGTAAAGCAATTTTGTAAAAGTAACAGGGTATCTGCGATCATTAGTTTCGGAGCTACAGGGATTTAAAGGGTCAGATTTGCGGCGCTGCCGCGGATCCCTGAAAAACGCCCTATACAGAATGGTACGATTTAATGACGTCGTAGGTCATAATGATCGTTAGATTTATATGGGCGTTCAAACAAAATTACTAATCTTTGTTATTTGTGCGTTTATGTTTATAGTTCAAATATTGAAAAAGTCACATTTAATGCAAGGAAGCTAAAACTGTACGAATTTTCATCTAGAATTTTGAAGCTTATAATCCTAGTTATTTTGCAAATATCCAGTCAATGTTTGCTTTTTATGTATAAATTATGAGACAAATATCTTAGCATTCCATGGATTCACTGTGCAGGTGCCGGGTCCATCGCGCGGTAGAAAGAAAAACACCCAAGCAAAGTCCAGGACTTGTGACTACTGGATGTAGGGTTAAGGAATTCCTTGACGATCAATCAACACTCCCCTTCTCTTCATGCAAGTTATAGTCTAAGGGACTATAACTTGCATGTTGTTAAGTACTAACTATGTGGCCTCTATATTTGTAGGAAAAGGGAATTGTGTTTGTACTGCTAATGGTGTTAGTATGTTTAGGTCCCCGCTGGAGTCACTCCAGCCAACCGAGCTCCCTCCAGAAGCTTAGTAGGTAGCTCCTATTTATCTACTGTGCTCAAGTAACTGCAAAGTTCCCCTCTTTGGCTCCCCTACTATTGTATTTGACAGCCATGGTTACTAAACAAACTAAAGAAGTGAATATCAGACCTTGTCATTAGATACTCACCAATTCACGTTGTTCAACTAAGTGCATCATCAGTGAATGGGCTCGCAAGCTCAAGTCTCTAAACCTACTGAAGTTAATCAATCTCTGAGCACACAGCGCACAGACTAATTGCTTCAGGTTACTAAGATCACATAACTGAAACAAATGTACAGTATTATTGATTAATACTCTTCATTTGTACAACAAACAAAACAAGAATACAATAAATTTTACAGAAACATATAGTATATAGAAAATAGCATTCAGAAGATTATCTGATAGCAATCTTTCCCAAGATACCTAGCTAAGGATAAAGAAAATTAGATTAGTGTTTATCAGAAAGCATGGGTATGGTGACAGTTGCCATATGACGTTCATAATATGTACTAATATCGTAAATCGCGGCTAACTTTCAAGAGTGAAACGATCTAACACCGTACTCATGCTATCTGTAAAACACATTAACTAAGCTTTGATTGCGTTCCCTAAACTTATAATATTAATATAGAATAAAGATCTTACACTGTATAGTATTCATTGTAGTCATTAGCAACATTTGGCTCACTGTTGAGTCATCTTTCAAAATGAGAGTCCTCAGACCAATTATTGTATAGGACCTGCCCTCTAGATGTAACTTTTTTGGCAAAGTATATGATCAATGATCTAATGCCATCATGAAAAGTATCTCTATATTATTGATGTTTCATAGTTGTAATTGTGTTAAAGAGATCCATAAAAATACCTGTTTGTGTAATTGAATGGTGTAAAAAACAGGCAAAAAGTTTACTATATGATTTATACTAAATCTAAGCTCATTTTTCTCACTGACAATCTTGTTCGTGAATTTGAAAGGGTGAGCACCCAAATTCTCAAAAAAAAAAAAAAAAAACAGAAAATTCTCCAATATGCAGGTTTCCACACTATGTTTTTCCTTCACCGTTCAAGACACGTGGTATTTCATTTAAAAATGCACATATGCACATAACTGGAAAGTTGGAAGTGTATGCCCCGGACCTGATTTGATTCTATGCCCTCTGAATCAAAGGCAGAAGTTGTATCCACATCTTCTGCTATCCACTGGGGTTTCACATCTTCTATTCTCTATAATATTATCAATAAATTATAAGCTTAATTTTTGCCACATTACATTCTTAGCACATAACAAGAAACAACAAGTACAATTTTTTAAGTTACTATAGTGGTCTCTTGCTAGTAAAAATTGGTGACGATTTTTCATACCGTTAGATAGATGCTTGGGCCATGAAATATTACTATAAAAAATAAAACAATTTAATGTTCAACTCACAGACAGTCCAGTTAGCTGTTCATATGCCTCCTTCAACTTGTGTTTACTCAATAGAAACAGCTTGCGGTCCATATCCAGGCATATCATGCACACCTGTAAATGTACTATTATATAGTTACTTCAACACTGACTGCATGTCTGTTCACCTGTTTGCTACATGTCTGTGTAATGTGTCATGTATGATGTAACTGACCTACCATCTAAATATAACAAAATATTGAAAGCCGCTTGACATTCAAAGATGAAATTTATCAGGAATGTAGTTTATAATAGAGATGATGACAGTTTTTTAAATTGTATATAAATTAGTTCACATATTGAAAAATAACATATTTAATGTAAGGAAGCTAAAAATTTTCATTTAATTATGATAAAAGAAAAATTATATTAGGATTGTATATTAGATTTTAAAATTGTATATAAATTGCTGAAAATTTTCCATGAAAAAATTTTAGTAGATTTTGAAATTTTATAATCTTATTGATCTAGTCAATGTTTATTTTTTACATATTAATTACTTAATATTGACCTTGTTAATGCCTGAATGTCTCATAAAAATCAATATATTCAAACCTAGTCATCATTCCCATTATTAGATGACTGCTAAAAATTGAGTTTGCGACAGAGCCAGATTAAGGAGGTCTAAGGACAGATGTTGGCTAATTTACCTGTAAAACCATCAGAAACTGACCTGCACAGTTGAAGGTACAGCATTAGAGTGAATCTGTCTCGCAGAATCCGTTGTTTTGTAAAAGTTGTTATCTAATAAATGATGTGAGCAGACCACAGCAGGGTCGGGCAGATGATGTTTTTGTACACCGAGGGCTCTGAGCCAAGCAGCGCGGATATGTACATCACTAGGTAATCTGTAAGTTATCATTAATTTTTTACATGCTACAACATGTCCTCTATATTAAGATTTACTAAATGTATCAGTAAACATGTAGAATTTCCTCTGTCAATGTCACATAAGAATTTTATTCTATATTTGTAAACACTATTACAATTATATTATTACTAGCGGATGCCCGTGACTTAGTCCGCGTGAAACTCAATGTAAACTTTTAAGTACCCCTACCCTACCCCTATTTAAATTTTTTCTGTCATAAGGAGAAGGACTCTTCTGACAATAACAAATACATAAAAAAAAAAACAGTGAACTCGGTCCAGCCTTTCAGGCGTAATGGGGTGACCAAGGGATAAGTAGATTCATTTTTATATATATAGATTAAGATTATGGTATGCTAAAACTTAAAATGTTGTATTAGACTGTAAGTTTCACATTCTTTGTGAAATAATAAATGTTTTAAACCTAATGTCCAAGACAACTTCCAGATATTTGCTTAACTTTTTAAGACAATACTTTCAATTTTGCCTGATCAACTAGAAGCTACATAGGCAGGAGTGTGCACTTCACTTATGTTAAAATTAATTGCTTACCCTGGGGACTTATTTACAAGGCTTAATTGAAAAATACATTTACTAGCAGACGCCGCGTGGTTGATAACGTTTTGTCGATTGATTTGTTGTTGATATTAAAGACCAAAATAAGAAATAGGCCAGCTGAGATGGGGAGTTGGTGATGATACTACTGAAGGAACTAGTGACAATGGGCGATGATTAAAGCATGTATGATTTTGTATACTCCAATAAATTATACTCACTCGTGAAAAGTAATTCCTGTCCCCTCAGATTTTGTCTTAACTAAAGTATTTTGGCAAAATGGCACGCAGCACCGCATTTTCAGTTTCTCAATGAATTATTTTTTTTAATTATTTGAATTTTTAAATATTTTTGGTTTTTGTTTTGGTGTAATAATATTTATTTATTTGGCTTGGTTTGGCAGTTGGCACTTGGCTCACTCACAACCTTCATTTGTCGTCTGTGCTCACAAGTTCACAGTTCACAACACAGATGATGAGATGACAGATTATAATAAAATCATTAATCCAGCGAATTTTCTGTCAGATGCTAATGTCACTTTGTAAAAATAAATAATTATCTATTGTCATAGTGATGTCCTGCAGGGTCATTATTTAACTCGGTGAATGCTTGAAAATCACAGTCGATTAACAACAAATGACAGCGATTTTTCGTTTTTGCAATCATGTAACATAGATCTACCATTGAAATGACGTCATGTTGGGTCGTTGTCGGTTACGTTCACTCGTAGGGATTTCTTCTAGTTATAATGCAGTTTTTACGTATTAATAGTCAGTTTAAGCGATTATAACACTGAAGTTGTTAAAGTCAATCGCTATAGAAACTAATACAGAGCAGTGTTTTAATAAAGGAAATGTCCCAATTTTGTATGGAGGCTGGGCCTTTATTCCGAGTGTCAATGCAATAAGCAGATTAATTAACACAAAATAGGACTTAAAACCCAAAATGAAAAAAAATTTGGAACCCGCATTTTTTTTTAATTAATTAAGACACTGACAACATTAATTAAGAATTTTTATCATGGCAATATAATTGTAACTCACACCAAGCATTAGTGTTCTGTGACTCACACTCACATCCTGACAGATTGTCAGTGATCAAAGAGTATAATAAGTTTAAGGGAAAAGAGAGCCCTCTTGAAGATTTTCGGTGGCTTAAATTGAAGCGCCAACTGCGGTTTGGAGTAAACTAATAGGTACTACTAAAATAGCGGCAATTTTATTTAAATGGAGATTTTTAATCGAGGTAACGAGGTTTAATAAAACTCAAAAAATATTTAAAAAAACGAATTGAGAAAAACAAATAAAAAAAAACAGTAAAAAAAATATATTGTGATGTAATCCATTCCCCACCCGGGCTCGAACCCATGACTATTCACCACTGGACCAGATGACAGTTCATGGCCATGTTGAAATTAATATACGCTTACTTTGTTATACCCAATAACTTACAATCGCAACCAACACAATTTAATTCATGATCATACTGTAAAAACTGTTTAAGTAATATTCACGGGCTGTCGGACAAAACTGAGGAGTCAAAATATTTTTATTTAAAAAAATAATTGCAGAATAAATATAGAAAAATATATGAAGTCGTAACTAATTTGCAGACATTATTTGCTATCAAACGCATTAAGGACTGGAAAATGGCTTGGAAGAAAAACGCCACTGCTCCATGTTTTGCCTCCCCATGAATATCACATACTATAAATATTTTGTTCCCGGACATAATATAAAGATTATTACTTCATATCATCTTAGCCATTTAGTTAGTATTGTTGCGTAGTTGCCATTTGTTACTTAAAAACTAACCAAACACTCTATGTTAACTTATGCGTCACATATTTTATTAAATGAAGAAGTTTGATTTGCAAAACGATTTAAATATATATTTCATGTAGTGGTCTATGAGATTATTACAGAGTTACTATTTTTTTCATCATCGTTAAAATTATTAAATATTACGAAATGGTTGCAAATATTGATACTGGGCACACTAAGATTAGCGATGGAATTGCTGCCATCTGTTGAGATATTTTTACCAACTTAGTCGAAAAGTTGTTTCACTACTAGATCTAGATGGCCTGTAAGTCAACAAATTGCTCAGAATGTATGGAACTGTCCCCCCTCCCCTGTCAGTGATCATCAGTATTAGTCAAAGATTACAATGTATTATTGGAAATAGATAGGCTACTCTAACTTTTTTCGGAACGCTTGTGATAGCGCCATCTAGTGACTAGCTACGGTATTTTTAGTACAGTACTCATTATGTTATAAAAATAATAATGCATATTTTTTTGTAAAGGAGAGATTTTTGATTTTGTAATAGTTGAAGAAACCAATTGAGAAAAACAAAAAAAAAAAGACAAAAAGTTTTCCATTGTAACCCCCGGGCACGAACTCAGAATTATGAAATTGTACCTATGTTATGCACCACTAGGCCAAAAGACTGTATGGGACTTTGTTGAAATTAATGTACGGTTACTGTCTTTCTTTTATAATCCCTTTGCCCTTTAGTTAGAAATACAAACACATTCTTCCTATTACGCGTCTAAATTAAAAGGATAAATAATTCTTTTTTTTTTTTTTCCACTCTAAAAACATTATAATTTATACACACCATAAGTAATTGAATTTACCATACTGGAATCTTAAATCTAGGATGTAGATGGCGCTGCTTCATAAAGATTGCACGTTCTTTTAAGTTCCCATGGCATGGTATTAGTGTTCTGTGGTGATCATAGAGTAGGATGATGAAAAACTTCATTTGTCGTCTGTGATCAAAAATTCAAAAAATCAAAACATGGTTCCTGGTCTGTGGAGGTCTGCTTCATTTGTGGTCTGTGGACTGTGATGGTTCCCCTCCCCGTTCTTCAACTTCATCCGATGACGATAATTGAATAAAATAATCATCGATAATTCGATATTATGTTAACACTAACAGTTATTACAAGAATAAGATAAGACTAAAATGCCACGAAAACCGTGTTATTGGACGCGCAAGCTCGAGTTTGCATTGGTAGAGTTTGTTCGTCAAAGAGAATTTATCTGGAAACCCGTCGGCAACACGAATCACGATATACAAAAAAAGTACAGAGCCTACGCAGAATTTGCAGCCAGCTTGGGTTCCGATTTCACAGGTAAGTTGACAATAATGAATACATAATCTAATGTATTAAAATTGCTTTAATTGTTTCAAAATGGTTCTGAAGATGTTTCGTCTTTCGACCAGCCGCCATTTTGGATATTGTTATTGTCGAAACTCAAAAATACGTCTGGTCGAATTGCAAAAATAAACAAGACGATCTTCCAATAAATATTTTAGCATTATATCTATACTAATATTATAAACCTGAAGAGTTTGTTTGTTTGTTTGTTTGTTTGTTTGTTTGATTGAACGCGCTAATCTCAGGAACTACTGGTCCGATTTGAAAAATTCTTTCAGTGTTGGATAGCCCATTTATCGAGGAAGGCTATAGGCTATATATTATCCCCATATTTCTGCGGGAACGAGAACCACGTGGGTGAAACCGCGCGACGTCAGCTAGTTGTATTATAACGTGCAAGTGCCGGGTCCTAAAACTACGAACTTGAATTCTGAAACATCAAATACTTACATTACGATGCAAACTCAAAACTGTAAGATGTTTTGGAACCTCATGTGTTACTATAACGTGAAAAATAAGGCGTCAGTATCAGTAATCTCAATGTTCGTCGTGGTCAGTCAACAACGAACGTTATATATACAAATTATATCTAAATATAGTCTACAATGTCGAGTTGTGTGTTCGGGAATTGTAAAAACTATATAATATACATAAATATAATGGAATTAACGACAAATTTGTCCATGTGTGCACTCAGTGTTGTAGCCTATTAATTGAGTCACTTTCCGGTGATTTTGTTGAAACGTAACCAATCTAAGTATAAAATTATCATTGGCTGCACATGCACTGAGATTTAAATTAATTGGCAGAAAAAAGTTGTGATGCCATGGCAGGGAAGCACCTCGCTCTCCCTGCCACCAACCCGGAGTCACCTTACGTATAGTCAGATTTTTTTTTTTTTTTTATTCTTTACAAGTTAGCCCTTGACTACAATCTCACCTGATGGTAAGTGATGATGCAGTCTAAGATGGAAGCGGGCTAACTTGTTAGGAGGAGGATGAAAATCCACACCCCTTTCTGTTTCTACATGGCATCATACTGGAACGCTAAATCGATTGGCGGTACGTCTTTGCCGGTAGGATGCAATATTTAAAACGTCTCTGAAATAAGTAGTGGTAAATAACACCTGCTTCTTTCTATTCAATAATTAAGAGTTCACAAATGTATTGCTTCTTACAGCACGTTCTGTCAGAGACCGCTGGGTGAATATTCGGAGTACCTTTAATCATAATCTTAGAAGGGTTGATAAATCTAAGGAGATAGCACAATCCTCTGCAGACGTCTATGTACCATGTTGGCCATTGTGGAAGCCATTGCAGTTCTTGAGAGATGCTAATTATGATGTAAGTAGTTTTTTTACATTAGGCCAGTGCTTCAGTGCGGTTGAAATCATGTCTGATGGTAAGTGATCATGCAGCATATGGTAGAACATACATGCTTAGAATTTGCCTGTTCACATTTGAAGATACCAAATTGTAGACGGTAGGAAAAATGGTAGCTTAAAGAATATTGCTTAAGTTCATTAGTTTATGTCAATCAGGAACAATGAGCCAAAAGACTTACAAGTACAAGGGACATCTACCCAATTTTTAGCTCTGTACCATTAATATAAGCCTCAATATATTTCCACAGTAACTATCAGAGGGTGATTAGTGATTGATACTGATGCCAAAAATGCAATGAGTAAAATTTTTGTCTGTCGGTCTGTATGTTCGTTATAGAAACAAAACTACTTGACAGATTTTAATGAAACTTGGTACAATTAATCTTCATACTCCCGGGCAGGTTATAGTATACTTTTCATCACACTACAATCAATAGGAGCAGAGCAGTGAAGGGAAATGTTGGGAAAAGTTACTCCATGTTTACAGCAATACTACTGTATGGGCTGGATTAAAGAGGTCTACGGGCGGACGAAGTCGCGGGCGTCCACTTGTGTATAATAAATATATTTATTTAACTTTCAGGATTACCCCATACAAGATTTCAATGATACAGCATCCAAAGTTGAAGTAAAAGAAGAACCTTTGCCAGAATACAATGCTATACTTAATATAAGGCAAAGAGGTGAAAGAACAAACCGGCCTAGAAGAAAAGCAATAAAAAAATTAGATAACACAAATGGTTGTAAAAAAGTATTGGACAGCCTCATTAAAACAATGACACCATTATTAAATACAAGTACTAATAAATCACAATACTGGTTTTTCGGTCGCCACATTACAGAAAGGCTTAATGCTATGAGAAAAGTTGATGCTGATTGTGCCAGTCATGAAATTATGCGGTTGGTGAAACGCGTTGACACTTGAAAGTCAGAACTTGTCTCTGGTCAGGTCTCTTTAAATAGTAAGCAAGTAAAAAGTCGTGTGAGCTCTGTGTGTATTGACACAAGTTTTGTTGTTTGAAAGAAACTGGTCTCAGAGTAAATCTTTTTGACAGACAGCTTTGTAATGCTTGTATGGAAAACATTGAAAACACCATCTAATATGATCTTGGGATCAAGGTAACGTACGTTTATGGATTATTATTAAGTAATTTTTATGGTATTTTTTTTTATTTTTGGTTGTTTTGATATAATAAATTGATTTGATTTTATTGAAATTTTTAAAAAATTATAGGTATTTCAAAGTAATAAAAGAAATCAATATCTCTTATATGTAACATATTCTGGTTTTTCACTAACTTTTTTTAGATAATATAAGTAAGTCAGCATTATCTCTATTTTTTTTTTACTAAGTGTCAAACAAACAATCAAATCTTTTCTATAAGCATTTTGATAGCGTTGTTTGGCACATATAATTATAAATGGAGACACTAACAAAGTGTTGGTGTGCCCCATTCGCGTAAAATGCTAAAGCTGCTAAGATCTAATAATAATAGAGAACAATTTATTGTTGTTAATAGTTAGTTTAGAGTTACTTAATACCACATACATTAATTTTGATATTAAAAATCAACCTTTGTTTCTTCTTTTATAGAAGATTTATTTTTTCTTGACAAAAGTGGTGCTACATCTGAATATATATTCTCAAAGCATTCTTTAGAAATCCTAAATATGTTTTTAAATTCTCCGTCTGGAAGAATATCAATATTAAATTGTCGACGCACACGCCTCCTTTTCCTTAATAAGCTGCGTTTCTTTCTTTCCTCCTCTGCATATCCTAGCATAATAGCCCTTGAAACCATTGTTATTATGTAATATTAAAATGAAAATCTGGAAAGATGTTTTTTTCATACATATTATCAGACACATTTCTAATCAGAAAACTATATATAATAAAAAAATATTCTAATGTTTATTGGAACCATTTGATTTTCTAATTAGACGTAAAATTTACCTTAGATGAGATTTTTTAGATACTTTTTTTATACTTCTAAACCTACATAGAATAATGATTGAACATTAATATGTTCTACCACCTATCTAAAAATATGTATTTTGTATGAGGAATTTGGTGTAGAGATTTGGTTACATAATTAAAACATTACTCATACAAAAAGAAAAGATAATATTAACTTTTAGGGTACTTACAACTTTACAAATAATTTTAAATTATTTATCTTAGATGTAGGCACTTAGTTCTTATAAAGTATACATATTATTGTCTTAATATCTAATTTGATAATAAAAAGAATCTGAATTTGGATCACAAACTGATTACTTATAATCTAAATATCTAATTCACATTTACAGTTCGGTGGAAATTGTCATGTCACTGCAAAAAAAAAAAACATTTTTCTTAGTTTTAAATTTTATCGATAGTGTCGTTATCCCCATCTATCTACTAGCGATTGCGACACGAACTCGCGAAACGAAAATCATACTTTGACGTTGACAGGATGTAATATGAGATTGAAATCGGCATTTCGCAATTGAGCTACTGTTTGTTACAATTGACAGCAATGAGTGGTGGCGCAGTGGGTACATTTTTTTTAAATTTTGTGTAAGCAAGGGCTTAGCTGCAATCACGCCTGATGGTAAGTGGTGAAGCCTATGGAACGCGCTTTCTTTCGCTTGGCGGTACGTCTTTGTCGGTAGGGTGGTAGCCACGGCCAAGGCCTCCCACCAGCCAGACCTGGACCAATTAAGGAAACACCTATCAGCTCAGCCGGGGATCGAACCCAGAATCTCCGTTTTGTAAATCCGCCGCGCGTACCACTGCGCCTAGAAGGTTCGTATTCAGTCTTCACTTGAAGATACCCATATTGTAGGTGGTGGGCAAAACTGAAGCTGGAAGAACATTCCACATCTTATTGCATCCAAGGTTGTGAGTTTGATTCCCACAGCTGGAAAATATTTACATCATGAGCATAGATGTTTGCCAGTGTTTGGATATGCTTATATTGTTGGAGGTTGTAAAATTATACTTGACTTAATTACTAAAAATGTTTTTTTTAGTAACTCTGTGAAGTAATTCCAAGTGAGATACATGCTTCGTAAGATTGTTATTCCTGGCGACAGGAAACTGCAGGTTATAAAATGATACTTTATAAACTTACTAATAATTTTTTTTTTAGTAATTCTGAAAAGTAATTCTAATTGCAGGAGGTTCTAAAATAATACTTGACACGTCAAGCAATTTTCTGGTCTTCATTTCTTTGGCATGTTATTTTTGGGTTATAATAGCGTTTTTAGGCTAGGCAACTGTTGTGACTGTGTCGTATTGTTTATTGAGAACCGTTGATAAATATTTCATAGACAGGTTTTTCAGCGTGACAGTAAGTTAAAAGCAAGAGGTTGTAAAAATAATACTTGACAAAATTACTAAAAAAGTATCATGTTTAGTAATTATGTAAAGTAACTCCAATGGTAAAATTATACTTGACATAATTACATAATAATTAATTAATTCTGTCAAGTAAAATTCTGGTCTATTCTCTTGTTTGTTTGTTTATTTCTTTGATGAAGTAATTCCAACGGTAAAATTTGACAGACAATTCAGCTTGATACAATCATCTTATAATAGTTATTTTTGGCGACAGGAAACGGCAGGTTATAAAATGATACTTTACAAAATTACTAAAAAATTTTTTTTAGTAATTCTGAAAAGTAATTCTAATGGCAGAAGGTTCTAAAATTATACTTGACAAAATTACTGAAAATGTTATTTTTAGTAATTCTGTACAGTAGTTCTAATATTAAAATTATACTTGACACGTCAAGTGATTTTCTGGTCTTCATTTCTTTGGTATGTTATTTCAGGGCTATAATAGCGTTTTTAGACTAGGCGACTGTTGTGAGTGTGTCGTATTGTTTATTGAGAACCGTTGATAAATATTTCATAGACATAGACAGGTTTTTCAGTGTGACAGTAAGTTGCAAGAGGTTGTAAAAATAATCTTGACAAAATTACTAAAAAAGTTTTATCTTTAGTAATTATGTAAAGTAACTCCAGTGGTAAAATTATACTTGACATAATTAATTAATGCTGTCAAGTAATTTTCTGGCCTATTCTCTTGTTTATGTGTTTATTGCTGCGCTGAAGTAATTCCAACGGTAAAATTTGACACACAATTTAGCTTGATATAATCATCTTATAATAGGTATGTAAGTTAGACATGAGTCGCAGTAATAAGTGAGATACATGCTTCGTAGATAGTTATTTCTGGCGATAGGAAACTGCAGGTTATAAAGTGATACTTTACAAAATTACTAAAAAGATTTTTTAGTAATTCTGAAAAGTAATTCTAATGGCAGGAGGTTCTAAAATTATACTTGACAAAATTACTGAAAATGATTTTTTTAGTAATTCTGTACAGTAGTTCTAATAGTAAAATTATACTTGACACGTCAAGTAATTTTCTGGTCTTCATTTCTTTGGCATGTTATTTCTGGGTTTTAATAGCGTTTTTAGGCTAGGCAACTATTGTGACTGTGTCGCATTGTTTATTGAGAACGGTTGATAAATGTTTCATAGACGGGTTTTTCAGCGTGACAGTATAACCAGGGTGCACCACGAGCAAGTGAGGTTGGCAGTTGAGAGGCTGACTGGTACTAGCCTCCCCTTTACACTCCTAATAAAAATAATAACTTCTGCAAATCATTGATTTTGTTCTGTGCTATAGGTATTGGAGAATCATACCTACATATTCTGCAAAGGTAAATGAAGATTCAACTTGTTCTTTTTTTCTGCGATCAAAAGTACTCTTGCAACCAAACTTTGAGCATGTTTTGTATTGAATTGAAACTCATGATATTTAGATATCATAAATTTCTCATTCAATTCTCTCCGCTGTACTGTATTCGATAGCTTAGTATTATAATAAAATGTTGGAAACCATTCTTGGAAATTGAATATATCCTCCTTTTTTTCAAATTTACAGTAAATTTGCCTTTTAGTTGTGAACACTCCATAATTATGGAGTGGAGATATTGATCCACTGTATACACTCTGACGGTTCTTTTGCATTTCTTCTTTACAAGCCCAAAACTGCTATCACATGGAAGAAAAGAGTGTTCACGAAATAAAAATATAAATCTAATTTTTTGAACATTTTCTTCTCAACAAGTGCCATCAGGAATTAAGATTCTTATAAGAGCATAGGTTCTTTTTGCGTTGTCGTTTGGAGATTTATTTCTTAATTTAGTTTTGAGTGATTCTCACTCAGTGTCAGTCGACCAAAAGACAAACTGAATTTATTTTTAAAGGTACTGCCAGTAGAACTGATACTTTACGCTAGCTGTGGATGTTGCTGTGTGAACACGTTTATCCTGTAGAATATCACCTGCTTCAAGCAAATTATTATAGCTAGGTAACTGTTGGAAGGAATAATCAATAGACATACAATCACGAATTTCTCTTATTTAGTAGGCAACGAATAAAGTTTGTTAATAATAAAGTACTATTAATTGACTTTACACAAGGTGTGCGAGAAACCTTCTTTACACCATATAAACTGAAATAAAATAATCATGTTAACTTTAAATTAAAATCTTTTAATTACTTTAAACATAATGTAAAAAAAAACAAATTGTAATCATAGAATGTTCAACAAAACAGGTTAACAATCTTCACAAAAGTCGCACACGAAAACTCCTACATAACACGTGCACTGTTCATGGAACCATTTTTCACATGAAGAGCACTGGATCCACTCTTCTGTTGGAGGATCTTTCTTTGCAGATGGGACAATAGTATCCTATATTCTTTTTTGGTTCTGTATTCTTCATATTTCTTTTTTGTGCATTTTTTTTTATTATTTTTTTTATTCTTTACACAATTCTGGTTACATGTACATGTCGCAACCTGCTTAAACGCAGCATTGAATAAACTGGCAACTTGAAACTGCGTTATTCCTCTGCCTGGATGCTGTACCATCCATTTTTCGCATTCAATTGCGTATTTTGTCTTAAGTGAGCTATGAACCGAAACATCCAACGGCTGAAGTTTATGGCTTCCATGTGGTGGAATTGTAACCATTACTATGTGATTTTCACGAGCATATCTGGTTGTTTCGAGGCTTATGTGAGAGGAATGGTTATCCATTATCAATAGTACAGGTTCCTCTTGAGATGGGTAGGTGAAATATTTAAAATGTTGTAGCCAATTTACAAATAAGTCTGCATTTATGAAACCACTGTCAGATACCATCAATATACTTTGAAGTGGACAGCCATCTAGCAACTCAGAGCGTGGTCGTTTTCGGGGGTAAATGAACACCGGAGGAACAAAATGACCTGTAACACTCATACTCAGTACTGCCGTTATGGTTGTTCCTCGCTCAGCAGAAAAAAAATTTCCAACTACCTTTTTCCCTTTGCAACTTACCACCTTCGGGGTTTTTTTAGGCACTGTACTTATGCCAGTTTCATCCATATTGTAAATTTTATGGGGAGGAAATTGGTACTTATCATACACCTTTTTGAGATTTTTATAAAATCTATCTACCTGGACTCTATTAAACCCTATTGCTCTAGCTAGGCTGGTTGGAGCAGACTGCCGTAAACATAAGTTGGGATGGCGTCGGACAAAACACTCCACCCAGTCACGACCAGCCATTTTTCATGAATCATTAAAACGATGTTGAATATTATTTGCCACAGCAAACTCGTATGCTAATCGATGCATATCGTTAATTGTTAAGCCAAAAAACCTTTCATCCATTTTTCTACAGTGGTCAGCAAATTCCAACTCTTGAGCCTCGTTAAATGTCTGCTTAAAACGACCTAACGATAAAGGAATATTCTTGTTTTTGAGCCTTTTTCTTAGACCACCTTCGCTTATGCCAACTTTTTCTGCAGCTCGTCTTTGACTCATACCTTCTTTTATAAGTCTTTGGGCCCTCTTTATTTGTTCCTCTGTCACTATTTTCCTATCTGGTCGCTTCCTAATGTAATTACGTGGCATTTTCTGAAATTGAAAATAAGTTATTAATTTTTTAACTATAGAATTTTGTTCACTTAACATGATTCTTGATTTATCATATAAAGTCCTGTTCACACGTTCTGCAGTTCCATTCATCTGCGAACTGTAAGGATATGTGTACTCAATCCTTATACCTTTCTTTCTACTAAAATCTTTAAAAAATGTTCAAGTAAATTCTCCTCCACTATCACTGTAACGTTTGTAATAATAAATAAGACCACGGGTGCTTGACGATTATATTATTAGACATTCATTAGACAATTAGAAATTATCATATTTATAAGACAATTAGACAATATCTCTAACCAGACTTTCACGCAGATCACCAAACTCACAAGTATAACTTAGGTTTCTGAGATCTGTGACATAAGATCCCATCTAATGGGAAGGTCATTAATGCCTTTGCGATAGAAGTCCGACAATCTAGACTGCACAAACTGTGTGAAAGCATTTTGTACTGCCTCCTTGGAAGAAATCTTCTTGTCACGTAGATAATTGTCCAAATCACGAAAAAAATGGTAGTCCGTTGGACCAAGGTCTGGTGAATACGGAGGATGACGAATAGTTTCTAACTGTAGTTCCTGAAGGGTTAAAATGCTTTCTCGTGCTGTGTGAGGTCTCGCGTTGTCGTGGAGCAATAATGGTGAAGATCGATTCATGAGTCGGGGCTGTTTAACTGCTAGTTTTGTCAACATGGTTCGGAATTCGGCACAGTAGACATCTGCCGTTATTGCTTGACCAGATCGGAGAAAACTATAGTGAATAACACCATGCTGAGACCACCAAACAGTTACCATTACCTTTTTATTGGTAAGTTTTGCTTTAGGACACTGTTGTGGCATTTGACCTGGGGTCAGCCATTGCATTTTTCTTTTCCGGTTATCATAAAGAATCCACTTTTCATCACATGTTACAATTAAGCTGGGGCTGGGCGATCTGGAGCTGGGGCAGTAGGTGCTGCTCTCTCCGCTGCTCTCTATCTCATCGCTTTCCTCGCTGAGGCCCGAACTCACGACGGAGAGCAGACCGCGCGCAAAGGCCGGCCTCGCCCCCGGCACGCCGCGCATTACCTGCCGCGGGGGCCTGTGATCCGGGGGCAGATTTGGGTAGGCGCCACCGTCTTATACCAATAGTAATGGGGATAGTGGGGGTCATCCCTCATCATCCCCGATCGGTACCCCTGGTGGCGCAAACGGAAGTGCCGTAGGATGTTGTGCGACGTGTAAAAGGCTCCACACAACACGCATTGCCTGCCGCACTTCCGTTTTATCCCCTTCTTGGTTGCCCCCCGCGAATCATGGCACTGGTGACTGGCGCCGGGGATGAAACTGGCGCTGTTGGGGTTGCACGCATCGGGAGCGAGACGCTCGATGAGGGAGCCGTGGTCAGCGCCGACGCGGATAGCGCCGCGGGCGTGGTGGGCGCTGCGGTCGCCGCGGGTAACGCGTGCGCGGCGAGCGCCGCGGGCGCGGTGGGTGCCGCAGGCGCGGCGAGCGCCGCGGGCGCTGCGGTCGCGGCGGGCGTCGCGGGCGCGACGAGTGCGGCGGGCGTGGTGGGCGACATGGGCGGTGTGAGCGCTGCTGGCGCCTCTTGCTGGAGCGCCGCGGGCTGTTTCGCGGTGGTCGGGGGCGAGGCGCTTGCTGCGGGAGGATCGTGCCCCGGGCTGCTCGGCTGGGAGCGCTCTTCTTCCGGAGGACAGACGGGGATGTCCTCGGGCTCCCTACTCCGGAAGCCGAGCTCCCAGGGCAGGATGGGACTGCAGCGGCCGACACTGGATGATCGCGTTGGTCCGCGAATGGCGTCACCACTATCAGCAATGGCGGCCGCGTGCCGCCCCATTGCAAAAACACACTCCTCCAGGCGCCGGATTCGCTCCGAGTGGCGTCTAAGCTCCGCCCCGAGCGCGGCGCATCCGCCACATGATGTCGACATGGTGGGCTGATGAGACATTTTTGAGATTTTTGAGTCTACACTGCGCGTATTTAAACGTGGCGATGGTCGTAGGAGAGCCGTAACGGATGCTTTAAAGCCACAGGTAATACTAATGAGTAATAGAAAAACAACGTGAAGTAGACTGCAAACTAATGCAGCGCGAACGTCACGCCGGTGTTAACACTAACTCTCGCTGCCACCACGTGGTCACACAGTCAACCGATAGATGGCAGTTACTCTTGCTGATTATATAATTGCTAAGGAGGATTCATTAAATAATACATACAACATATTCTATATACTGTATCGCAATTCTTTGTAATATATAAAAGAATAAAAATCTCTTGCAATATACTGTATAGTTAAACTTACCTAAATAAGAAGAGGAATATGATAAATAAAAATGTCCCTGTGTTCTCTGCTAGGCTAACTATAAACTTTGGCCATTAGTGACATGCATTGCAGTCGTTAAAAATGCTTACTATACTCAAACTGCAATGGGTAAAGTAAAACTAATAATAATAGCGTAATAGCGTCAGGAATATGTAAAAAAATTACAACTTCAGTTGGAAATGATTAATGAACGGAGGTATCTATAGTGCGGTAGGGACTGTAGCAACTCCCCATGCGCCTGCAGTAACAGTAAAATAATAAAAGAAATTGGTGGTACACATATATGTGTATATACTATGTATACACAGTGTATAGTAGTGGCGTTGCCTCGTTTAGATACTGTTCATGAAATGTCACTGCAAATATTTTGGTTGAGGTGGTCTACACTCGGTGACCACTTTAATTGTGTCATGGAGGACATCAAGTGGGGACCACAATTTGCCACTCATGAGTGATCCGCTTGTAAATCGTAGAATCAGCCATTGGTCACTCTCTATCAATGTGAAAGTAAACGAATTTCCTAGACTAAGGACATTAGTGCGTTAAGTTACTCTGTAAAATTCATATATTTACAGAAGATAGATTAATATACAAAGATACAGGTAGTGGGAGTCGACATCTGGCGACCCTTGCGACTGCGTAATGAATGTCGGCACGAAGTGACTCCTGTAATTACTTACAAAACAAGCTATGTTCGTTACGGGGGTCGCCGTGTATTGCTCCTATGATGGAATTGCTAAAGGATCTTTAGAATAAGAAAAATGTCAAAAGTCACCAAAAAGATGTTTGCACAATTCTGCTAAATGGTCAATAGTTATAATTGCAGAGTGTTCAGATACAAACAACGCAAGAGAAGATTCTGCTTTTTGAGTGCTTAGATCTTTTCTGAATGTGGGAAAATTAATTACTCTTTGACTTTTCTTTGGTTCAATCGCTTTTTTGTGTTTTACTGATGAAACGTGTTGTTTCAAGCAAAATAATTTAGCAATCGTATTGCACTTGCAATATATGGTTGCCAGAACACGGCACCACCAATGCTGTGTTGGACTCGCACCCGGTACAAGCACCTTTGAAACGAAAAAACTTGTAAAACACAAAAAAAATTATTATTACCATCTTTCATTTCAAGGACACTTCTTCTCTTCACACACACATCTTTCATTTAGCGTATAATTATGACTCTTGTGTCATCACATGTCTAATTATTAGTTGAGAAACACGGCAAAGTAAAGTTTGCAAAACTATTATTATATTTATTATTATATATTATTTTAATACTCTTGTATGATAAGTCAGCACAAATGTCTACTTATTCGTTCAGTAACAGAACAAAGTAGAAAACTATTTCAGGTATTTCAGGTACGGATGTTTACACTTGTTAGTCTCGTTCCTAAATGTCAAATCACTTTTGAGTCAGAGTTTTTATTATTGTCACGTTCACAGTTTGCACCAATCCAATGTGAAGAAGTTAAATTATTAACTTATAGTTTTGTAAGCTCTAATAAATTGGCAGCATGTTGGAGAGACATTTCTTACCTCATTTCTTCTTATTCCAGAAAATAAGTTTTCTAATGGATCCTGGTTAAAATTTCTTGTTAACAAGCTCCGTAAGCTATGTTCCGCGTTTAAAACAGAAGAAAATATTTCTTTAAAAACGTAAATGTTATGTATCCAATTTTTTAGTTACGTTACTGAAACAAATCGACTACCATCTTCTTTTATTCGTTCAAAGTTCATAGAGTTCAACACAGATGTATTTTTTTAAAGGTGATTTGTACAATTTTGCACTATAATTATGACCATTAAAACTATCATAAATATAATTTTCAAAAAAGTAGTAGTAGATCAGCAGCAGTAAGACATTCTTTTGGCAAAAGATTGTGATCTGAAAAAAAACACATTATATTCTTGCCTTTGAGAGACATCTATAAATAGGTATGTTATGGCTTTAAAGTAACAGATATAAACAATAATAGGCAATAAAGATTGCTAAAAAGTTAAAAACCTTAAAGCTGCAGATTAGGTTACTTTCACCTTGATTAAATAATTTAGCTGCGTGTTCTACTTTCATCTTTATACATGTGACTCAGTAAGTTTGTTTACTAATCGAATATCTTGTTCACCCACGTCAATAATCGAAAACATTTGTAAATGTTCTTATTTTCCAATCTTCGTTTCTCTATTTTGTACGAATTTTTAATTTTTGTCATTAGATTGTTTCCTTTTTTCCTGAAAACCTTTGAGTGTGGCGGATCAAAGATTGGAAATATTTTGTTATTATTTACTTCGAATGCCATGCTTTTATATTCGGCTCCAATCCGCAGGTATTTTTCTTTCGTTCCGTGACGAGATTTTTGATTACCTTCATATTTGTGGGTGATTGGCCACAAACAGTCGCTTAATTTTTTAGACAAATACTACCTAATTAATTATATTAAAAAATAATGTGTATAAAAATTAATTGCTCTTGAGGCGTTCTATTTAAAAGACATGTCGCACACAATATTGCTTCATTCCATAAGTGTATTGTGTTTTGGCAGTTTTGATTCACTTAAAATGATTCTTGATTTATCATAAAAAGTCCTGTTCACACGTTCTGCAGTTCCATTCATCTGCGAACTGTAAGGATATGTGTACTCAATCCTTATACCTTTCTTTCTACAAAAATCCTTAAAAAATGTTCAAGTAAATTCTCCTCCATTATCACTGTAACGTTTGTAATAATAAATAAGACCACGGGTGCTTGACGATTATATTATTAGACATTCATTAGACGTTGGCCGCGTACTGACTGAGCGAGCAGCTTCGCGAGGCAGCCTCGGACGTTTGCCTCGCAACGTTTGCCGCGCGAGGCAGCCTCATTCTGTAATTTAATACACATGAGACTGCCGCGCGCGGCAAAGCCGAGCCAGACCGAGGCTGAGCAAAAGACTCGAACGCTCAGTAGTTACTCACAAGTCGAACAGAAGCCACGCGCGAGTAGCGCATATTCAGTTTAGATTAAGATTATCATGAGGCCGTGCGTTCGGAAGGCTATCGCCACCACTGCCTTTATACTGATTCATCAACTTGTACAAAAAAAGAAAAGAAAAAAATCTAAACATTTTTGGATAAAAACGTTATACAAAAACAGATTTCAAGCTGGAAACAGAATATTTGAAGAGCTGTGCTTTGATGACGCAGAAAGCAATTTCACTAGAATGAATAAAATTGAATTTGAACATCTGTACTCTCTTATAAACGCCAAAATAAGCAAGAAGGACACAAATTTTCGAGAAGCAATAACCGCAAGGGAAAGATTGTTGGTTACGTTAAGATTTTTGGCCACGGGAGATTCTTATACCAGTTTGCAGTATCTGTTTCGTATATCAAAACAAAGAATATCAGTAATCGTTCATGAAGTTTGTGATGCGTTAATCGATGTGCTAAGGGATTATGTTAAGGTAAAATAAAATAATTTTATTCCATTCATCGGTGAGGTAGGAGGCATCTGTGATTGAGGAGGCATCGGTGATTGAGGAGGCATCGGTGAGGAAGAAAGACAAGACGTATTATTGGAACTGTTTAGCCCACTGTATGATTGAGTATAATAACCAGTGTATGATGGGTATGCTCCCATGTCCGCTTCGAAAATAATTTTATTTATAGCATGCTTTACATGTGCTGTCCATTGCTGCAATAGCATGCGGAAAATGTAATTTTCCGCATGCTATTGCAGCAATGGATGGGAAACATGTTATATTACAATCGCCTATAAATAGTGGCAATGATTTCGATTGTTACAAATTGTTTCCCAGTATAGTCCTATTTGCTTTAGTTGACGCCAATTATAAATTCCTGTATGTAGATGTTGGTAGCAAAGGTCGTATATCAGATGGCGGTGTGTTTAAAAATACCAATTTATATAAAAAACTTGAAAGAAGGGAACTTAATATTCCTCCGCCAGAAATCTTACAAATACCTTATGAAACTGCAGTGCCGTATTTTATTTTGGCCGATAAAGCATTTGCATTGGATGAGTACACAATGAAACCTTATGAAGGTACTCCAAATCGAGGTTCAATGGAAAGGATCTTTAATTACCGACTGTCCAGAGCAAGGAGAGTTGTGGAAAATGCTTTTGGCATTTTAAGTTCTGTGTTCAGAGTATTGAGGAAGCCCATACTATTGGAACCAGAAAAAGCTACAAAAGTCGTGTTAACTACTATATACTTATATAACTACTTGCGAAGGGATCAAGAGGCCTCTCAAAGGTTTACTGCCCCGGGATCATTTGATGTCGAAGCTGAAGGAACAATAATACCCGGGCGATGGCGGCAGGATACAGAAATGTCATCAATGCTACCTATTCGAGCTATGCCACGGCGAGGGCCAACAGATTTAAAAGAAATACGTTCACATTTAGGGAGACATTTTATTACAAATGGAGCAATTGCTTGGCAGAATAATTATCAGTAAATACTCACGTCTTCAGGTAAAGTATCTTGAGTATTTCCTGGATGGTTTCTATCGCCCAGGAAGCTGAAAGCTTCATAGGCGTACCAATTTGATTTATATATGTCACCACGACCTGTAATAAATAATAAATTAATTAAATTTGTACGACTGACTATAAATATGTAATGACTGTACGAAAACATAATAATAAACATAAACATACCTGATCCTGTGATACGGCTTTTCTTTTCACGTGACCTTTCCCTCCTATAGGATCCTAGCAAAGACTCCATCTTTTTTTTTAAATCCATTATTGGAATGTTCATTTCACGATTTATGTTATTCCACGCATCTTCTCTTAGTCCTCTGTTGGTATAATTAGGACATTGCGCATCCCAAAGTAGTTTATATTCTCCATATAAATGTATTAATTTGAGACACTGTTCTCTATTCATGATAATATAATTATACTTATGTTCTCTATTCCGTATTCGTCGAACAAGCGAGGCAAAACACGACCGTCTTGAGTGCGCGCGGCAAACGTACTGAGGCGCCTTTGAGCATGGACAAAAACCGACAACGTTTGGCTCGGGTCGCGGCACGCTCGGGCGAGGCAGCGCGTGCGTTTGCCTCGGCCGAGGCGCGTCTTGACCGACCGAGGATTTGCCTCGCGCGGCTGCCTCGCGAGGCTGCTCGCTCAGTCAGTACGCGGCTATTTAGACATTATCATATTTATAAGACAATTAGACAATATCTCTAACCAGACTTTCACGCAGATCACCAAACTCACAAGTATAACTTAGGTTTTTGAGATCTGTGACATAAGATTCTATTGATTCATTTTGTTGTTGTTTCCGGCTAAACAACTTGTGCCTTTCAACTGTGATATTTAATTTTGGTATAAAGTACTTGTCGAATTGGTCACACAACTCTTGGAATGTGACATCGTCGATGTCTTTTCCAAAAAAATAGAAGATCTCAAGAGATTCTGGCCCAATAAATTGCAATAAGATAGCAACTTTCCTTGAATCCTTGGCGTCGTCTAGATAGATAGATTGATTCTTTATTGCACATAAAAAAATATAAAACAATATTCATCAAGTAACAAAATAAGTAGGTAGAAATATGCACAAATGCGGTCTTATCGCTAATAGCGATCTCCTCCAGACAACCCGCAATGTAAGAATCAAGTAATAGAAAACGGACAGTGCTATAATAAATAATAAATAAACTACATATACTTTACATACTAATAATATTAGGGGTTAAAGTATGAAATTGCCGATTTGTACTGAAAATCTAAATTGTTTATTTTTTAATTTTTAACAAATTTATTTAATCAAAATAGT
Organism: Bicyclus anynana; assembly: GCF_947172395.1. Lineage (NCBI taxonomy): Eukaryota > Metazoa > Arthropoda > Insecta > Lepidoptera > Nymphalidae > Bicyclus > Bicyclus anynana. The sequence continues at coordinate 7,077,408 of NC_069105.1, forward strand.
TGCTATTATTATCTATACACTAGCGGCCCGGTACGTGCTTCGCTACGTATAAAGTGAAATAAAATAAACAAATCGGAACATCAAATTCATTTATTTAATCAAAAAAATATTTTATTTAAAATCGAAATCAATTGCTAGCTATTTACAACACACTTAATCCAAAACATTTGGATAAACAATATTTTTTGTTTTTCCATTTTGAGCATAAATAAACAAACGGCTGGGGGTACCGACTCTGGAACAGGCAACATATAACTGGCCATGTGAAAAACAATGTTCCTCCAAATTCACACCACAAACGTGAAGTGTTTGACCTTGGGCCTTGTTGATGGACATCGCAAATGATAAACGCACAGGATATTGTAAACGTTTGAACTCAAAAGGCATATCAGTTGGAATCATAGGTATACGCGGTATCAAAACAACTTCTCCTTTTGATTTACCAGTTAAGATCGTAGCTTCAATCAAATTTGGCAATAACTTTTTCACTGCCAATCTTGTTCCGTTACACAGTTTTGGTGGATTAATATTTCGCAATAATATAATCGAAGAACCAACTTTCAGATTCAAGCAATGCGGTGGCATACCAGCCGGCTCCAATGAATTTAAAAATTCAATTGGATAATTCATTGCCTCATCTTGATTCATAACACTGTCAATTGATTTATATTTCGTGACTACGCCTGGCAGTTTCGCTTGAATTTGAAAATTAATTGCATTGACATGAATGTTTTTCGGTGCTAAAATGGCGCGTTCTGTCAACCAATCATGATTTCTGTAATTCTGAACAATATTCGGAAAAACACATTCAATCAATTTTCACACCACAAACGTGAAGTGTTTGACCTTGGGCCTTGTTGATGGACATCGCAAATGATAAACGCACAGGATATTGTAAACGTTTGAACTCAAAAGGCATATCAGTTGGAATCATAGGTATACGCGGTATCAAAACAACTTCTCCTTTTGATTTACCAGTTAAGATCGTAGCTTCAATCAAATTTGGCAATAACTTTTTCACTGCCAATCTTGTTCCGTTACACAGTTTTGGTGGATTAATATTTCGCAATAATATAATCGAAGAACCAACTTTCAGATTCAAGCAATGCGGTGGCATACCAGCCGGCTCCAATGAATTTAAAAATTCAATTGGATAATTCATTGCCTCATCTTGATTCATAACACTGTCAATTGATTTATATTTCGTGACTACGCCTGGCAGTTTCGCTTGAATTTGAAAATTAATTGCATTGACATGAATGTTTTTCGGTGCTAAAATGGCGCGTTCTGTCAACCAATCATGATTTCTGTAATTCTGAACAATATTCGGAAAAACACATTCAATCAATTCATCTATCGATTGCGCAATTGTACAAAAATTGTTCGGTACAGCGATCAATCCGTTGGTTCTGTCGATTTGTATTTTGCCGTCACCAATTTCTAACAATTGTTTTGAGAACTCATGGGCAGCTGGATCATTTTGTAGGTGAACACGCATATTAATGTTTAGTGTCAATTTTTGTAGATATCTCCAAAGAACTGATGACTTCAAGCAGGCATTTATTTCATCAGCAGGAGTTGATCGAGGAATGACAGGCAATGTTTGACGAAAATCCCCTGAAAGTAATATCAAAGCACCACCAAAAAGCTGTTGATTACCACGTAAATCTTGCATTGTTCGATTGAATGCTTCTAGTGATTTTTTATTCGCCATTGTACACTCATCCCATAAAATAATTGACGTTAATCGCAGAACTTTTGCCATAGCAGAATTTCTCGATATATTGCAAGTTGGAGTTTCAATCACCTGTACATTCAATGGCAATTTTAATGCAGAGTGTGCGGTCCGACCACCTTCTAATAATGTAGCAGCAATTCCCGAAGATGCAAGTGCTAGTGCAATTTTCTGATCTGATCGAATAGTCGCTAAAATCAATGATATAACGAACGTTTTACCTGTGCCACCAGGTGCATCCAAAAAATATAATCCACCTGCATTATTGGAAACGGCTTGCATGATTGTATCATATACATGTTTTTGCTGAATATTTAATTTGGTTATATTCGATTGTACAAATAAACGCAAATCATTACAGTTGAATTCCTGCTCACGTTGCAATTCACGATCAAACAAATCATGCATGGGACGATTTGGTGCGGTCATACCCAATTGTACTAATGCTTTATTTGCAATCGTTAGACATATATCTTCAATTATTATCAAAGCTTCGTTGCACATTTCCAAGGTAATCAACAAATCAGGATTTCTTGCATGATGACGCATACGAATTAAAATATCTTCTGCCATATAATTTTTATATTTGTTCCATAATTCAAGTGGATTTGATGGCATACATGTCGATAATATAATGGCAAATAGCATTCGTATTTGTTGTGGATGAGCTGACGTAGATGCATCATTAAGTGTTGAATCCCAATGTGCATCATCCTCCAACAAATGCAAGAGTTGACATGCTTCACGATATGTTTGACACAAATGACCGTCGACTGTCCTTAATTCTTGAAATGATTTTGGGCCATTGACGTTAACTAATAGCAATCGCAAATAAAAACACTCAGCATTGTTTGGATGTACTGTATACATTCTCCCAATTGCATCTGTTTTGAAAATGCCTGAATGCCCATCGACTGCTGTTCCTTGTTTACGTCTTTGAAATTTTTTTGAAGACACATTCCATGTATAGTACTGAGGCACTTCGGAATATAACAAATTTCTAGCAAATGTATCAGTTTCGCATAATTTGAAAAAAGCTGTCAACGTAGTCGCTGGTGGGTGTGCTGCTCTTTCCAATGCATTTGCTTCATTAAAATAAATACGTTGGCCATTCTCAAGATGCACAGCTAAGTGAACAACCACAGGATGTCTTTCGTGCATTGGAAACGACAGAATCCTCCAGACAGCTTCATTACTACTAATATAGCGCCCCAGTTGATACTGAGTAATTTCATCATTTCTATTATCACCAGCTACACCGAAAACAGCCATATCGCTCCCTTTATTTACATACTTGCAAATATATTTAATGGATTTGACTGAATTACAATACTCCACATTTATATGAGCCTTGAATATTTTCGATAATAATGGACAATACGGAACCACCCAACGATTATCAACTTCAACGTCCTGGTTACGCATTCTAATGGTTGCCGTTTTGCCATTATCATTAGGTGATCTACGTCTATACAACGGATATCCGTCATTGCCCGTTATTGTGTCTGAAGTCAATTGTCTTGGGTATCGTTTCGAACACTTTCCATCAATCATACATGGCGAATTCATATTTAGTTCACCGCACGGACCATGTATCATGTTTTTAACGACAACATCAAATAACTCAGGATCAACAGTTTGATCAGGAATTTCACCTGATATAACGTTATCGATTTGATCCGGAGTTATTTTATTTACCAGCCAAATTAATATATGTGCGTGCGGCAATCCCCTTTTTTGCCATTCGATGGAGTACATATGGCAACGCACCTCTCCAAATACACGTAATTTCACAATTAAATCCATAAGTGCTTTCAATTTTCGCCGAAAAACACGTGCTGTAATGTCATGACGATCAGTTGTCGACTGGCCTTCAAATAAATTGTTCTTGATGTCATCCCACTGCGGATTACATGTAAATGTAATGAACAGATCCGGTCGACCGTATTTTCGTACATAAGACATTGCGTCTTGTGCATATTCGTTCATATGCCGTGGGCTACCAATATACGAAGATGGCAATATAGTTAAACGTCCGATGTCATTAACATTAGCATCATTCGCTATCGCATCTTGCAAATGAATATATTCTTCGGATCTTAATTTTGCTTGGTTGAAACGAATATAATTAAGACGTTCAGTCTCTATTTTGGCATACATATCAACGATGTACTGATGATATAGTTTACCACATTTTAAGATATAATTTTGTTCTTGTGGACGAATCATCAATCGATACGAATAAAAATTCATGGCACTAACTTTTTTCTGTATATGTAGACCTGAAAATAATTACAAAATGTGACTTTAGAAAGTTGTAGAAATGAAATGTCAACACACTAAAAATAGGTCAATTATTTACCTGTTCGTGGATCAATCATTGGTATATTGATATGGTAACCATCGTCACCTTTCCAATGCAATATTGGGTACTGTAATGCATCGTAACTACGATGAAGTTCCGAAACACGTTGCAATTGCTCATTTCTACGATGAAGTACAATATCACGGGATTGAAACTGATCACCAAGAATTACAATTGCAACCTCATCAATTGTTGGTGCATTAAATCGCCTTGCATGCTCTCCAAAAGGTGTTCTATCAGCTCTTATTACGATTTTGTGATTATCAGTTGGCATACGATCGAGAGCAATTTTAAACAATTGAACTAATGCGTTATGCTGATGGAAAAACCTTTGTAGCTCACGAATAATTTCTCGTCTTGTATTCGAAACAATTGCACAACGTTGATCCAATTCACGATTTTCATCACCAATAAAATAAATTTGCAAAAATTGATGATCAGCGTCGGGGTATGGCAATAACGAACCAGCTTGATGATAAATCTGGCCCTGAATCTGTAACATGTATACAATTTTAGGTAAATCTTATATCAGTTTTTTTTTAAATATACTTTATGCTTCAGATTGATACAAACATGGAATAATCCTGTTGAAGTATTTACCTTAAACGTCGGCATAAAATTATCTCTAATAATTTTAGTTGCACCAAAAGAAGTCATTTGAAATGCCGAATTGTATTGTTGAATATGACTCAGAAAGTGCTTCGACGCTTGCGATGTCCCAAAAATAAATGAATACAATGGTTCGGGTGGAGTTTCTAATGCTGGCAATCTCACTTTGCCATTAGCACAACACATGCCGGGCGTTTCACCTGGAAAGTTAGCCGCATCACAATGTGGACATATTGCGTCCATCATTCCAATGTATCCATACATACTATAATCAATCTGACTGTTGTAATTAAAAGCAGCACGCATCATTTCAGCCAAAACAGCACGACGTATTCGTGATGGCCGTGCAAGATTCAGTACAGGTACTGGGTTAACAAATCCATTGCGTGCATTACGTTCACGCTGCGATGCATTAGCTTGTGCGCGTTCATCTGCAGTCTGTGATCGTCTTAGTAATGCCACATCATTTGCATTACGCGTTCGCCGACCTATATTTGCTCGTCTGGCTGGTGGCATTTTTCCCGTATGCACATATGTTTTCGCTTAAAAATCGAAAAAAAAAATTAGAACAAAAAAAAAACAAATTCCCAAGAAGCTGTCGCATATGATGCCATGTGAAATCATATACGGCAACTTAGAAAAGTACACATAAATTCAGGACTCACCGTTTGTATGAATGCACTGCAAATGCAATTATGTGAAAAGAAATTTATCGCTGATAATATGATTTAATCAAACCACGTCCAAAATGAATTGACGGCATGAATGACATAACAACGTGCTTGTCCTGTCAACAAAACTTCAAAAAAGTTTCTGTGAAAAAACTTTCTATTGAATTCATTTATGACAAAAAATGTGACAAATGAGGAACCGCTCGACTAAAATAATAAACACAAAGAAATTTATCGCTGATAATATGCTTTAATCGAACCACGTCCAAAATGAACTGACGGCATGAATGACATAACAACGTGCTTGTCCTGTCAACAAAACTTCAAAAAAGTTTCTGTGAAAAAAGTTTCTATTGAATTCATTTATTACAAAAAATGTGACAAATGAGGAACGGCTCGACCGATTTTATGCAAACTTCACATAAACCATCTACTAAATATGCCGACCAAATCCTAAGCATTTGGTTTGGATAGGTGAGCCCGTTCTTGAGTTATGGAATTACAACGAAAAGTGGCATTGATTTTTATATATATAGATTACTGCCATCTAATGGGAAGGTCATTAATGTCTTTGCGATAGAACTCCGACGATCTAGACTGCACAAACTGTGTGAAACATTTTGTACTGCCTCCTTGGAAGAAATCTTCTTGTCACGTAGATAATTGTCCAAATCACGAAAAAAATGGTAGTCCGTTAGAGCAAGATCTGGTGAATACGGAGGATGACGAATAGTTTCTAACTGCAGTTCCTGAAGGGTTAAAATGGTTTCTCGTGCTGTTTGAGGTCTCGCGTTGTCGTGGAGCAATAATGGTGAAGATCGATTCATGAGTCGGGGCTGTTTAACTGCTAGTTTTGTCAACATGGTTCGGAATTCGGCACAATAGACATCTGCCGTTATTGCTTGACCAGATCGGAGAAAACTATAGTGAATAACACCATGCTGAGACCACCAAACAGTTACCATTACCTTTTTATTGGTAAGTTTTGCTTTAGGACACTGTTGTGGCATTTGACCTGGGGTCAGCCATTGCATTTTTCTTTTCCGGTTATCATAAAGAATCCACTTTTCATCACATGTTACAATTAAGCTGGGGCTGGGCGATCTGGAGCTGAGACAGTAGGTGCTGCTCCCTCCGCTGCTCTCTATCTCATCGCTTTCCTCGCTGAGGCCCGAACTCACGACGGAGAGCAGACCGCGCGCAAAGGCCGGCCTCACCCCCGGCACGCCGCGCATTACCTGCCGCGGGGGCCTATGATCCCGGGGGCAGATTTGGGTAGGCGCCACCGTCTTATACCAATAGTAATGGGGATAGTGGGGGTCATCCCTCATCATCCCCGATCGGTACCCCTGGTGGCGCAAACGGAAGCGCCGTAGGATGTTGCGCGACGTGTAAAAGGCTCCACACAACACGCATTGCCTGCCGCACTTCCGTTTTATCCCCTTCTTGGTTACCCCCCTCGGGTCCCCGCGAATCATGGCACTGGTGACTGACGCCGGGGATGAAACTGGCGCTGTTGGGGTTGCGCGCGCCGTGAGCATCGCTCGATGAGGGAGCCGTGGTCAGCGCCGGCGCGGTTAGCGACGCGGGCGTGTTGGGCGCGGTGGACGCTGCGGTCGCGGCGGGCGTCGCGGGCGTGGTGGGCGACATGGGCGGTGTGGGCGCTGCTGGCGCCTCGTGCTGGAGCGCCGCGGGCCGTCCCGCGGTGGTCGGGGGCGTGGCACTTGCTGCGGGAGGATCGTGCCCCGGGCTGCTCGGCTGGGAGCGCTCTTCTTCCGGAGGACAGACGGGGATGTCCTCGGGCTCCCTACTCCCGAAGCCGAGCTCCCAGGGCAGGATGGGACTGCAGCGGCCGACACTGGATGGTCGCGTTGGTCCGCGAATGGCGTCACCACTATCAGCAATGGCGGCCGCGTGCCGCCCCATTGCAAAAACACACTCCTCCAGGCGCCGGATTCGCTCCGAGTGGCGCCTAAGCTCCGCCCCGAGCGCGGCGCATCCGCCACATGATGTCGACATGGTGGGCTGATGAGACATTTTTGAGATTTTTGGGTCTACACTGCGCGTATTTAAATTCACCCGTACTCCAAAGGAACGACACCAAATTTTATTTAAGTCTGTATTAAGTGAGTCAATGACAAAAGCAAGATCATCCAAAGGCGCTAAAACATAAACCTGCAAATCATCGGCATACAAATTAAAAGAAGATATAACTGTGAAAATGGAATTTATATAAATAGAAAAAAGAAGAGGAGAAAGAACTCCACCCTGAGGCATACCTGTCTCAAGGTTAATAAAAGAAGATATATTATTGTTCAAACGCACACACTGTTGATTACATAAATACGTTTGGAACCAATTAATAATGGGTTGGGGCATGCCATTATTTTTTAAAATTGCTAAGAGTAGGTCAAAGTCGTTGCTAAAGTCCAAAAGCAAGGACAGTAAGATTTTTATTGTCAATAGCAAACCGTATGTCATCGCAGACCTTAACCAGTGCTGTTGTTGTACTATGTCCATACCTAAAACCCGATTGAAATTGACAGAATATGTCATGTCTAATTAAATAGAGACTGAGTTGCTGTTGCACTATACGCTCAAGTTCTTTTGATAGAAATGGAAGAATAGAAATAGGTCTGAAATCAGAAGGTTGTAAAAGGATTTCTTACTTTGGGTATAGGGACTACGTAGGCTTTACCCCACGCAGTCGGAAAAATGTTGGAGGTTAAGGAAAAGTTAAATAAATGACAAAATATTGGCAGGATACAGTCAAGTGACATGACTGCCATTTAGGTTATTTGCTCTGATGTACACTTTTAACCTTGTCAACCACTTCTCCTTTTTCCACTCCATCGGCATGTTATTTGCGTTGTTGGTCAATGGTGGTACAGTCATGCCTGCTTGCCTACTCTCCTTGGCATTGCGTTGACAAAATCTTCTTTAGACATTTTTTCCCTGTCGTTGCTTTTTCTTCTGACACCATGTAACGTTAATAACTAAGACCAGAAGAAACATAAATAAGACCACGGATGCTTGACGATTATATTATTTAATAGGATGGATACGTGTACAGACTTAAGGACATGACAGTAGACAATAGACAAGACAATTTGACAGATAAGTAACGTAACGTAGGCGGTTGCGTACACTATGAATTTTGTCTAATATTACATCCAAGCATCCTGTGTATTTACTATTAAGCTGTTTGTTTTACAAACGATATCATTTGCACTATGACCGTTATTTATTTCATCCTGATTATTTTCCGACACTGCTATAATTTGTGAAATATCGCAATTTATTATATTTGCAAAATTCTATTTTACATCACGATATAAATGGTTGTATTTTCGCAACCAATTTAGTGCAGATTATATTTTTGGATGTTGACTTGAAACTGTCTGTGATTTAATAAATGTTGACGTGTTTTAACTACGAACACAATAACTGCCTAAGCTAAAGACAACGATAATTGCTCCGCCACTTCAACGACGTTTTGAGCAAATAAAATTACTTGTCCACGACACTAACTCTGGCTAAACGATTTTGTAGCTTTATAATTTTCATAAAGCAAACTACTCTTGCCAAAAGTCTGCTCGACGTCTATCATGTCAGCCAGTTCAGTAGGCAAAGACGTTACTTGCATGTTGTTCCAGTAGGCCTGAGATGGAACTTTTCTTTTTTTATGGTAGTTGAGCAACGTAAACATACGATATTTTTTTCCAAGGCCAATAAACCTTGCGGAAGGAAATCGGAACGCGTTGGCACTGACTGTTATGACATTTGTTGTTTTGGATGTAATAATTTCTTACTAACTGTACGGGGTACTTCAGGGCATTGGGATGCAACATCGGAACAAAAAACGAAAAACGAAAGAACTTATTAATGGCTTAGTTTACATAAAATGACAGTAGATGGCACATAAAAGTTTAAATTCAAGAAAGTTAATCTAAAATGAACGCGACCGTAATTACCTTTATGACATTTTCAAAATTGAAATCGTTTTTTCTATCTCTGTTGTTGAATGGTGGTTGACAATATTGGGTGTTCGTTGCGTTTAAATTCCGAAATTTTTTCCTGTGTTATTTTTATCTATAGTAGTTGCTTTGTTTACCGGATACTGATTCTGATTCTACTGCGATAATTACGGCTTGTATTACGGACTGATTCTTGCTTAAACGATTTGGATAACGGCTACGAATTACGGACTTTGGATTGCTTAATCACAGTTTCGTTTTGTTTCAAAATTTCAAAATGCCACGGAATACTAGATGTGTTTCCGGTTGTGAAAATTTTGGTAAGTATATTTTCTCTAGATTAATGTATAATTTGTGTTTTTGTATCAAAAAGTAGTTTTGTGGAAGATGACTACAAATACCACGTGTACACGTGGTATTTAATTACTGAAGAAACGATTGTGTTATAGTGCTAATACTGATCTACACTGAGGGAGCAACTGGCTGTACTTAGCATTACTGCTACCTGTAAATCGAAAAGCTTTTTTACTAGTACTTATTGATCCCTGGACCCCGTCTTTACCTGGGGGTGTCATCACATATCATCACTACAGTGCAATGAGTACCTATAAACAGCTAAGAAAAATCATAACACTTTTAATTAAAGACGTTTTACCAAAATATTTTTATTAGATTTATAAATTCAACATGAAATTGAAAAGATACATATAGGGGAGATGTAGGTAATGGGGATCACTTAAGCTAAAACAAGAATAAAAACATGTTTATCATTTAACTATATATTGTTCTATTATAATCATAAACTTTACTTTCTTAACTATCAACTGAGATCAACTTTCATCACATAAGTTTACTAATTTTGGTACAATCAACGAAATAAAAAAAAGTACGTTTGATCACCATTGTCAACATCGGTTGGCAATAGTGATCATCAGTATGTGGGCAATGGTGATCAACACATATCACACACATAATTGTGCGCAGAATCCCATCCAGTAAATTCGGCATGAGCCCAGAGCCCACAAGAAGTGCACCGGTACCATGTCTAATTGTCTCGCCCAAATTCGCCACATACAAGACATAAGTTCCCTGCATCTCCTGCATCATCATTTTCATCATCCTGACATAACTCATCAGTATTTACATCTGACACCGAAGTGTCATTAGAGTCCTGTAGAATTTTCTTCTTAACCTTCTCACGACTGATCTTTTGTGGATTGCTCTTCTTTCCTACTCGTTTTCCTTTATTCTTCGCAGCTTTCTCCTTCTTTTTATTTTCTTTATCCACTAGGACGTCTTTGAGTGGTGTGGATGTCAAAATAGTTGCATGCTGTTTTTTTCTTCCTCCGTTTGTCTTGACATCAGTTTTTTGTTTAGGCATCTGAATGAAATTTTGGATTGTAAGATTTGGTGCCATGTCAGTCCTTGATTCAGAAGTAGTATGACAAAATGTGGATGTGCTCGGAATAGGACTAATTCGATCTAATTCAATAGTAGCTAGTAGGGTTGGTGCGGTGGATGTACTCGGAATAGGACTATTCCGATCTAGCTCAATAGTAGCTGGTAGGGTTGGTGCGGAGTCAATAGCAACAGCAGAAGTCGATTCAGCAACATCTTGAACTACAATTGGTTCTACCTGAAGGACTTCAGCTGGCAGAAAGTCTTCATCTCTGAAAACATTGGGATTTATAGGAAATATTCCCGTTGCTCTGTAACCAGCTTCGCCTTTGCTCATAGAGGCAACATTCGAAAATGCCTTTTTGACCAATGAAGCAACATCGTATGGTGTTATTTTTTGTAAAAGCTGGCTTTTTATGAATAAATCGCATTCTCTTCTATATGCCTTATATATTGAATGGACCAAAAAAGGACACATCCAATGGCTGCACGCGATGAGATGTGTGAGGTGGTAGTGATAGCATATGGACATGGTTTTCCTTGCAATACTCATATATCGACAAAGAAATGTGGCTTGCATGGTTATCCAACACTAATAGTATTGGTTCTTCTGCAGAAGGTTTGGTAAAGTGGGTGAAGTGTTTGAGCCATTGAAGGAAAAGTTCTTCATTTATCCAACCGTTGTCAGAGCATTTATATATTGCTCCTGTTGGGCCATCCTTTTCTAGAGTTGGTGTCATCCTCTTTCGGGGGAATATAAACATTGGGGGGACATATCCACCAGGGGCGCTCATGGCGCAGAGTAGAGTTATATTCTTACCCCTTTCCCAACTTGTTATGCTTCCTACTCTCTTTTGCCCTGTTGCAGCCAATATTTTTCCTGGATCCTGGACGGTAGATATGCCAGTTTCGTCGCAGTTGTATATATTCTTTGGTACAAACTTGTATTTTTCTATTAGCTCTTCTAGCATCGTGTAGAATTGTTGAACTTCAGTTCTGTTGAAGGCTGTAACCCTGTTAATGCTAGTAGCTTCGGGCTTCCGCACAGAAATATTATTCCTGGTAACTAATCCATCAAACCACACTCGTCCAGCCAACCTCGAAACGGTATTAAAATTGTGTTTCAGCTTAAGGGCTTCAGCGTATTCAAATGCGGCTCTTTTTATTTGATATGGAGTGCACCCATAAAATAAGTTAGCCATTTTCTTAATGGTGTCCGCTAATTCTTTTTCCATCTCAGGGCTAAATACAGTATAACGACCGAGATGAGGTGGCTTAATTATATTTTTCTTGTACCTCTTGTGAAGACTGGCAAATGGAATATTCATCATCTCGGCAGCTTTTCTGATTGAAAATTTTTGTTCTTCAATCAGCTTTACAGCATTTGCCAGGTCGTCTAAAGTCCATTTAGCTTTATTTGTTTTTCTAGCACGAGTTTTCGGCATCTACAAACAAATAATAACACTATTTTACCAAAGCTAGTTAGTGTGGGCAATGAGGATCACTATGTATGTAATGGGGATCACCCGACTCCCATTACCTACATGGGAATTGAGACGGAAAAAAAATGCCTGACAAAAGTTTAATAAACGAAATGGCTGCTGGATTACAAGCTTAAATGTTACGGCTATTACATATTAGAAGTACAGAAGTAAATACTTATTATTTTGTGACTTACCTCGTATTTATTACGTCGAAAAATTAGATCAAAATGGCGCCAAAACTTCACACGTCTGTCACTCGCGAATGCGTCGCGCGAACTAAAGCCAGGTCCCGGTCGCCAACGAATATGATCCAATACTAGCATATAAGTACATTCGCATCGTCCGATCGCGTTCGGTTTTTGTTATACAGTGCAACCTCGATATAACAAATCGGAGGGGAACAAGAAAATATTCGTAATATCAAGTACCATTACATTTATCGCTTTTGAATGATAAGGTTTTGTCAGGTAAACATTTATAGAATAGTCCAGTTTCATCAGCGTTAAAGATGTCTTCGGGATCGTATCCGGTGGTCAGCTCTGCCAGTTTGTCTTTCCAATCATCACATAGTTGTTCATTAACACTACCACTTTCACCGCATATTTTTCGAAAAACAACCTCGTTTCGTTTTTTGAAATTTTGAAGCCACCCGTTGCTAGCACGGAACCCTTCATGTCCCAATTCTACTGCAAACCGCTGAGCCTTTTCCTGAAGAATAGGGCCTCCGATTGGGATTTTTTTGTCTCGGCACTGTTTTAACCACTTTAACACACATTCCTCTACGTCTTTGTACTCACATGATTTTAATCTTTTACTGTTTACATTGAAACCACTTTCTTCAGAAAACTTATCTTTAAATTTTAAAACTGTAGCCAATGTACTTGCAGGAATCCCGAACTTATTAGCTATGTCTAATTTTTTCGTCATGGGATTTTGGTCAACATAATTAATGATGTTTCGCTTTTCTGCGACCGATAAGGAACGCCTTTTACGTTTCTGAGCCATTTTAACTTAAATCTTCAACAATAGTGACGAGCAGAGGTGTTTACATTACTTTCCATCAAAACAACACTGATTACTTTACAAACAAAAGCGTTTCGAAACATGTCGAGACATGAATCACATTATAAGATTAAAAGTTATATTATTGGTAGAAACTTTATATAAAGGTTTTGGGTTGGCAAAATTCGTTAATTAGAGGTATGAATACTTTTTCTTGATAGTTGAAAATTCGTTATAAAGAGGTTGTACGCAAAGAATGTTCGCAATGTAAAGGTATATTTTATATTGACTCTTATGGACAATTCAAGGGGATTACGAAAAATTTGTTAAATCGAGGAAGTCGTTATATTGAGGTACGTTATATTAAGGTTGCACTGTATTAAGGTGATCACCATTGTCAACTGTCTCCCATTGCCTACATCTCCCCTACTTATTATGTATTTTGTTAACAAGTATTAGTTTACTTTTATTTAATTTTGTAATATCTAAAATATACTTAACATGATGTGATACATGCTTTCCCTGTGTATTTCACAAGCTTAAGGATTTTAACAGAAATAATCATTATTTATTTTTACTACTTTTTGTTTAAGCTATCTGTCAGTCAAAGTGTTATTTACTTAGTTTAAGTAAATGTACACATAAAACTATCTAACTTTTTAGGTGACTTAACACCTTTACAACATAATTATGTGTACAACCAAAATTAACATTTCAGATGTTTTGCACCGCTTTCCAAAACCTGGTCCAACCACTATAAAGATGTTAAAACTACGAAAAGACAGAGCAGGAAAGTGCATAGCAGGCAAAACTGATGAAGATATACAGTATGTTGGTGGAAACACCGTCCGATCCTTTAGGGTGTACTTAGGTATCGTGTATAGGTTCAATTTATGCAGTTTTTTATTTCAAAATAAATATATTTTTTTCCCTGCATTTTAAAATAAAAAATACGAAATTACAAAAGCCTTTATGGCAACACAGAAGGTGAGGTAGGCTACGTTTACCAATAAAAATAATAGGCATTAATAGAAAATCAAAATAGGTAGTGGGCATTCTTGTTTTGTGCTTTGTTTACACGATTACATTCAAAGCAGTATTGAATAGGCAATAGTGATGTAACGAATGTTGGATTTTTCACATTCGCGAATGCGAATGCGAATGCGAATATTTATTACGTCGAAAAATTAGATCAAAATGGCGCCAAAACTTCACACGTCTGTCACTCGCGAATGCGTCGCGCGAACTAAAGCCAGGTCCCGGTCGCCAACGAATATGATGCAATACTAGCATATAAGGACATTCGCATCGTCCGATCGCCTTCGGTTTTTGTTATATTAAGGTGATCACCATTGCCAACTATCTCCCATTGCCTACATCTCCCTACTTTTGATAGAAATGAAAGAATAGAAATAGGTCTGAAATCAGAAGGTTTTAAAGGATTTCTTACTTTGGGTATAGGGACTACGTAGGCTTTACCCCACGCAGTCGGAAAAATGTTGGCGGTTAAGGAAAAGTTAAATAAATGACAAAATATTGGCAGGATACAGTCAAGTGACATGACTGCCATTTAGGTTATTTGCTCTGATATACACTTTTAACCTTGTCAACCACTTCTTCATTTTTCCACTCCATCGGCATGTTATTTGAGTTGTTGGTCAATGGTGGTACAGTCATGCCTGCTTGCCTACTCTCCTTGGCATTGCGTTGACAAAATCTTCATTAGACATTTTTTCCCTGTCGTTGCTTTTTCTTCTGACACCATGTAACGTTTGTAATAATAAATAAGACCACGGATGCTTGACGATTATATTATTTAATAGGATAGATACGTGTACAGACTTAAGGACATGACAGTAGACAATAGACAAGACAATTTGACAGATAAGTAACAAACCTAGGCGGTTGCGTACACTATGAATTTTGTCTAATATTACATCCAAGTATCCTGTATATTTACTATTAAGCTGTTTGTTTTACAAACGATATCATTTCCACTATGACCGTTATTTATTTCGTCCTGATTATTTTCCGACACTGCTACAATTTGTGAAATATCGCAATTTATTATATTTGCAAAATTCTGTTTTACATCACGATATAAATGGTTGTATTTTAGCAACCAATTTAGTGCAGATTATATTTTTTGGATGTTGACTTGAAACTGTCTGTGATTTAATAAATGTTGACGTGTTTTAACTACGAACACAATAACTGCTTAAGCTAAAGACAACGGTAATTGCTTCGCCACTTCAGCGACGTTTTGAGCAAATAAAATTACTTGTCCACGACACCAACTCTGGCTAAACGATTTTGTAGCTTTATAATTTTCATAAAACAAACTACTCTTGACAAAAGTCTGCTCGACGTCTATCATGTCAGCCAGTTCAGTAGGCAAAGACATTACTTCCATGTTGTTCCAGTAGCCCTGAGATGGAACTTTTCTTTTTTTATGGTAGTTGAGCAAAGTGAACATACGATATTTTTTTCCAAGGCCAATAAATCTTGCGGAAGGAAATCGGAACGCGTTGGCACTGACTGTTATGACATTTGTTGTTTTGGATATAATAATTTCTTACTAACTGTACAGGGTACTTCAGGGCATTGGGATGCAACTTCGGAACAAAAAACGATCAAGAATTTATAAAGTCGTCAAGTATGAGAAGGCAAAGAACTTATTAATGGCTTAGTTTACATAAAATGACAGTAGATGACACATAAAAGTTTAAATTCAAGAAAGTACCTTTATGACATTTTCAAAATTGAAATCGTTTTTTCTATCTCTGTTGTTGAATGGTGGTTGACAATATTGGGTTTCCGTTGCGTTTAAATTCCGAAATTTTTTCCTATGTTATTTTTATCTATAGTAGTTGCTTTGTTTACCGGATACTGATTCTGATTCTACTGCGATAATTACGGCTTGTTTTACGGACTGATTCCTTGCTTAAACGATTTGATAACGGCTACGAATTACTTACGAACTTTGGATTGCTTAATCACAGTTTCGTTTTGTTTCAAAATTTCAAAATGCCACGGAATACTAGATGTGTTTCCGGTTGTGACAATTTTGGTAAGTATATTTTCTCTAGATTAATGTGTAATTTGTGTTTTTGTATCAAAAAGTATCTATCGTTCTGTGGAAGATGACTACAAAGACCACGTATACACGTGGTATTTAATTACTGAAGAAACGATTGTTATTATAGTGCTAATACTGATCTACACTGAGGGAGCAAATGGCTATACTTAGCATTACTGCTACCTGTAAATCGAAAAGCTTTTTTACTAGTACTTATTGATCCCTGGACCCCGTCTTTACCTGGGGGTGTCATCACATCAGTACAATGAGTACCTATAAACAGCTAAGAAAAATCATAACACTTTTAATAAAAGACGTTTTACCGAAATATTTTAGTAGATATATGCTTTCCCTGTGTATTTCACAAGCTTATGAACTTTAACAGAAATAATCATTATTTATTTTTACTGCTTTTTGTTTAAGCTATCTGTCAGTCAAAGTGTTATTTACTTAGTTCAAGTAAATGTACAAATAAAACTATCTAACTTTTTAGGTGACTTAACACCTTTACAACATAATTATGTGTACAACCAAAATTAACATTTCAGATGTTTTGCACCGCTTTCCAAAACCTGGTCCAACCACTATAAAGATGTTAAAACTACGAAAAGACAGAGCAGGAAAGTGCATAGCAGGCAAAACTGATGAAGATATACAGTATGTTGGTGGAAACACCGTCCGATCCTTTAGGGTGTACTTAGGTATCGTGTATAGGTTCAATTTATGCAGTTTTTTATTTCAAAATAAATATATTTTTTTCCCTGCATTTTAAAATAAAAAATACGAAATTACAAAAACCTTTATGGCAACACAGAAGGTGAGGTAGGTTAGGTTTACCAATAAAAATAATAGGCATTAATAGAAAATCAAAAAAGGTAGTGTGCATTCTTGTTTTGTGCTTTGTTTACACGATTACATTCAAAGCAGTATTGAATAGGCAAGTACACAAGGTGTAATGTGCTTGCCCAATTGTTTTGACATCTTGTTCAGAATGTTTGTATTACTTGCGTGTTGTGATATTGTGTGTGACCTAATCTTAAGAGCATGCAAAGAACACACAAATTACCTGCCTATGTTCATTAACCTCAAGCGTACGTGATAAGCATCATTTGCCTGTAAAAGGTTTCGTCCACCACTCGCGCTCTACCTCCATCAGGGTTACTACGCCCATGCACACTACCCGTTGCATACAGCCGATGGTGTAAACGTTGAAATGCACGCGCCGAAGGTACCGACGTACCTTGCGGAATCGCAAATCGCATCTCGTACTCTCTTCGAGCTGCTGCATAATTGCAATCACTTCGACCTAGACACATCAGCATATTAAAATATTCTCGATTAGAAAATGACATTTTTTGCAGTGTTTAAAGAAAACTACCACTCGTATGCAATTATCGCGCAAAACTGATTAATTAAATTTTATTGACCAAATTTCGAGAACTAGATATAGGTTTACTGCGCAAACACGCGCCGCCAGCACCGGTATCCTTATTGCGGTAAGCACGGCGGCGTTATAAAGGCTTTAACAATTGCCGACTTTTATACAGCAGTGTAGGCAATAGGTAACAGCATAGGAATACCTTAATACCATCATTATTAACAATGTTGTCGCTTTGTAAATTTTCCTAGTTTTGGGAAAATTTGTCTTATATTAGAAAACTTATTATTAAAAAAAAAATCTTAAGAATTGAATAATATTTTTTTTTTATTTTTTCTGTTTATAATATTAGAATCCTTACACGCATCTTTGTTGGAAATATTGTCTATGCATCTACATCTCTTTTATAATCTATTATGGAAACACTCATCTGTCATTCTATTGTCATATGTGTTTTTTCTGGCTCTTTCTCTTTGTTCTTGCCAGCCATGCGGTGATAACCCAAAACCCATAATGTTGTAAATTTAATTCAATAAAAGCAAGTTTGATTCTTGAATTGATTTGTTTTATCGTGCTCCACTCGCTGATGTTACCCTGCGACAGGTTATTTGGCCCAGGAGAAAATATCGCCAAAACTGTAAGTACAAGTGCGATACGAATACAGCACGACATTCGACAATGACTTCAAATGAATCAAATATGGGCGTAAATAATTCTCCTAACATGAACTTCATTGAAAAATTAGAGGGTTTAACAAACTATACTAACTGGAAATTCGCTATGAAAATGCTTCTTGTTCTGGAAGGCTTATGGAATTGCGTTGAAGGCACGGATACGGACGCCGCACGTGGTAACAAAGCGTTAGCTAGGATTTGCCTCGGCTTACAGCCTGCCCTCTTTCAACATGTGCGAGGATGTACTACAGCAACTGAGGCATGGAAAAAACTTGCAGACTGCTTTGAAGACAAAGGATTATATCGACGTGTCCTTCTATTACGCCAACTACATCGGATTGAATACAGTCAATACCCTAATATGTCTGATTATATAGACGGTGTCATGCGGTTGGTACAACAACTTGCTGATATAGGGAAGATTGTGGATGATGGAGAAGTGGCAGAGATTTTACTGTCAGGTCTACCTCAAGAATATGATGTTGTCGTATCCAGCCTTGAGACAGCATGTTTAGCCAATAGCTTGACCAGCGAGGTGGTTAGAATGCGTCTACTGCAAGAAGATCATCGGCGAAGTACCAATACCAACTCAACAGCCTACATCACAAACAAGAAAAAAGGCCTTAATGTCAGCTGTACATATTGCAGGAAAAGCAATCATACAGTTCAGCGCTGCTTCAAGAGGAAGCGCGACCAAAAGAATCAAAAAGAGAAGGAAGAACACACCATGGTTGCTTCTGCAAATTCAGCGACAACTGCTGCTGATGACTTTATTATTGACTCTGGTGCGTCTTGTCACATGGTGAAGGATGACAAGCTAGTGATAGACGCCAAGGATAGAAGTTGTAATATCTCTGTAGCAAACGGCCAAAATGTATGTAGCAAATTTGTTGGTAATGTAATACTTTCTCCAGTTGTTAGTTTAAAAAATGTATTAGTTGTTCCTAAGCTTTCTAACAATCTAATGTCTGTTAGTCAAATTACTAATGAAGGTTATGTTGTTGTTTTCCTTAAGAATTCTTGTACTGTATATAATAATTGTAAGATCACAGGCAACCAGATATTTTCAGCAACTAAAGTAAATGGGCTATATAAATATAAGTTGCAAGATCGACCATTACCCCAAATAGGTCATTCTATGTCCCTTCAATCTAGGCAGCGAACCATGAGTGCCAATGCTGCAGCTTGTGCTCCCTTGAGTCTATGGCACAAGCGTTTGGGTCACCTTAGTTACAAAGGTATGTACACACTTGGTGGTGGAAATCAATGTAAAGGTGTCGTTTTTCAGAATCAAAACAATGAGCCAAATAGTTGCGTTTCTTGTCTTACCGGTAAGATGCATGAGTCATCTTATCCCCGGTCAAGTACAAAACGTGCTACTTCTCCATTGGACCTGATCCACAGCGACGTATGTGGCCCAATCCAAGTCAGCAGCTGGGGTGGAGCTCGTTTCTTGCTTACCTTCACTGATGACTGTATCAGAAAAACCTTTGGTTACCTTATGAAGAATAAATCAGAGGTAAGTTCCCATTTTATTCATTTTAAAAAATGTGTTGAAAATCAGACTGGTTTGCATATTAAAGTGTTTCGATCTGATGGAGGTACTGAATTCTGTAATAAAACTTTATGTGACTTCTTTAAGCAGGAAGGAATTATTCACCAAACCTCTGTGCCTTATTGTCCTCAACAAAATGGGCTAGCTGAGCGTGTTAACCGTACAATTTTTGAGAAAGCTAGGTCCATGTTACAGGAATCAGGTCTATGTGAACGTTTTTGGGGTGAAGCTGTAATGACAGCTATTTATTTAAAAAACAGGTCTCCCACTGCTTCCCTATCACATAGAATTCCTGAGTGTGAATGGACAGGGTCTGATATTGACCTTAGTCACCTGCGCGTTTTTGGATGTGTAGCTTATTCTCTAATACCTGGTGTCAAACGACGCAAATTAGATGCTAAAGCAAAGGAATTTATATTTGTAGGATATGGTGAAGCATGCAAGGGTTATCGTCTTGCAGACCCTCTTAATCCCAGTAAGGTTATTCATTCTAGAACTGTAGCTTTTCATGAGAATGAATTTTATGGTAAGAAGTTACCGCAGGCTGAGGCTAGAAGAGCCAATTTTATTTTATTTGACAATTTTATAAATGATAATAATTCATTAATTGATCAAAATAATTCTACTAATAGTGAT